>NC_063184.1:8165845-8470163 GCF_023159225.1 Perognathus longimembris pacificus
ATCTATCCTTTGGGGTTGCATAAATGCAACTTAGTTGTTCTACAATAGGTAGTCATTTAAATATGTGAATGTAGGTTCTTTTATTTTTCAATTTTTAGAATATTATTTGGTGTAATTTTAAAATTTGGGAACTTTCATCCCACCAATGATATGTTCTTATTAAAAATCCTTTAACATTCAATCAACAACTAGAAATATATTTTGAATACAGATTTTAAGAAGAAGGATTTTTCTCCTTTAAGTAGAAATATATATTCTTTTTGAAAATGATTTTCTTCTTTTTAGGTGGGAGTACATTATACCATTTTTTTTAAAATTCTAGCTTTTATTTTTAGTTAATCTTCATTAATTAGCCCTAAGTAACTTAATCTTAATTAGGGAGGTAACTAATCTTAATGAGTCCTAAGGTAACTTAGTAAAAGTGGAAGATTTGTACAACCTCACCGAGGTTGACACCTGGGAACTTGCAGTTCAAGGCCATCCTCTTACTACACTGCTGTGCCCAGCGCAGATCTGGACCCTGAAGACCCCAGCCCCAGGGACTCCTTGATGTGCCCAAGCTGCAGGAGGTAGCCAGAGGAGACCATGACACCCTCTGGCCCTGATAAACATTCTCGTGGAAATGATGAGGACTTTTACCAACCAACCCGGATGGTACCAGGCCAAATGACGAATCAGGGACCCCTGACTACTTTGCCCCTTTTCAGCAGGAAGTAGTTCCAGAAGAAACAACCTCTGCCCATACTCAGCTTGGTACCCCTCCTCTGTTATTAATAAAAAACCAAAAGGGGAGATGTGGGGTATGCCTGCCCCAGATGCCTTGCAACTTTAAGAAGCGGTTCTAGCTAGCCTGCCTACTTTCCCAGCCCTGTTAGCCCTGCCTGTCTTCCGGGTCCAGAACCTGACGGACAGCCCAGGAAGCCAATCATACCGCCTAGCTTGGTGCACTACACCCCTCCTCTTCCTGCTGCCATTCGGCCTTTATAAATGTGGTTCCTCCTCATTAAAATCAGAAAACTGCATGACATTTCCCTGGAATCGTCTGAGTGTCCTTCTTAAACTTAAGGGGGGCTGGGGGCGGGTGGTTTCGTGACTCTCTATCTCATCTTGGCTCGTCCTGTGGGGTATGCTCCCCGCCTCTCCCGCTGGCCAGGAGAGCACTGGGGGGGTGGCAAAGGACCCCAACACTCTCTCATTCAAGACTTTTAAGTGGAATTGCCTTGATTTCAGATGAAGGAAAATATTTTACCTTGGTTTTGCCGTACCTCCTGGGTGTACCCTTTTGCTATAGTTTTGGAATTCCAGGAAGCCTTCCTACTTCTGTGACTTTTCATGTGCTTTTTCCTCTTCTTGGAAGATTCTCAGTGTTCTTTATTTCCAGCCTACACATTCACTCTCAGACAAAGTCTTTGCTAACCAGCAGGAGACTGGAATAGTTTCAGACATATAATTTTTCAATATGACTCTGATTGTCATACAATAATATAATTGCCTGGTGTTGGTTTTGCTCCTTTAGTTTGTAAATTGAAGAAATGACCCTTCTATGACACTATTTCTAGGTTGCCTTCAGTATTGTTAATAGGCCCAGAGTCAGAATCTCTACAGGAAATAATGTGCTTAGAGTGAAATAAAAAAATGACTCCTGTAATACTGAAACAAGAAGAAAGACTCATCTCCTGTAAGGAGGTATTTAAAAGCTACTTTTGCTCAAGAGCACCAATGACTGATTTAGGCCTGTGAATTCACTAGATGCAGTAGAAAACCTTGGCTTTCTTGTCTCCATTTCGCCTGTCTTTGCTCTAAGCTACTCTTTGTGTAGGCACTGCATTCACCTTGGGACTATTGAAGGACAGGATTGAACAACCCTTGGGTATGACCAGGGATGGTCTAGAAACCACCTCTATTTCTAAAGAGTACAGAATCACTGGGCTCTGGGAGCTTACACCTGTGATTGTAGCTACTCAGGAGGCTGAGATCTAAAGTCTGCAATTCAAAGCCAGACTGGGCAGCAAAATCCATAATTTTTTTGCCGTCAATTATCTATCCCTCCAAAAGTCAGAAGTCAGTGAGAATCTTATCTCTAATTAACCACCAGTAAACAGGAAGTGGAGCTGTGGCTCAAAATGGTAGAATGCTAGCCTTGAGAAATGAGCTCAAGGACAGTGCCCAGGCTCCAAGTTCAAGCCCAGGACTGACACTCTCCCCAAAATAATGTCAATGGAAAAATATAATTTATGTATTTAAATCCAATATTGTAAAGATGGGAACACTGAATGCTCTAGAGGTAAGAGTATAGATTACTCAATCAACAGTATGATATGATCCTAAAGATGTTTATTGTGCTTTGGCTGTTGCAGATGCAAACCTATGAAGTAAAACAACCTATCCATCTATTTCCAGGTGTAGACATTGCAGAAAACATCTAATATAGGAATTCTCTAGAGCACATGCTTTTGAAGCCTTCATAAACTTCGACTACTGTTCATTTCTTTAATGTTTGAAATGTGTTGCTTTCTGGAGTGTATAGTGTGCTATTTCCATTGAGAAAAAATGTAGCTACATGTATTATGGAAAACACATAAAACTTTCTACAAAAGAACACATTTACTTTAATTTCTGCAAAATTTTTCTATTTCCATTATAGCTAGTTACCATTCTAAGTGTTGGAGAGAGTCTTTGCTCATGAACCAGCTTTGATTCTTGGAAAGTGCAAATACTTAGAATTAAATGATTTCAGCGTATTGTAGTTAGAGAAATGATTGGGTCTGTAGGCATATTCACAGGGCTTGGGATAACTTAAGCAGTTGTGAATCTATAATATATTTTGGAAAAAATGTAAGGCAAGATGATAGTTTTGAGAAAGCAGACAGTAATAAAGGAAGAAATAAGCATGAACATAATCACAACTACTTCATATTAGTTTATTTTTTAATCCACTTGCAAGTATACAGACTTGTGGCATCTCCAAAGTATTTCCCTAAGTTGGAAAAACAAAAATCCCTCCAATCTTAGAGGGAGTGGCTGCTGCTATACATCTAACTGCACTGTTAGCTAATTAGATCTCATAATTCTCTGCTATGTGGGTTATCATTCAGCAAAACCTCCTATTACAGACTGTATTACAGACTGTAATCATTTTATGATACAGGCTGGAAATTAACCAGAAATTGAATGATGGTTTTAGTAGCTTGAGGAGATACAAACAAGTACATAGAGGAAATTCACTGACAAAAAAATAAATGCATGTTTACAAAGCTATAATTATTGCAAGACAGTGCTGTCTTATGGGTCCTCCAAATACCACAAAGGTATTTGTTTCAAACAAGTAAAAATGGGATATTTTCCTTCTTTTTTTTTTATCATTTTGAACTGACAATGATGAGTTCCACTTTGTTTTTCATTAATATTGAAACTTTTATTTTTTTCTTTTTTATTATCTTTAAGTAGTTGTACAAAGCAGTTGCTTTTCGCAGAGCAGTTTATGAATGCAACATATCTTGACCAATGTCACCCCTTTCGAGATTCTCACCCATCCTTGCCCTACCCACCCCTTCCCTCACTATTTAATTTTGCAGAATCTTCATTGAATTCTTTTTTTTTTTGGCCAGTCCTGGGCCTTGGACTCAGGGCCTGAGCACTGTCCCTGGCTTCTTCCCGCTCAAGGCTAGCACTCTGCCACTTGAGCCACAGCGCCGCTTCTGGCCGTTTTCTGTATATGTGGTGTTGGGGAATCGAACCTAGGGCCTGTGTATCCGAGGCAGGCACTCTTGCCACTAGGCTATATCCCCAGCCCTTCATTGAATTCTTGACTGTTTTCTATCCCTTCCTCTACCTTTTCCCTTGACACCACTCCACCCCTTTCAAATATCCTCTTCCTGGTGTTTACTTTATTGAAATTTGACTTTGTCTTTCTAAAGAATCACACTATTTGAATTACTCCTTGAATCCACCATATTTCATTTAATACATTTGTATACACTTGTATACCACCCAACACGTTTACTTATGAGTTTACAAGCTAAATATGGCTTCTACCTAGAAGGGAAAACAAGCATTCTCTGGGCCTGACTGACTTCAACTGATTTTTCGCTTTTGAACAAATCTCACCTATACATCTTAGAGAGACATTAACATGATACTTAGACAAAAGGCCCAGGAATGTTCTCTGTGCCTGTGTATATAGGCCATCGGGAGATCAGGACTTGTTCCTCATAATAACCTCAAGGATGAAGCTAAATAAACAAAATTTCCCAGGGAAACAGAGCTGGTCTGCAGTAATGTTGCAAAATGCAGGTTGTCAGCCAGCAGCATTGAAATGGAAAAAGAGACTGGATAAACTAGAGATCTTTTTCCATATTGGAGTCCCATTGGAGAGCATGCTGGCACATTGAAATAGATTTTTCTGCCACACTTATTCTGTTTTACATTTTCTTTTGGCCCAATGACTGGTTGGCCTTCTGTCCCAAGAGAAAGATCAGCCATATCTCTTATAAAAAGCCACTTTCTGAAGTATAATTCAGATGCGAAAACTCTTCAAGAGATTGGCATTTATATGCAAACCATGTTGCATGGAGATAAAAGTTACATTATATTTTGAAGAGATCACCTCATTAGAGGTGCAGACTTAATTCCAGTGTGTTGTCAGGCTTTTCACATGAAAGCTAAGAAGACAGTTTGAAAATATCACATTTGTAATTTAAAAATATTTTGTATTGAAAATTGGTCCTAGAAAAATACATTTTAAAATATAATTCTAGAGTCCCATGTGCTAACACCTGCCTGTAACCCCAGCATGTGAGAGAGAGAAGCAGGAGGATGTAGAATTAGAGGCCAGTGTGGGATATATAGTGAAACTGTGTGTATGTCCATATACATGTACATATATACATATGCACATATATCATCATATTCTACATATATTATATATAATATATTACATATCCTACACATATATTACTCATTATGCTAAATAGGTAAATATTACATGTATATAATTTGTATTAATTTAGTGAATATAATATCACTAATATTCCGTTTTAATTTACATACAAATATGTGATGGGAAAAATATTTAAATATTGTGTAGTGGTAAGGGACTTAAACCACGAGTATGTGAGGAAAACTGGAAGCTGAATAAGGAAAACAACCCAAATAAAATAAATGAATCATATAGCTGAACAATATTTGTATGCATACACAATTATGAGTGGGTGCCTGAGTAGTTGCTTGACCTGTAATCACCAAGGAAATGCAGGTTTTTCCAAAGCAAATTTTGATTTAATTGAATTCAAGTCAATTGAGTATATTTTAATTTATTTTATACATTTATAAAAGTAGTAAATGTAAGTATGTTAGCCAAAATGATTCAAGTCCTTGGCACAGATAAATACCTATGACATGAAAGAAATAGAGATTAAATATGTGACCATGGAGTGTAAATTGTCCACTATAGACACCTGTCATGAAGGCTTAGCCTTTGGCTGGTGTCGCTGGCTTTGGAGATTCTGTCTCTTTAGGAGGTGAGGCCAGGATGGATGAAATAGTCACTAGAGATGTTCGTGGTCCTGTACCTTATCTGAGCTTTTATGTTTCTTACCACACTACTTCCTGTCCAATGTGAAGGGAATAGCCTTTTGGGAAATGCAGATTTTTGAGAAATGAAGTATTCATAGTCATTAATATATCTAAAATTAAACATGTATCAAAATTTTAGCAAAGAACAACTTTTAACACTCATACAATGCTATTCCAGAAAATTGTGCAACTACTTAAAGATAATAAAAATATACTTAAAATTTTAAATGGGTATGTAGTAGATGACCCAGCATCCTAAGAGTTGAAACGGATCATTACCCAGATGAAATGCACATGTGAATATTAGTACTATTGCATTAAAATCCAGAGAAGTTTTGCTTATAAGAATAAAAACAAGTGCATTGCTAAATGGTCCCCATACAATGCAATACAGCAGAAAGGAATGAAGTACAGATGCATGCAATATGGATGGAAATCACAATAACACTGCTGAGTAAAAGCCACCCACATGAGGAATCCAAACTGGATAATTCCATTACACAAAGCCCCGCACAATCAAAATTAATATAGTGATAGAAAGGAGGGGCTGGGGATATGGCCTAGTGGCAAGAGTGCTTGCCTCATATATATGAGGCCCTGCGTTCAATTCCCCAGCACCACATATACAGCAAATGGCCAGAAGTGGCGCTGTGGCTCAAGTTGCAGAATGCTAGCCTTGAGCAAAAAAAGAAGCCAGCGACAGTGCTCAGGCCCTGAATCCAAGCCCCAGGACTGGCCAAAAAAAAAAAAAAAAAAAAGGAGATCAGTGGTTGCCTGGACATGGAATGAGATTGGAAAGAGGGTACAAAGGAAAGAAGAGGAATTTAGAGCTGCCAAAGGAAAATTTAAGTTAATGAGTATATAGATTTATACAGAAATATATATTCATCTTAGATGCACTATTCATACATCACTGGTTCTTTTGATACAAAGTGGCTATGCTATTGGTATTTATATGTATATAGAATTTATGATTTGGGAAGTCTTTGATGACATCAGCTTGTGGGCTTCAAAGATATATGCTGTATTCTTTATCAGAAATTGTTCTATTAGCATTTAATTGACCAGTCTTTATAATTTGTGAAATGGTTCCCACATGATGACTCTTTATTAGCTATTATTTTAATTCATTGGTTTGGTTATCTATTTATTGGAAAGGAAAATCACTAGGCCTTTATTATTTAGGTGAAACATTATTCTTTCAGAAGTTGCATCACCGATTGAGCGCCTCAAAATTTTAGCTTCAGAAAGTTGATCATTCAGTGGCAACTTCCTCTTGAGAAGAGGGACTGGTAATGTCCCTCTTCAGGTCAGAGGGTAAATATTTTAGGCATTGCAGGTCACATGTGATCCGAGTCTCTCTCCCTCCTGCAGCTCTTCCTCTTTCCTTTCATGTCCCACCTTCTTCACAGCACCTCAAAATGCACATGCCATTCTTCATTCCTTGGCCATTTGAAATGCAGAAATCTGCCATCCTCTGCATGGAGCCCACCAGGAGAGATGGTCCTGGGGTCAGAGCTTGGAAGTGTCCCCACTTTGCACTACTTTATCTCCTGAACTGTGTCTTCCTCTCTGGGAAGCTGGGGTGCACTGGAGGGCTTATGCACACCTGGCAGCTGACGTTTTCTAGCTTGTGAACTCTGTCCACTCGTTGTCTTCAGTCTCCCAGTTCTGCGCAAGCTTGGGGTACAAAGTTACCTGGGTGCGCTTTCCAATCACTTCTGCTTTTGAGCTGGTCAGTCCTCTGTCGGGGCCTCCACTCAATATTCCACAGACAGGAGGTGTTCTGCGGAGCTACTAATTGTTCTCCACTCGCTTTCCAGTTGTCCCTTGACATTTCTGCAATTGGTTTCAGACCTTGTGCTTTATGTAATTCTGTAGCTATTATTGTCATGTAATTACCAAACCCACTTGACAGCATTTTTATCTATTGCTTCCTACAGCAGTTTCTCATTTTGGATCTCTCAGTTTCTGATAGAATAAATGACCTGAATGTGGGAAAAAAAATCACCCTGGCTATTCTATTACTGATTCTTAACAATCACTAAAACACCACTTTATTTGCCTCTCTTTAAAAGAATTGCAAGAGCACATGTTTCATTGGCTATAATTCTGTCCCTGGTGCATATTTGTTTTCTCTGATGACTGTTATGAATATCTGTTATTGTGATATAGAAATCTACCATATTTCTTAAATGTTTCATATGGCAAAAGAAGTTCTAACTGTATTTTAATGATATAAAAATATTGGCATATATGATTTATTGTCTATATCTCTATATTAAAATATATAAATATATGGACCTTCTTGACATCTATATACAATATATAGTAAATTCACATGCAGAAATATCTCTGCCCACTTTAATATTAAAATAAGAATGTAAGTGTAAAGGACAGCCACTTCTAATTTATTTCCAAATGGAAAAACATGTTCAAAATATATATTTTTGAGTTGTCAACACTGATAGTTAGAAACTCAGACTGTAAACTAAAGGATGAGGAAACTCTTAAATAAAACAGATCCATTCAATCTCACAATTCATTTGGAAGTTTTAGCATTTAGTCAATTATTCACCTAGAAACATATAAAGGCTGGAAGTATTAGGCTAGCTATTAGCTTCTCAGTACAGAGTTGTAAATAAAACTTTTTCAAAGTCCTGAGTTGTGCTTAGTGTCAGCACTAGTGATAATTAGCATAGAAAGGTAGAAACTTCCACTTTGAAACTGAGATCTAAAGATACCTAAGAACCTAATGAAGACTTGGTACCTTTGAAATCCATTAGATTCATCAGACATGAAGATGGGAGGCCAGAAGGCACACAAATAAATAAAAGATAATGTGCTATAGCTTTGGTCTGATGCTTATGTGACAGGATGCTGCTTTAATGGTCCTCAGCTTCCTGCTATTCTCTGAAACAGGAGTGTGGCTTTTCTTTTGAAACTAGTATAGAGATACATAGAATTAGGTGTTTAAATAGATAACTGCACGATAACAGTTATCTATGAAGAGATTGGGAAAGATTGGGAAAACAATGGAAAGATTAAGATGCACTGTACTGTACTTACAAATTCTCTATACAACCATTTAAAGATAATAAAACTTATAAGGATAAGAAAAAAAAACTACTGACCATTGAGTGGGTTTATTTGGTGGAAAAAGTAAGTAATGTAACAGTAGTGCTTTCTTTCTGGTAAAAATCTCCATTGAATAGAACAATTTAAAATGCCTCATCATTTTGGAATTCTGACTTATTAGTGGTGTAAAATTGCTGAAGAAGAGAGTGTTGGATGTGTTCTAAAGGTCTACTCCTTTGAAGATTGGCATGCTATCCTTAGCAAAGCTAACATTAAGTATTTTATCCTTAGCCTAGCTAACCACAGCTGAGGTTAAACTAATGTTCTGAAGGTTTCATATTGGATTGGATTTGAGGTAACATGACTCTGATGAACATGCCCAATACAGAGTATGGGTTTCCGCGGTGTGAAAAGTGAGCAATGTTCAAGTCCACAACGCAAAAGCAACATGGCACCAGGTCAGGAAGCTTGAGAACTGGTGGCCCACCCTGCACCAACGGAGACAGTCCTGACTTCAAAAATCAAGGCCAGGATGGACCAGGCAATTGTGTAAAGAAAATTTATATCGGAACAACTGTGTCTAGAGTTTTATTAGTGCCAGTAGAAGCATTTCAGGAGATAAATAGAAAGGGCTACACTCGAAAGTTAATTTTGCTTATATATCTTTCTTTTTACATGATGCAGTCATGAGGATAAGTTAGAACCCAAGAATCTAAGTATAGTCATTTACCATCCAGGGATGCTTTATTATGAGTGGTTTGAAGATCTAAGTTTAAAGAAATAAGAGCAGACTTTGAACAGGTCTTAAATATTTTTTGCTAGTCCTGGGGTTTGAACTCAGGGCCTGGGCACTGTTCCTGGCTTCCTTTTGCTCAAGGCTAGCATTCTACCACTTGAACCACAGAACCACTCCAAGTTTTCTTTGTATGTAGTGCTAAGGAATTGAACTCAGGGCTTCGTGCATACTAGGTAAGCACTCTACCACTAGGCCACATTCCCAGCCCAAGGTCTTAAATATTTAAAAAAAAATTATTCTATCACTTCTACAAAGTCATGAATTGTGTTATGACATTTACATACATGTATATAAGGAAGTTTTGCTCGTATTATATGCCCTCCATTGTCCTTTGTTAACATTATCTTTCCTTTTGCCTTACATATCCCTAATAACTCCCTTTGTATTTTATTTCCTTTTATTTTCCCTAGATTCCACATGCTCTTATGTGGAATATGATAATATTTACTATATGAACACTGGATTATTTCACTTGATAAGATAACTTCTAGTTCCATCAATTTTCTTGCAAATGATGTGATTTCATTCTTCTTCATGGATGTGTAATACTCCAGTATGTATGTATGTGTGTGCACATCTATTTGTATCTATATAACCAATATCATACATAGCTATATCTCTGTATATATCTCTATATCTAATAGATATTATGTATAATATTTATACTTGTATCATCTGTAACTAAATCATCGTTGTGCATATCATCTATATATCACTGATATCTATCTCTCTACAGAGAGATATCTCTCTGTAGAGAGATAGATATCTATTTGTGTATAGAGATAGATAAATACAGATACCACACTTTCTTTATCCATTCATCTATCAATGGAAAGTCAGCCTGATTTCATAACTTTGCTATTGTAACAGTGCCATGATAACAATAGGTATGTAAGCATCTTTGTTATATATAATTTTATTCATTGCATATATATCCAGAAGCAGTGTAGCTGGATGATATGGTATTTTTAATTTTTTGAGGCACCTATATAATGCTTTATATTGTGGTTACATTAATTTATATCCCCACCAGCAGTATGTAAAAGACTCCATTTTTCTCACTGCATCTTGAGCTACATTTTACTAATTTTTTGTTTTATTCATAATGGCTACTCTGACTAGGAATAGATGGTTAAAGATTTTGAACATTTTTTCATGGATTTATTGGCCATTAGTTTTTATTTATTTATTTAAAAAATTTTACACAGCCATTTATTTGCTCGATAATTTATTCTTACATATTTATCTTTTAAGTTTCTTTTTCCTAACAGATGAAAGCTGGTGAAGATTTCTTACCATTCTGTAAGCTCTCTTCACCCTGTCCATTGTTTCTTTTGTTGTGTGGAAGGCTTTTAATTTCAGGCAATCCCATTTGCCAATTCTTGTGATAACTCCACCATTTCCTTTGTGGTTTAAGATTGTTTCCCTATTTGAGGTCTTTCTTGCTTTCATACTAGTGTAAGAATTGTTTTCTGTAGTTCTGCAAACAATGCCATTGGAATTTTGAAGGGTATTGCATTAAACTTATTCAGCACTGTTGGTAATATGGCTATTTTAAACAATATTCTACTAATTCATAACGTGGGATGATATCTTTTCATCTTTTCAGTATGTTTTGTTTCTTCATGTGTTGTCTGATTTTCATAAAATTGGTTAGGTTTATTCTTAAGTATTTTATTTGTGGGTGATATAAGTAGTGGGGTTGTTCCTTGCCTTCTTGAAGAAAACTTTTTTTCTTTATTGTCAAAGTATGATACAGAGGGGTTACAGACTCATTTGAAAGGCAGTGAGTACATTTCTTGTTCTACTTGTTACCGCTTCCCTTATTTCCCCGTCCTCCCTCCCCCTTCCCCTCTCCCCCCCCCCCAAGAGTTGTGCAGTTGTTTTATACCAAATGGTTCTAAGAGTTGCTTTTTTAATGGTTTGTCTTTTTGTTCTTTGTCTCTCGATTTTGGTATTGTTATTATTCACTAATGTCTCTCTTTTGATCATCTTTAAATTACTCTGTAGAATTTTTTTTTACCAGTCCTGGGGCTTGAAATGAGGGTCTGGGCACTGTCCCTGAGCTTCTTTTTCCGAAGTCTAGCACTCTACCACTTGAGCCAGAGTGCCATTTCTGGCCTTTTCTATTTATGTGGTATTGAGGAATCGAACCCAGGGCTTCGTGAATGTTAGGTGAGCACTCTACCGCTAAGCCACACTACAAGCCCTCTGTAGAAGTCTTTTTAATGACATCAGAATATATTTTTCTTTTATTACCAAAGAAATCTTTTGCTATTAATATCATATCTTATATTTATTGGTTGCATTTGAAATGAAAGCCTGTTTCATTTACTAAGAATTCCAGCTGTAACTTCACATTTAGAAGGCATCCTCAATTTTTAATGAAGAAGACACTCAAGTTTCAAAGAGCTTAACAAATTAAGAATAAAATTAGACTATGGAACACTGGATTGCTAAAAAAAAAAAAAAAAAAAAAAAAAAAAAAAAAAAAAACCAATGCCAGCAGCTAGTTTTTAATCTTTTTGAGAAACAGTGATTAAAGCAGACAGATTTTCTTTCAATTCCCAAGAATGGGGTTCAATGTTGTGTGGTGTGTGTCAACCAATTAAAAATGAGATGCAAGCATATTTCTTCTTCAACAACAACGTTTTATTGTATTTCAACAAATGTCCTGTTATGAGTAAGGGAGGCATTCTTCTGTGCTCAGTCTGACAATGACACAAACAAAAGAAAAACAAGCAAATTCTTATTTACACATAAGATCTGAAGACTTTAGGAAGAAGTAGCAGTTAGGTTTGCTTTCTGTGAGACATTAAGTTTACATCAATTAACTTTCAAGAGTTATGAGTGCCTTAAATTCATACGATCTCAAGTAAGACAAGAAGAATCATAAAGACTAGTGAGTCTCAGCACAAGAAGGCCGCCAAATGGTACCCACCTCTACATATTATCCTCCTTTGAACTCTGTGTTTTGCTAAGGTGAATGGTAAACTCAGACCCTAGTTTAGCATGCATTTGTCTGTCTAACTAGAGTTGATTTTTTTTAAGTTTTTACTTTCTTCAGGAAAATTACTCGGACTAATAATTCTTTTCTTTTTACAAGGAAGAAATTCTATTTGAAACAAACTGTTTCATTGAAGAAGCTTATTTGGGGGGCTAGGGATGTGGCTTAGTGGTAAAGTGCTTGCCTAGCATGCATGAAGCCATGGGTTCAATTCTTCAGTACCTTATAAACAGAAAAAGCCAGAAGTGATGTTGTGGCTCAGGTGGTAGAATGCTAACCTTGAGCAAAAGAAGCTCAGGGACAGTTCAAACCCCAGGGATGGCAAAAAAGAAATATATTTTCATGTATACAATAATGAAAGTAAATTCTTATGAATTCCATAATGCTTACAATAAATGTATACTTATGATTTAGAGGATAACTGCTATATATTTCATTCATGTATGGAATACACATTTCCTGCCCAGCACCAGTATTTTGGAAATATACTTAATAAACCTTATACTTCAAAAATTACACCTAAACAGGAAAACTTTACTATGTTTGAATTACCTAGTTATATAGTAAAACTTGTACAGTGAATCAATTTTTCAAAAGGTATATGTGTGCACATACAACACACACTGATATTTCCATTCGAGATATAAATAATGCATATATTTATATTTTATATGAGGTTGTATTTGAAGCTCACTGACTTTAAAAAGCATCAATTCATGCAAATAAAACATGACGTTTTGGTCGAGATGCAGACTTTGTCAGAGACATTCAAATCTTGAACAGCTGCAAGAGGCATGGTAAAACAATTCTGGCATTATTTATTAATCATTGTATCAATTTACATTACTCTCTTACATTAATATTATACAAACTTGAAAGAGACCTTTACAAGTCCAGCAATTTGTGTTATTGGATTGTGTTTCCATAGTCTCATTCTTAGACAACCTATTTGTGTTTTATGGAATTTGAGGGTTGAGTAAGGTAGAAAGCGTTTTCCTCAATGAAGCTGAAGTAAAAACTAACACCTGTATGCAGTGAATGTTAATTTAAGTAAAACTCTAAGAGGACAGGAAATGTCCTATTCTTTCTCATGCTACCTTCAAGTCCTGAGGTTCTGGGTATGGACTGTGTTTGATATGATAAAATGGCACTGATAATTTCAACATGGATATTTTAGATTCTAGTGCAAAGCAATTATTTGTCATAGGTTTAAAGTGGATACTGTGTCCAATTCCCAGAGTATCCTTTCAGAAGGTCTCCAGGCATTTCTACACTGATGGGTCCCACTGTGAACTTCTTATCTCCCTGTTCCTACTTAATTTCGAATGAACCTTTCACCACAGAGTAAATTCAGTTGCATCCCCTCAGTTACACAAATTGTTCCTTAAGTTTTGGATTAGTTCTTTACTGGAGTTGACATACTATACAATGAAAATATTAACAAGAACAACTAGCTACCCAACCAGGCTCCTGAAAACAGCATTTCCTTCCAGGAAGATGGAGGCTGAAAAACAGTCCCCTTATGGATATTTATATTTTTTTCAAAGTCTGTTTCCATGCTTACTGGCTACTTATAACACACAAAAGCTGAAAAAATCCTACATAGGACTTACAGATAGGAAGGACTAAAACCCACAGGAGAAAATATAAAGAAAATAAAAAGTCTCCATGCACTAATTTAGAAACTTGGGAGTATTTTTAAATGACAGAGTTATAGCTTTAAAAGTATGGCTGTCTGGGCTCTCACAGCTGTTGCAGTACATTGAGCTCCATAGAGACAGTGCAGGGGCAAGTGAGAGGCAGACAGGCATGAAGCTAGTCTGTGCCTCTTGGAGGCAAAACTAAACATGGGCAAAGAGGATCCTAAGAAGCCTAGAGGCACAATATGCATTCTTTGTGCAAACATGCTGGAAGGAGCACATGAAGAAGCACCCAGATGCTTCGGTCAACTTCTCAGAGATTTCTAAGAAGTGCTCAGAGAGGTGGAAGACTATGTCTGAAGACTTGGCCAAGGCGGACAAGGCTCGTTTAGGAAAGAGAAATGAAAACCTACCCCCTTCCCCCCT
The DNA here is from genome assembly GCF_023159225.1 of Perognathus longimembris pacificus. Taxonomy (NCBI): domain Eukaryota; kingdom Metazoa; phylum Chordata; class Mammalia; order Rodentia; family Heteromyidae; genus Perognathus; species Perognathus longimembris. The sequence continues at coordinate 8,180,367 of NC_063184.1, forward strand.
AAAGGGGAAACAAAAACGAAGTTCAAGGATCCCAACGAGCCCAATAGGCTTCCTTTGGCATTCTTCTTGTTCTGTTCTGAGTATCACCCTAAAAGCAAAGGGGAGCACCCCAGCCTGTCTGTTGGTGACATTATGAACAAACTGGGAGAAATGTGAAAGGACACTGCTGCAGATGACAAGCAGCCTTATGGAAAGAAGGCTTCCAAGCTGAAGGAAAAATATGAAAAGGATATTTCTGCCTACCAAGCTAAAGGAAAACTTGGTGCAGCAAAAATGGGGTTTGTGAAGGCTGAAAAGAGCAAGAAAAAGAAGGAAGATGAGGAAGACGAAGAGGCTGAAGATGAAGAGGATGATGATGAATAAGTTGGTTCTAGCTCAGTTTTTTTTCTTGCCTATAAAGCATTTAACCCCCCTGTACACAACTCTCTCCTTTTAAAGGAAAAAAATGGAAATGTAAGCCTGTGTAAGATTTGTTTTTAAATTATACAGTGTCTCTTTTTGTATAATTAACACACTATCGAATGTGTTTTTAGATAGCCCTGTCCTGGTGGTACTCTCAATAGCCATTAGCCTTGCCTGGTACACTATGGGAGTTGTAAATTGGCATGGAAATTTAAAGCAGGTGCTTGTTGGTGCACAGCACAAATTAGTTATATAATGGGACAGTAGTTTTTTCATCTTCAGGTGTCTGACGTACCTTATATGAAATAATTGTTGTTCTGTTAACTGAATACCACTCTAATTGCAAAAAAAGTTGCAGCTGTTTTGTTGGCATTCTGAATGCTTCTAAGTAAACACTCATTTTTTATTTAAAAAATGTGGCTGTCTGCACTTTCATAGGTGCCCTTCCGTGTCAGCCTTCTGCGAGGTTCAAGGTGTGAGCTTTTAGAGGAAGATGTCTGAAGCACACAATGGGTCCTGTTTCCAGAAAACAAATTTTCAAGCAGAAGAATGGGCTGTGGAGGGTATTTCTGGATGCCTTTTATGTGAATGGATTTCTTTTCCAGTCCAACTCGAATTTCAGCTTCTCAGCAGTACAGCCATCCCTTCATTCATGACCTCTGCATGTTCAGTAGGAAAAGCCACTGACAAACCCACACAGAATCACACGGCCCACTCCCCACATGAGCGAGCTATGGGGATATTTCCAGGGTAAGGCATAATGACTTTATTAAAGAGAATGACTTTATCGCTGTTGGAGAGCAGTCTTTCATGTGAATAATTCTCATTTCACCTAGGTAAAAGGCTTTTAATTTAAACGTGCACATCTATTTTTCCAATTCAAAAGGCTATCATAGCTTCCCCATTAAGGCACCAGACACTAACGAGAATGCAAATGAAGATATTAACAGTTCAACATCATAAAATAAAACATTATTACTGGCTAAGGAATATTTGGGCATGATGTTTCTGCTATTTTTTTCAATTCAGAATCCGTTATAGCTAATATTTATTGAATCATTTTCTACTGCCAGTATGGAAAAGCATTTTTATGGGACACATTCCTGGTATGCTTATTATAAAAATGAACAAATGAAAGCTTAGGCTATTTTTTTGCCTTCAAGTTGCAGAGCTATGATAACATGATGAGATTGACAATTAATTACAAATTGAAAATGATGTGAGGCAAGTAGAGTCTTGTTCATTGTGGATGAGTTTATAACACAGCCTCAATGGCACAGCTTTTCAAAAGCCAGTTATGAGTGTTTTCATGGTGAAAGCTGACAAAGTACTTCTCAAACCCAAACCTATATCCATGGAGCAATGGCTGCAGGAGACTTTCATCTGGGTTAGAACCAAAGAATGGACATTCTTTGACTAGTGTTTCTGGTGCAAGCACTACTTGAGGTTTCTGCCCAGAAAGAACAGTTATGCAATAAATATAAATGCCTATGGCATTCTTTTTCCCACTTGCCTTGTGCCAGTTCTGGGCTTGAACTCAGGGCTTAGGTCTTATACCCCTGAGCTTTTATTGCTCAGATGTAGTGTTTTACCACTTTAGTCACCGCTCTACGTCTGGTTGTAAATTGGAGATCAGAGTCTCATAGAATTTCCTACTCTAAGCCCGCCTCTTAAAGCTATAAGACGGTGCCCAACATCTCCCCCCCCCCCCGTTTTTTAAATAGCAGGAGGCGATGTAAACATAAGGCATATGTAGACATAAGGCAGGGGCCACCCATTTGGCTCAGTCCGGAGAAAATTGGAGTTCTTAGTCCATTTCTGTGCCACTCAAGATAACACAGGCAGCATTCCCCTTTTCTGGTGGTGAGGTAGAAGCAGGTTCGGGCTCTGGTGACTCTGGAGGTCCACCGTAGCCAAGGTGCTGGTAACTTAATGCATGTGGTTAGTAAACATTTTATCATAAACATTGAAGCAGGGTCTCAAAACCCTCAACTTCTATTTCCTTCCAATGGGAACCCTTAAGTTTAGCAGCAGGGGAGAGACAAAAGGGAAGTGACAATGTAATACTCCATTCCTAGTTCTTTTGCAAAGCTGCAGGCAATATTGCCACAGCAAAACATTGCGCCACAGGAGACGCCAAGGCAAAGTCCAGGAAGCAAGCAGGGCCGGCGCTGGTCCACCGCTAATGCACGCAGGCAGGCTTCCCGTATTTCCATGGAAGAACTAGAAGAAATCCACCACGGTCTTTGTTTTTCTAGAGAGAACAAGGAGAAGACATTTCTCCAGAGCGATGCTCGTATCCAAATTGGGCTTGGTTCCCCAATTGGGAAAGCACATGTAAAGCCCCTTCCTATGCTGTTTTGGGGAGATTTAAATTTTTTAGTGTAAATTTAAAATATTTAATGTAAACATAGCTGTCCTTAACTGGTCATGGGGGCTGCTCCCCGCTTTGTTTTAATTAATAACAGAGGAGGGCACCAGGCTGGAAGTATGGGTGGAGGTTGTCTCTTCCTGCTGAAAGGGGGAGGAGTAGTCAGGGGTCCCTGATTCATCATTTGGCCTGGTACCATCCAGTTTGGTTGGTAAAAGTCCTCATCATTTCTACGAGAATGGTTATCAGGGCCAGAGGGTGTCATGGTCTCCTCTGGCTATTTCCTGCAGCTTGGGCACGTCGAGGAGTCCCTAGGGCTGGGGCCTTCAGGGTCCAGATCTGCGCTGGGCACAGCAGCGTAGATGATGGCCTTGAACTGCAAGTCCCCAGGTGGCAACCTCAGTGAGGGATGTTATCCTGTTAAAAGAGACTTTTGAAGAGGTCAGGCAAAAGGTTGACAAGTTCACAGGGCTAGTTAACACGAATGACATAGGAGACCATACCCTGGACATATGCCAGAAAAGTTCCATTTGGAACATAAACCCAACTGTGGCCAATTACAAGGAAGGAAGGATGGCTAAAGGAAGTGTTTAGGGATAGTGGATCAGTTTGGAGTAGACAGAGGCTAAAATAAATATATGTACATATATACAAATGGAAGGAAAAGGAAAATGGACAGGTATGGGCATTGGGTGGGTAAATAACTATTCCTCCTGATCCCCTGGCTCTGATTAATTTTGAAAGGGTGAGACAAGGTGAATCCATTTAGGATGTGACATCATTCTCCTCTTACTCATCTCCATGATCCTTGTTCCCCGGACTTGCTGAGTTCCAGGGATCTAGGGGCTTGTGGCTGCGATGGCATGCCCTCATTGGCATTCACGGGGTTTGAACTCAGGGCCTGGGCACTTCTGCTCGAGGTTAATGCTCTACCACTTGAGCCATGGTGCTGCTTTCAGCATTTTGCTGGTTCTCTTGAGCCAAGCTTCCAGTCTGGCTCTTTGCTGGTTAGTTGGGAGATGGAGTTTTAGAGGGATTTTCTGCCTGGGCTGGCTTCGAAATGCAAACTGAGGAGTTCTAGCCATAAAAGCCCCTTTTGTTTCCAATTAAAGGAACAAGGAGAGCAATAGGAATAGAGTTTTACCTGCAACTTGTTGAGAATTGACCAAAAAATACTTGTCAGAGTTCTGTCATAACACTTAGGGAACAGCAGACTAAATGAGATCCATGTGCCATCAAGTCAAATTGTATCATTTAACCTTACTGACAGGGGGAAGAGAGCCCAAATGAATAATAATCAAGAGGGCAAAGGGTCGGGGCAATGTAAAGGTCTCAGCTTTAGCATGGCTGTGTCTTCCATCCGGGATCAGCAGGCTTCATTAACTATGTGTGATGGAGGCAGGCAGGAGAGATGGGTTGGATCTGGGCAAGGCTGTAGTGGCATCTCTCGGAATCCTCTGGACAGGCTGTCACACCTCTTGCTGTGTTGCCTGCAATTTTCTACACAGACTGTTTAAGGACATTTGAAACCTCCCAGTATTCCTTGGTTGCTTACTCTGTCATGATAGGCATGCTACAAACCCAACTATAATCTTGGGGCAGCTCTGGGCCTGTCAAAATCCTCACAAGACTCCTAGATTGCTTGAGCAGTTTCCGATGCGAGAGAGAGAGAGAATAAGGAATCATTAGTAGTGAAACCAGGCAGTTTGGGAGCAGACTGTGAAAGCTTCCTGTAGTCACGAGCTGCCACAGTCCACACAGCTCGCACACATGTTGACCTGTATCCTATGAAGCAACATGTTAATTTTGGTTCAGGAAAATTTAGGTTAGTAGTCACATGTGTATAAAATGACTCAGATCCCTCGATCTTAAAGAGTTTATGAGAGCACAGGTGAGAAAAATAGAAAAGCAAAATCTTAGTCTATACCAAAGAATTGTCAGGATTGTCTCCAGGCTGTTCACAAGGACCCATTTAACATAAAACTTAACAAGTTAAAATGGTTAAAAAGGCAAGCGATTTTTAAACCATGATGCTAGTTTTTACCTATTTTCCCACAGACAGATAGACAGACAGGCACATACAAACACAGTTGTGCACAAGCTTTGGGCGCGCTTAGAAAAAATTTTTTCTCTTTCTGAATTGGCCATGTAAGTCTACTGGAATTCCAGTGGCAAAATGATGTTATTTTGCCCATATTTTAGAACCACGTGGTCAGTTAAAAAGCAAAAAAAAACTTCCTAGGAAACAAAAATTTTCACAGATTCAGGCTCACAGCAAGACACCTTCATTGTAAAGCCGCTGCCCGGGTAGGGGGCAGGGTTATCGGGAGCCTCCAAGCCCCCACCCAGCCCACCATGCCCACCACCTGGGGCGAGGGCGGGAGGTGCCCACCAGCCAAAACCTTTCCTTTGTCCACCAAAAGGTTAGCCAACAGCAATCCGAATTTAAGTGAATCCCCAAACTTATCAAACATCAACAACAAAAACCTAAAGCCTTTTTTTGTCTCTTTTAAAGCAGATTAGCCAACAACCCATATTAAATAGGCAAGCCCAGCAAATTTCCCAGGCCTCAGAAGCCGGGGGAAGGGGGAGAAAAGGCAAGTCAGTCCGAAACTGGTGCATGCCACCGCTCCACAGCCAGCCCCGTGCGCCGCCAGGTCACAGCCAGCTCTGTGGGCTGCCGTTGCCAGGCCTCCTGCCTGCGGCCCGGATACGCAAACCCTGCAGCACCCGCTCTGCGCCGGTGGCTCGGATGCAATGTGCTCCACACACTGCCGCTGATGGCACTGCCACTGCCACCACTGCCGCCATCCGCCACGCGTCCCAGAACCACAGCTCCCAGCTCGGAACCTAGGGGTCCTGTCCTGGACCCATGTGCAAGCCTGTTGGAGTGGGGCGCCGAGCCCCTCTCCCTCTGGGCAGCGGGAAATCCGCCCCTCTCCCCAGCAGCCAGGCCAAAAAGGCCAGCAGTCTCCACCGAGGGAGCAGCATGTTCCAAAGTCTTCCAGGCCCTCCTGGCTTGAGTGTTTGAGAAGTTGAGTCCAGTATTTTGGAGCGTGGACCTCAAAATCTTGAAAGATGAGTCACTCCATTGACTTTGGATCTGCCCCATTGTTCCAAAGGAGGGACTAACACACCCCAAAATAAAATCCCCGGCTCACTGGTAGCTCTAAGTCTACATTTCCCGTGCACTTGTGCCACATGTTGTGGCACCAAAATGCAGGGCCCTCGGCCCTCGTGCTCTTTCTCCCGACACGCGGGGGGAAAGGCTGGAGCATGCCCTAGTGTGAAAAGCGAGGACATGTGTAAGTCGGGAATTACGCCCACCCAGACCCCTTATGTTTAAATAAGGACTCAGGTCTCCAGGCACTTCGGGGAAAACATCGTGCGAAATTCGAGGTTTTATTTTCAGGGTGGGGTTGATATAGCAGTAATGGCGGCAGGAAGGGGAGGGATTTGGAATGGCTAGCTAGACACGGCAATAGGCTGATTATGAGCTGTCCATCACAGTGATGTCACGGGACTTCCTCTATGGGCAGTCATCACATCCCATAGGACCACTCCCTGGGATCCATCTGCCGCCATCTTGGCGCACACGCAGTCCGAGGCAGGAGGCGGGGCTCACAGCCACACGGCCCCAGGCCAGGAGAAGAGGTGGGCCTAGGACCACCTCTTAAAGCTATAAGCTGGTGCCCAACACTAGTTGGCTTCAAACCATGATCCTCAGATCTCAGCTTCCAAGAGTAGCTAGTATGAGAGGCATGAGCCACCAGTGCCTGGTTCCAGTGTGAATTTTACCAGACCATTTTAAGAATATCATAAACATGGACAATCATCTGTTCCTACTTTTCTAGGATGTCTAGAACATGTTGATGATATCCTAGGACATCATTCGAAATAGCAATGATAGTCTGACCATATTCCAGAAATGCTGGACTCAGATTACTATAAATTCATGTCAGATGAGTGGTCAATATTTTTCTTCTAAGGAAGAGTGATTTGCTCTCTCTGCTTAAGTAGGGAGATATTGATGGAAATTACCACACCTTCCAGCTTTGCCTGATGTTTTAGCACCTGTTGGTGAGTATTCTTTTCCCAACAGCTCTGCTTTCACTGGAGACCCATTTTCTTAGAGGGAAGGGCAGGTGGGAAGGGGGATGGATTACACTCTTGGCTTCATGGTTTGAGCAAATCATTTGGTTTAGTACCATAGTTGTTGCTGAATCTTCCAGAGACTCACAGGAGCCCTTGAAAGCTCTTCATCTTTTTGGCAGAGGGCCTTGTGCTTTGGCCTTCTCATTTCCTGCAAATGCTATCTATAGTGACATTATGCGAGACAGCTGCTCACATAAACCTTACGTTTCAGTGCCCTTAGGAAAATATCAGTTGGTAAGGAAGGGCAGATTTGTTGTTAAAATGAGTTACTATCACTAAATGACCACAGATAATGTAAAGGTACGTTTAAACCGCATTGCTCTATATGAATTTAATAATTTCCAAGCAATATACCCTATAGGGACCTCAACAGCTAAATTCAGAGCAGAAATAAATATTTAAGCAACTGGATTCTTTAGAAGATCAAAGGATGTGTATTGTTAAAAAATAAATCTCAAATATATTGTTGTGTAGACTATTTTTTAAAGTGCTGCTCTAGGATTGTTTTAAAATGGCAATATAATATGGGATTTATGTGCTCAAAAAAATAAAAGAGAAATCCTTTTTTAATACCCTCCCAGAGGGGGATTTTTTATTGTTATTTATTTAGCTGCCTTGTTGTCATTTATTGAACTCAGCTGACTATAAAACATGGAGGTGGATGTAATACCTGAACCTTGAAAAGTATTTGTGTTTGTGAGATGCTTTAACTTTTTATTGCATGATAAAATGTCTTGGGCTTTGATCACATAGGAATCAAATATCCCCTGTGGCTTTTTGATGCTTTCTAGCATTGTATTTTCTGTTTAATTATTCATCTTTACTTAGGGAATATTATATATGTATATATAATATTTTATTATATATAATATTTTATTATATATACATATAAATATAGATTTATATTATATAAATATTATATATGATATAAATATCATATATATAATATTTAGCACGCATATATACATATATGTATATATATTTCTTCTGTGAACTGCAGTCACCCCAGTTGAAAGCATTCTGGGGCCGATTGCAATTTTATTTAACACCTCTCATGTTTCTGACTAGATCATGTGAGCCCATAGGGACATAGTAACATGGAGATCTTTGTGAGCCTTCATGATAGAGCTTGAATGTACAGAAGAAAGAGCTAGAATGGACTAGACTGGAAAGTGTAAGGAAATGTGGTAAGGTATAGAAACAGACAGTACCTGTCACTCAAATGAACTTCATTCTGAAGAGGAGAAATCACTGGGGAATAGGAGGCTATTCATGGTTGTGCTTTGTCTTTGTGTTTGCAAAAGTATAACTTTTACAGAATGACAATAGAGCATCAGAATATTGGACAAGGAAAATATTATGTAGCAAATCTAGGCCTTGAAAGAGGAATGCATTACGTGAGCAAGAAAGAGTTGGCTTTGAGAACTTCAGAGATAGTTCTCCTATAGTAGAGAGAAAGATGAACATGTGAGCAGGTTTCATCGTATTTGTGGAATTGATGGTGTAAGGTGAGGGAGTCTGTTTAAATTGTGGGACTGTAGAAAATGTCAGGGCATCCCTGGTGTCTGTGGGTCTAAGGATCATGGTTTGAAGCCAGCCCAGGCAGAAAACTCTGTGAGACTCATATCTCCAAGTGACCAGTAAAACCCAGAAATGGACCTGTGGCTCAAGTAGTAGAGCACCAACCTTGACTGAAAAAGCCAAGGGAGAATGCCACACCCTGAGTTCAAGACTCAGTATCAGCACTTACACTATAAAAGGAAATCAATGTAAAGAATATTTTCTAGAAACTTGAGTATCTTTGGGGATGTTTTTTAAAAGCAGATAAGTGACATAATTCAACCTATGGTTGTTACAGAGATCACTGTTGAGAAAAAAGAAGAAAGGATTGAAATATGGAGAAAAGAGAGTGACATGCAATATTAAAGGCAGGAGTCCATAGCAGATCAAATGAACTAGAAAGGAAGGGAATGCTTTTAATTTTAAAACATAATTTGCATTTTTGTCTGAAGTACAACTAAAAGTAAATTTGTAATTTTCTAGTGCATTAATTGTAAAAGAAATGTCATCTCAAAATACTCACCAGCCACCTTACATTGAAAGTCTATTAAAAGGCTTAATGTTTTTCATAATACAGTCTAATCATAAATTAATATATTGAACTGAAAACTCTTTGTACAACTACTTAAAGATAATTTTTTAAAGTTCAATGTTCTATGTTAACCTAAGTATATTATTGCCTTACTAGTACAAAAATCTGTGAATTTAATATTTTATGTAATTGTTCCTACTGCATGCTAAGACAGAATTACTGATATACTACCAACATTTCACTCAATAATGGCAGAGCTTAAAATCATGGAATATTGTGATTTACAATTGTTCACTTTGGTTCACAAAGTCATCAGTACATCTACTCAGTCTATTTGCATGGTCTATTTGCTGTCTTTAGACTTGAGAAATAATTAGATAACTAAAGATTTTTGGTCCTAGAAATTAAGGTTTAGGTGTCTATACCAAGTACGTATGGCCCCCATCCCCCTTTACTTCCAGCCAGCATTTCCTTTTCCAGGCAGAGGCTAATGAATGTTCTTCTGTTTTGCAGGTGCTTGAGGTCTAATCCTGACAGCACAACCAAACACTGTGACCATCTGTCAGGACCCCGGGGATCTTGCTATGATTCACTGCTTCCTCCTGGTGTAAGGTCAATACTTCAACAAGGTATATTTCAATAAATATGCACTGAGAAGACAAATTGTCTCAAAGTCGGGACTACCAGCTGTCAATACCATTAGTGACAAAAACGCCAGGCAGTGGCCTAGAGGGAGCATGGAGCCATTTGAGGATTGATTTCCTTGGGGCTTGGACTTGGTTCTGCAGGATGTCTTTTAACAGAAAGGAAACACCTGCAGAAAGTAGCACAGTTTACATTTTTCATTCCATGCAAAAAATCTCCAGTTTAATGCAGAACCTCTATGTATGCTTTGTTATTTACTAAGAGTGGCAAAGGACATAATATACACATGTATATGTATAAACATGGAGAATGTCTATATATGCATTTGCTCATTATACTTAGGATGCAAAAGTTTCATTATGTTTGAAAAAAGGAAGACGAGAGATTTGCCCTCACGCTCTGTGTCACTGTTACAGATTGTAAGCATCGTCCTTGGAGCATTGACTGCTGAGATAATTAATTCTGAATGGATTAAGTTAAATATTAATGATTTTTCAAGAGCAGGAAGGCATGGTAGAACATATGTCACAACCTACATTAAGTATACTGGCTTTATCCTGAAATACAATAATAGATTGTATAAATTTGAAGCAGGTTTATGTTTTGAAGAGTTAAAAAATGAACAAAACCAAAGTTAAATAATTATACACTCTGTCAGTTTTAAAAGTTAAATGTCTAATGATATCTTGGATATTTTATATCACATTCTGATTTAATGCTTAATAAATAGTCCAACTCTTTTCTGTATCTGTTGTTGTTTATAAATTTCAAACTTATGTTTATTTTCCAAAAATTATATTTATCCAAGAGTCTCATGAGTACCAGTCATTAAGGATAATAAATATTTTTTAAAGTTACATTTCTTTGTTTATAACTCATTGAATATTCTATAAAGATTTATATATTTGAATGTTTATGTCAGTTTTGCAACTATTCTTACTTTAAAAGAACTTAAATGAGTCAGGCACCTGTGGCTCACACCTGCAAGCCTTGCTACTCCGGAGGCTGAAATCTGAGGATTGTACTTCGATGCCAGCCAGGGCAAGAAGATCTGAGACTCTGTGATCCAATTAACCACCAAAAGGCCAGAAGTGGAGCTGTAGCTCAAGTGGTAGAACATTTGCCTTGAGCAAAAAAGCTCAGGGATAGCACCCAGGCCCTGAGTTCAGGCCCCAGGATAGGGTCTGGGTGCAAATAGAACAGAGATGAATGGTTTTCGATAAAAATATAAAGTCAATATTTCCTGTTAATGGAGGTTTCTACACAATGAGGATTCTGTTAACATACAAGAAGGCAAGGCTTCTGTGTACCAGGGCATCAACTAGCAAACAGCTAGACAGGAGCTCTTCTTCCCAAAATGGGACCCGACTACAGTCAGGCCTTCCCAGGGGTGCCAGCTGGCAGTCGATGAGAGAGGCGCAGGCAACCCCTCCAGAAACTAGGGGAATACAAGCTCTGGTGGGCAAAGGGAGTGGGGAAGCTAATCTATCAGTATCCAAGCACTACACAAAGGAACTTCATCAGGAATTTTATACCTTTGGATCCAATTGTTGCAGAGATTTTTCAAATGCCAATATATTTTTTTTATGTTCAGGACAAGACTGAACAAAATATTACTGGTAATACTTCTCCATTGACAGCAATTTTCTATGTGTATACTTAGCTGTTCCATAAATGTAGGTTTGCACTACAAGAATAGAGATTTGTTGTTTAGATAAACACTGAGACTAGTTATTCCTGAGAGTGTTTTCCATCAATGGTGTGAACTCAACAGCAAGCACAACTGTATTTATTTTAATGTCTGTTGGAATTATCTATACAGTGAGTTTTCTACCTGTGAATACACAAAATTAAACTTAATCTCATACCTAAGGTACATTTTTTTGCACCTAAGATCCAATCTTCTATCTAAGTATTGTATCTCAGGTCAAATTCTCTTTCTTATTGACATGAAATGTCCCTATGCTGAATTTAAATGTTATTATCGAACAGGTTGTTAATCGTCCTGACTAGAATCCAGATTCTATGTCATGCAAACTTACCATCTACTCTTCAGTGAGAAGGAACACACTCTGGTGATTGTAGGCTTGATGAATTTGGTTTAAAATGTTTTCTTTTTGACTGCTGTAGTGTATGCAATCTCAAAGAATGGATTCTCTCCATCCTTCATCTATGAAAGGTCATGGGGAGGAGGCAGTATAGATTGATGAGTGGGTAGAACACAAAGAGTTGTGGGCATTGGAGCTGTCTGATGATGTGCTGGTGAACATCTCACTGCACATTCATCTAAACGTGAGCTGTGAAGCACCAGTTGGGAAGCCTAAAGCACACTGTGGACTCTGAAGCAATTCGCTGTCATCATGGGTTCCTGGATGGAATGAGTGTATTCGTATACTGGACATGAGACATGGGGATGAGAAGGCACAGGGAAGTATGAGAAATCTTGACAGTTTCCCCTGAATGCTCTGTGAATCCAAGATTGTTCTTAACATAAAGTCTTTAAAAGAATCCGCTGATCATTTGTCTTATTATGAAGATATAAGATAGTAAATTAAAGCAATGAAAGCTGCATGTGACATAAAGCTTCATAGATGGAAACTTTTATTGGTAGTATTATGGTGGTATAAACCCCAAGAACAATTTAAGTTGAAATCCAGGAAATGATTTAACATGGAAAATATTATTCAAATAAATGTTTAGGCCCAACAAGTGATTATTTTCAAGAGAAATGTATTCACCTAAACATATACATGTTGGAATATTTTTCAAAATCTTAATCCGTGGGTAAAGTAATAACTTATCAAGTTCTTGCCATCTGACATCTGAGTGAATGTAATTTGAGAGTTTTTATATCACTAGATGGAGATGGCATACTTCAATATAATTGCACAAGATCCGTGTGTGTGTGTGTGTGTGTGTGTGTATGTGTATTGTACATTGTACTGAGATGGAAATTTCTCTGAGGGTCCAATGAATAGCTAGCACTTACAATATTACAATAATAAAAATGAATAGCAATGATATCAGTATAAAATCATGTAGCACAAGTAAAAGTTTTAACATGAAAATACAAGGTAAAATTTTTTGAAAACAATACAATGTCAGATTGATCAGTCTCACTTTAAAGGAATAATCTGCCTGTAAGGGATATAAAAATCACACCAGTACTGTGATTTCATTTCACCCTAGTTTGAATGGCTATCATCAAGAACACAAACAATAAGAGATGCTGGCATGGAAATAGAAGTAAAGGAACTTGAGTATATTACTGTGGGAATATAAACTTGCTCATCTACTCTTGAAAACAGTTTGGAGGTTCCTTAGAAAATTTGATATTGTATTACACTACAGTTCAGCAATTCCACTCTCCAGCATTTATCCAAAAGATTATGCATCAGGATACAGTAAAGCCATCAGCACAACCATATTTTTTGGCAGCACTAGTCATCATAGCCAAGACATAGAATCAGTTCAGGTGGCCCTTAACTGATGAATAAATCAAGAAAATGTGTGTGTGTGTGTATATATATATATATATATATATATATATATATATATATATATATATATATATATATATATGTCACATACATACGCCACACACACACAGTGAAATTTTACACAAGCCTTAGAAAGAATGTTATTGTATCATTTGCAAAGAAATGGAAGGACCCAGAAAAATTATGTCCAGTGAAATGTCAGGCCCAGAGAGATGTGGATGTTAGAATTCATTTATAAACATATAAGTAAATTCATTGGATGCTATGTAAGTGTACACAAGTGTTTGATCTTATATTTACAGCTGTTAATGACATATTTTCATTAAAATCAATATCTAATTTATACTGATATAATAATATACACTTTATGTCCATTTAATTTATGTACCCTACATCTTTGGATTAATTTTAATAGTACCTTTCCTGTGTGTCATTGGGGCCAATATTTGCCTTAGTTTATAGATGAACAAGTGAAAGCTGTTAGATGCTAGAAAGTTTCCCTAAAGTCTCAGTGCAGCAGCTCATCAGAAGTGAGACTCGGGTGTAGATAGGGCCTTGCGCATCCAACCAACTCTGTCTCTCCACCAGTATATGCATACTCTTTCACATGTGAATATCAACCAAATCACAGCAAAAAGTAATCAAAAGAAAAGTCATAAAACATGAATTTGAGAACCATAGTCATGCAAATGTGTTGAGTAATAACAATGCAGTATTGTTGTCATTAGATCTTTGGGATCACAACATCTCCATCATTGCCAACATCAGTAGGATTCATCTTGAAGAAGTTGCCTTAGACATTTTTTTCTCCAAAGTTCACTCACTGACTCTTCAAATATAAATTTCAAAACTCCTACAAGATGCCTCATAGTTATGTAACTATAATTGTTTATTTTTATGACACTACATCATAAGGACATATACTGTGTTTGCATTATGCTCACTGGAGCTTTTCACATTCATCATAATATAGAAATTCAAAATAAAACATTAAATACATAAATAATTATTATAATTCTTGCTATTGACTCTTCAAGTACTGTTTAAACCTTCTAAACATCTTCTCTCCCTTCTAATCTTCTAGTAGAGAGTGAAAAGAAGTGAACAACCTTCCTGTACAAGAAAACATGTTCTAAACTCATCATTTTCTTCTATGCCACATATTTGCATATTTATTAAAGCAATAGATATTAAGTTTTGTCAAAGAAGGTAAAAAGTGCTACAAACTGTAAAGATCCTTAATCAAAATGGGATATGATGATTAATTTTGCTGGACAGAAATATATCCATCCAGTAGGTTAAAATAATAAGAAAAAATTAGGATCCTGAATTGAAGATAGAAAAGAAAAACATGCTCTTGAAATACCAAAGCTCACTTTGAAACAAAAGTGATTAAAAAAATCATTCTCAATTGGGTTCAATTGCACTTGATGTGTTTTTCTTTTTCTAAATCTTCTTATATTAGTTTCTTAATTTGATTCAGCAATACTGTGTTTTGCATATGAATGTATTTTTACAATAAGATGTCTGGATAAATTTAAATGTAATTTGACTTATTTAACGCTAATAATCTATTTTGACAAGTTAAAAAAAAAGAACCAAACTTAAACACAGTAGAAAAGCGATAATTTTTACATCCATGAAAAATATGTTGCCTTGTTGATAGTAGTAAAATTGTCCAGGTTAAATGATTGTTGAAGAACTTATTATTGCTCTGTACAATAGAAAAAATTGAAGCTGGGAATTTAGATTCATAGAGCTATTGTAGATTATAAGGTACAATATGTTCTGGACTTTAAAACAATGCCTACAATGCTTCTGGGAAGACTTTTAAATATTTGAATCTTTAAGGGAGCACAAACTTTCTCTAACCAATTAATAAATGCCACCAATGGATCCAGCTACTACCGCTGGAAATGATACTATCCATCCACGTGTAAGGGTGTGTGTTCATAGAGGTCCAGAGCAAAAGTGGCTGTCCCCCAGCAGTTCTACCCCCATGGATTGCACCCATACAACCCCTGACAATATGGCGCCCTCGGTACTTCTTCCAAAAAAGGGAGAAGATGGAAAAGATTTGCTTACTGTGAAGGTTCTTGTCCTATACTTTCTGATTACATAAGCCTCTCCTTTTTTTTTTACTTCTGGTTTAAGGGAAGTATGTTAAGAGAGCCAGAAGGTGTAGCAACAGGTTGGTATAGCAACACTGCTTAAATTCTTCATAAAATGTGGATTGATTGATTCTGGTCAGTGTGTTCTTGGGAACAGAGGTTTTATTAAGTCTCTGTTGAGGAGGTCTGCCACACACCACCAAAGAGACCACCACACCATTGGAAAATCCACAGGGTTAAGGGCAAAAAGGCCCTTCAGGATGCTGTGATATGGGTCCTAGAGATTTTCCTGTATGAAGGGCTTCCTTGTGTATCTTCTTCCATGGATTCCTCTGACATGTGTCTGTTCAACTACTCTGCCATTTGTTCTCTTATAACTATGCTGTGCTTACTAGCAATCCTATACCCTATCTGTGTGTTAGGACAACTAAGCCTTGACCATGAAATGTATTGCAAGAAGATTGCCCACCTGGTCTTTCTCTTTCATTTATGGCTATATTGGCTACACAGACTGAATTCAATGTACAGATGTGCAAATGGAACTAGCTGACCTAAGGGGATGGGTGGGGTTGGAAAAGATGGGGAGAATAATGGAAAGGATGACATGAAGCAAAATGTATTGCACTCATAATCTGACTTGTTGAATTTAGTTTTCACAAAGAGCATTTATTCTATGCAGTAATATCTAACTTGCCTTGTTTGTGTGGAATATGTATGCTTGCAAATGCTTTAGGAATGTTTAATTGGAGCTTTGGGGATTGGTATATGAAAAGGAAAGCTTAAACATTTATAGATCATTTATTCTGAATGGTATATTTTGTAACTTTAACAAAAGCAACTTAACATATACAACCATTATTAATATGATATTATTCCTATGTGGCAAATTTTAATTTCCTTATATTTCATACCTACCATTTTAATTTCCAGATAGATGATACTAGGTTTTGGGACTTAATGGATTGCCATGCTACTATTTTAGTGTTAATGAGGTAGGTGTAGCAAATTCACTGTGTACTTTCTAAGTGGCTCTCAGTTCAGCCATCAGAAACACTTTCACAATATGACAGGAATTGCTTACTTCCGTTTGAGCATGAGAGCCTGGATAATATGCGTGCTTTCTAAAGTTCAAAGCAATACATTTTTAGATGATCATGTGGACTGAAACATGCTTGCAATTACTACAATCTGACCCCATATTCTAGAAGCTCATAATTTTGTTAACAGTGATTGCAACCAAACAACACAGCTGCTTCATTTATATTACTGGGCAACTTCTGTGCAATTAGACCCATCAGCAAACCGTAAAACTTCAGAAATTAAATTAAAACAATAGGAAACTCCAGAATTGATGCTAACTTTATGCAATTCAGCCTGGTGTAACTACAACTGAATTGACAATAACTTCAGCTGAGTACGTTAGCATCATTTATACCATATTTCAAATACTACAGGCTGGAAGATGTATTTTATCCTGGGTAATTGCTGCTAGTGGAAAAGAAAAAAATCATTTTGTGTGTCCCAGGAACCAGTCACCTAGTGAAAATTCTAATTAAAATATAAGAAGCATTGATCAAGTTACCACTGGTGAGTAATAAAGACTCTTAACACCTTACCCACATTATTTTTTATGTCACTTTTCAGTTCTCTCACTTGAGTCCTAATTAAAGAAAATGCAACAACAAAATATCTTTTGGTAGGCTACTGAGCCTCAAAGCCTTAGTATGTAGATGTTTAGGTATCTATGCATAACAATGAGTTTCAAAATTTATCTGTAAGTAGTTGCACAAAAGGGTTTCAATTCAACATGTAAGTTTATGAATACAGTACATCTTGATCAATTTATCTGACTTCATTCTTGTATATATATATTGAAAAAAATAATAGTAAATAAATGGTAATAATATTTTATGCAAGTGGCACTAGCATTTGAAAACAAACCTTGGGAAATTCTTTTACCTTTGTTTTGCCAGTTCTGGCTTGAACTCAGGGCCCGAGCACTGTCCCTGGCTTCTTCTTTGTTTTTTCTCAAGGCTAGCACTCTACCTACTTGAGCCACTGTGCCACTTCTGGCTTTTTCTGTTTCTGTAGTGCTGAGGAATCTAGGCAAGCACTCTACCACTAGGCCTCATTCCCAGCCCCAGGAAATCCCTTTAACTCATATTAATTGCAATAATCATCCCTTCCAAAATTAAAGTTCGTTCAGTGAAGAATGAGAGCTGTGTCTTCATAAAGACCATTCACTTTTGGAAGGGTCTGGAGTTTAGTTGGTCTATGCATTTGTCCTGGATGGCATAAAATTTTAGTTTACTCTAATTTTTGTTGAAAGAGGTTTGATCTTGCTTAAATATAGATTTATTTCACTATTTGTACTTTGCAATATATACAAAATTTTCAATAGTTCTCATTTTAGTCTTACCTTAAATAATTGTATAAGAAAATATTTCTGCTCTGTCCAAAATGTAGGTGATGAGCTAGAACTGTATAAATTTGGTTTGGTATTAAAATTTTTGAAAAATTTCCAGATGTGAAGAACAAAAGTTAAAAACTGGACTTCTGGGAAGACAGTGGAGGAGCAGCAGAGCCCTAGCTGAGCTCCCTCCTTCATCACAGTTTTACCACTCCAGAGAAACTTTTACTCCTAGAAAGACAGCCCAAGTAAGTTATAACAGTGTAGGGATTCTGGCCAGGAAGGAAAAATCGACTTTGCTGGCCAGAAAACACAGATTTGAGCTCTGGGCAGCGCCACGCCACCACACCAGTGCCGGCATTGGCACAGCGCAACGCACTCTGTGCACCTAAAGCACACAATGGCGACCAGGGAGAAATTCTCTAGACAGCGGCAGACAGACACGGATCACAGGTTGAGCATGGATGGGCTGAAATCTGAGAGAAAGCATGAGTACCCCACAAAAGACATTCTCACTCACACTCACAGAGAAGCTTCTGGGATGTAGCCCTTCCCCAACTGCCAGAGGAAAGCGCCATCTTTGACACTGGCATACAGTCAGATAAGACTTGAACTAAAGTAGGCCTGGGGAAAGCGAGGACAAAAGGGCCATCTTTGAAAAGGGCAAGAGGGACCTACCAGTGAGTGCCAGCTCCGCCCAGGAGAATGACCCCTGCCCAGGCAGAGGCTCGTCCAGGGGTGGCTGGTCACACACTGAGGTGAACTCAGCCAGAAGTGCCCTGCCCTGCCCGCTGGAATTTCTAAAGTAAAACCAAAAGCAGCGAGCACTAGGTGGCATGAAACAACCAGATGGGAGAAAAAACAGTTCCCGAGACAGATAAATGGTCCCATCACAGAGGAAGCCCAATTCCCAGCCTGAAACGAAGCTGAATTCCATAGCCAGCTCCACCCAGGAGGCCGCCCCCCCCCCGGAGGGAGGAACCTCCCCCAGGCAAGTGACTCTCAGCTGGGTAAACCAGGCCACAGGCACCCCGCCCTGCTGAGTCCACAGCCTATTCAAAGCCAGACATTAAAGGTGGCAGCCCCACAGCAGACAGGAGGAGCCACGGTTCCCAAGTCTGTTCGAGTCCCCCATCTACAGAAGAAACCCAAGGCCTACCTAAAAGCTGTGTGAACCACAGAGCCCCAGGATTTTACTAACAGGGGAAGAGGGTCAAAGCAGATCCAACCCCTGCAAACTGAAAGCAAGTCAAACCGGCCAAGCAGCAAAATAGACTGAAGACCATGGCAAGGAAACGAGAGACTGTAGAAAGCCCACTCAAACAAGGAAGACTCCATGTTTTAAAAAAAAACATTTTTTAAACTTCTTTGTTTTTTCATTTCTGAAGCGTCGTTGGTTTCTTGTTTTTCATTTTTATTTATTTGTTTTATCAGTTTTTTTTTTGGTTTGTGTTTCTGTTTTCTTAAAGTAATTTTTCTCTGCTTTGTGCATTTGTCTTCCAGTATTTTTTCTTTGTTTCTCTCTCCACATTCTCTTTCTACTGATTCTTGACTGATTTTGGCTGTTCTATCTATTGATTTTACTCTTTTCCACATTTCCACACCACCAAAACTAAAGCAAAATCATCACCCCCCCCCCCATACATTTTACTCTATTCTCTTCACTACCTCTATCCTACCCTCCAGATTTACTTCCAGGACGTCCAGATTCCATCTACTCCTGGTTATTGAATAGAGGATATCCCTGCTCAATCAGAGTGAGTTAAAGGGGTTCATAGAGAAAGACAGTCCAAAAAGAACTTAATATAAGAATAAAAATTGCTCATAGGGTAGTAACAGTAAATAAGTAACTACTGAATACATGGCTCAGGATTGGTTGTTATATAAAAATTGTATACTTTAGGTACAGCAAATCTAATTTTATAAACAGGTATACAAAGTATCTGTATATAATAGTGCATTTCTAAGATTTACACAACAGTGCTTGCTAAGGTCTGCTTTGGGTCTTAAATGGTGCTCACAGGTGCTTGTAGATTGGCACTCCCAATCCAAATGGGCAGAAGGAACACAAGAAAGATGGCAAACAATGGAGTCTTCTCTCTCACTCAAAACAAGCAGGAAGCAGAGCAGTCAATCAAAGACATAGAAGAGAACCCTCAAAATGCTCTACAAAGTATACTGAAAAACATGATAAATGAAAAGTTTAAATCAAGACATAAATCCTTCCATAAAGTAATAGATGATTTCATGGCCTCGACAAATAGAAAGATAAATGAACTTCAAGAGTCAAATGAAAAGATAGCTACCCAGCTAAAAGAATTGAGAGACAGCACTCAAAACCAAATTAATGAAGTTAATGAAGTAAAGAAGTCCATGCAGGACCTAAGAGATAATTATAGCAATGACATGGAAATCATCAGGAAAGACCAGTCAGAAGGAAAAGAGTTTTGAAATCAAGTAGCTAGTCTACAGTATTGAGGAAAACCTGGAGAAAGAAGTGAATGGAATAGACAACTTATTTAACAGAATATTAGCTGCGGATTTCCCAAATATCCAGAAGGATAGGCCAAAACAGATGCAAGAAGCATTTAGAACCCAAAACCGACCTGACCAGAATAGGACTTCCCATCGAGACATTGTGATCAAAACAGGATCAACAGAGTCCAAGGAAAGAATCCTTAAAGCTGTTAGGGAGAAGAAAAAAATCACATATAAAGGAAAGCAATCAGAATTATGCCAGACTTCTCAGCAGAGACCATGAAAGCAAGGAGAGTGTGGAATGAGGTATGCCAAACCCCAAATAAAAATAACTACCAACCAAGAATACTGTACCCAGCTAATATCTCATTCATAGCCAAAGGTCAAATAAAAGTCTTCCCTACTAAGGAAAAACTGAAACAATACATCTCCACCAAACCAGCTTTACAGAAAACCCTCAAAGATGTACTATACAGGGAAAATAATCAAGATCACAGTACAGACCGAGAAATGCACCCTAAATAGAAAACCAGAATATTAGATCAAGAATTGGGAAGATGCAGCTTTTAACAACATAGCTATAATAAAAGGAATAAATGATCATCTCTCAATCTTAACTCTCAACAGTAATGGACTTAATTCCCCAATCAAACGACATAGGTTCATAAGTTGGATCAAAAATCAAGATCCATCTTTCTGCTGCCTCCAAGAGACACATCTGTCCGGCAAAAGTAAACATTTTCTAAAAGTGAAAAGCTAGAACAAAATCTACCAAGCAAATGGCCTCCGTAAGCAGGCTGGCATTGCAATCATAGTATCAGACAAAAGTGACTTCAAATTAAAAAAGGTAAGAAGAGACAAAGAAGGTTAGTACATACTAATAAAGGGATTTCTCCTACAGGAGTCATAACCATCCTAAATATCTACACACCAAATACGGGAGCACCCAACTTCATCAAACAAATACTAGTGACTTTAAAAACACTCATAGACCCAAACACATTGATAGTTGGGGACTTTAACACTCCACTGTCACCTCTGGACATATCAACATGTCAAAAGCTGAACAAAGAAATCACAGAACTATGCAACTGCATAGACAAACTAGACTTAACTGACATCTACAGAATATTCCATCCAGAAACAACAGAACACAGTTTTTTCAGCAGCACATGGAACATTCTTCAAAATAGATCACATCTTAGGACACAAAGAAAGTCTGTACAAATTCATAAGTATCAAAACCATTCCCTGCATTCTCTCAGACCACAATGGAATAAAATTAGAGCTCAACTCAAACAGACACCACAGAAAATGCAACAGTTCATGGAGACCAAACAACACTGCTGAACCATCAGTGGCTCATTGTAGAAATTAGAACAGAAATTCAAATGTTTATGGAATTCAATCAAGATGAGTACACAAAGTACCAGCTCCTTTGGGACACAACAGAGACAGTACTCAGAGGAAAATTTATATCTCTGAGTGCATACACCAACAACCTGGAGAAACAGCAATTCAATAATTTAAGGAAGCTCCTTAATCTCCTTGAAAGAGAACAACAAGCCAAACCCCAAGTCAATAGACAGAAGCAAATAATTAAAATCAAATCAGAATTAAGTGAATTAGAGACAAAAAAAAACCATCGAAAGAATCAACAAAACGAAGAGTGGGTTCTTTGAAAAAATCAACAAGGTAGACAGACCCCTAGCAAACCTGACCAAAAAATGAAGGCAGCACACGCAAATAAACAAGACCAGTAATGAAACATGTAACAGCACTACAGAAATAACCAAAATTCAGAACACAATAAGGGACTATTTTGCAAACCTTTATGCCAAAAAATTCAAGAACTTGGAAGAAATGGATGATTTCCTAGAAAAAAATTGATATCCCCAAACTCAACCATGAAGATTTAAACCTCCTAAACAGACCCATATCCAGTATTGAAATAGAAATGGCAATAAGTGGTCTCCCATCCAAGAAAAGCCCAGTTCCAGATGGATTCACAGCAGAATTCTACAAGGCCTTCAAAACAGAACTCACACCAATATTTTCAAACTCTTCAACAAAATTAAAAGAGAAAATTCTTTATCAGACACATTCTATGAAGCCAGTATAACCCTCATCCCAAAACCAGGTAGGGACTCATCACAGAAAGAGAACTATAGACCTATTTCCCTGATGAACATTGATTCAAAAATTCTCAACAAAATTCTGGCCAGTTGACTTCAACAGGTCATCAAAAAAATCATACACCACGATCAAACTGAATTCATCCCAGGGATGCAAAGTTGGTTCAATACATGCAGGTCAATTAATCCACCACATCAACTGAATAAAGGTAAAGTACCACATGGTTATATTTCTGGATGGGGAAAAGGCGTTCGATAAAATCTAGCACCCATTTATGCTAAAAGCCCTGGAAAAACTGGGATTCCAGAGAACACTCCTGAATATAATCAGGGCACTTTACGACAAACCAACAGCAAGCCTAGTTCTAAATGGTGAAAAACTAAAGCCATTCCCTTTAAAATCAGGAGCAAGACAAGGATGTCCACTCTCTCCCCTTTTCTTCAACATAATACTAGAATTCCTCGTCAGAGCAATTAGGCAAGAAGAAAACATAACGGGGATCCATATAGGAAAAGATGAAGTTAAACTTTCTCTCTTCGCAGATGACATGATCCTATACCTAAAGAAACCCATAGGCTCTAATCCCAAGCTACTAGAGCTGATCCAAAACTTTGGCAAAGTTGCAGGATATAAAATAAGCCCTAAAAAATCAATGGCCTTTCTATATGCTAAGGACCCGAAGACCGAGGCTGAAGTCAGGAAACCATCCTTTTGCAATAGCCTCAAAAAATATAAAATACCTAGGAATAACCTTAACAAAATAAGTGAAAGACCTCTATGATGAGAACTTTAAAAACATGAGAAACATGAAAAACAAAATTAAGGCAGAACTAAGGAAATGGAAAAACCTCCCAAGCTCCTGGATGGGGAGGATTAACATAATCGAAACAGCAATATTGCCAAAGGCTATCTATAAATTCAATGCAATACCCATTAATATCCCAACACCATTTTTTACTTTTTTTTTTTTTTTTTTTTGGCCAGTCCTGGGCCTTGGACTCAGGGCCTGAGCACTGTCCCTGGCTTCTTCCCGCTCAAGGCTAGCACTCTGCCACTTGAGCCACAGCGCCGTTTCTGGCCGTTTTCTGTATATATGGTGCTGGGGAATCGAACCTAGGGCCTCGTGTATCCGAGGCAAGCACTCTTGCCACTAGGCTATATCCCCAGCCCCCAACACCATTTTTTAATGAAATAGAGGAAGCAATCCAGAAATTCATACAGAACAATGAAAGACCCAGGATAGCAAAAACAATCCTACTCAGAAAGAACAGTGCTGGAGGAATTACAATACCCAACTTCAAGCTGTATTATAAAGCTATAGTAACAAAAACAGCTTGGTATTGGCACCGGAACAGGTCTGAAGACCAGTGGAACAGAATTGAAGACCCAGAAATGAACCCACAGAACTATGCCTACTTAATCTTTGATAAAGGAGCTAAAAAACAGTCTGGAACAAAGATACCCTCTTTAACAAATGGTGCTGGCAAAACTGGTTCAACACATGCAACAAACTAAAACTATATCCTTATATATCACCCTGCACCAAAATCATTTCCAAATGGATCAAAGACCTCGAAATTAAAACAGATACCCTGAAAACACTAAAGGAAGGAGTAGGAGAAACACTTGGGCTCCTTGGCATAGGACCAAACTTCCTTAACAAAGACCCAGAAATGCTACAAATCAAAGAAAGGGTGGACAAATCGGACTGCATCAGACTGCAGAGCTTCTGCAGGGCAAAGGACATAGCTTGCAAGGTAAACAGAAAGCCCACAGATTGTGAAAAGATCTTTACCGGCCATACAACGGACAAAGGCCTTATATCTAAAATATATGCAGAACTAAAAAAATTACCTTCCTCCAAAACAAAACCACAAAGAACCAATTGCCTCCTCAACAAGTGGGCTAAAGACTTACAAAGGGACTTCTCTGATGAGGAAATGAGAATGGCCAAGAGACATGTGAAAAAGTGCTGTACATCACTGGCCATAAAAGAAATGCAAATCAAAACAACATTGAGATTCCAGCTCACCCCAGTAAAAATGTCCAGTATCAAGAAAACTAACAATAACAAGTGTTGGAGGGGATGTTGCCAAAAGGGAACACTATTTCATTGTTGTTGGGAATGTAAACTGGTTCAGCCACTCTGGTCAGCCCTATGGATATTCCTCAGAAGGCTAAACATAGACCTCCCCTATGACCCAGCAGCCCCACTTTTGGGCATCTACCCAAAAGACCACAAACAAGAACACACTAATGCCACCAGCACAACAATGTTCATCGCAGCACAATTTGTCATAGCTAGAATATGGAACCAACGCAGATGCCCCTCCGTAGAAGAATGAATCAGGAAAACGTTGTACATATACACAATGGAATTTTATGCCTCTATCAGAAAGAATGACACTGCCCCATTTGTAAGGAAATGGAAGTTCTTGGAAAAAATTATACTAACTGAAGTGATCCAGACCCAAAGAAACATGGACTCTATGGTCTCCCTCATAGGAAATAATTAGCACAGGTTTATGCTAGTCACAGCAGAGGATCACAAGAGCCCAATAGCTATGCCCTTATGAACACATAAGATGATGCTAAGTGAAATGAACTCCATGTTATGGAAACGATTGTTATATCACAGTTGTATTCTACTTTCAATGTGCTATTTGTAACTGTAGCTTCTATTATTGATGATCCTCTTGTATCCCCTTCCTGTGGTTGTACCTGCACTATCTCTGTATCTTACTGAGTACATTGGAACTTTACTGTGTATACTGGTATTAGAACTAGGAAATTGAAAGGGAATACCAAAATCGAGAGACACAGGGTAAAAAAGACAAATGACTACAATACCAATACTTGCAAAAATGTTTGGTGTAAATGAACTGAATTACTCATGGGCAGGAAAGGGAAATGGGGAGGTGGGAGGGGGGAATGAGGGAGGAGGTAACAAGCAGTACAAAATGTTTCTAATGCCTAACGTATGAAAATGTAAGCTCTGTACATCAGTTTGACAATAAAAATTAAAAAAATAGTTAAAACTTGTCAATTATTGTCAATTGGAAAAATGCATTTGAATTCTGCTTTTGGCAGCATAAATTTGATAAGTTTTCTGACACTTTTGTCAATATCATGAGAAGTATGTATGTGTGTGTGTATACATGCATAGTCTCTCTATATATGGATACATTTATATGTTTTTCATCTTCAATAAATTCTCATTCTTCATAAACAACTCATTAGGGATCATAACACTTCTGTGAATGCAGAAATAAAATGTGTTGTCTCTTGTTTAATATAGTTTAACACTGTTTTCTATTGGCAGTGCCAAGAAACATGAATGCTTGTATTATTTCACAGATTCATCTAGTTGAATATGCATCTAATCATCCTCAGGATAAAAAAAAAATTCTTTTTCTTCTTCTCCCCTCCCATCTCCTTTTGCTCTTTCTTCCCACCTCTCTCCCCTTCCTCTCTCTTCTCCCCTTCTGTCCTTCTCCTCCCCTCGCCCACTCTCCCCCATATCCCCCTTCTCCTTTTCCTCCTCTCATTCTTTGGAGATACTGGGTTTCTGGGGCTTGAACTCAGGGCCTGGATGCTGTCTCTCCAATGTTTTGCTCAGTCTATCACTTAAGCCATACTTCTACTTCCAGCTTTTTGCTGGTTAATTGGAGAAAATAATTTCACAGAATTTCCTGCCCTGGCTGGGTTTGAAATGTAATCCTCAGTTATTAGCTAGGATTACCACTTGAGACACCATTGCTTAGAAAATTCTAATTTTTGTTGAGGCAAACAATCAGCCTAACAGAGGCACTTTGCCCTGTGGATAAACTCATGCCACATCTGAAATAGTAACAGAAACATGGATTATTTGATGGCAAACATATCATAGCTACGATCATGCTAAGTATCCTAAGACTGAATGGAAAAATCAAGCTGAAGTTTTTTCTTCCCCAGAGCACAGAAATTTGGAAGCCCTGCTTAAACATTAAAACTTGAAGAATAAAGGGGAAAGGTTGGGTTGGATCTGCATTTGACATCAAACTTCTGCAGTTGAGGGAAAGACTAATCACGCATACATTTTATCTTAATATTGTCGTTGAATTGCCCGCAAGCAATCACAGATGTTTTTCTAATGGGGCGTTGTGTCTTTATGCTGGAAAGTATTCTAGCATTTTCCTCTAGAATTGTCTCTGATAGAGGGAAAAAAAAGAGATCAATGAAGTAAATACAAAGTTCAATGTTTTGCTTATGCATGTTATAACATGGGTAAATGTTTCAGATTTAAGTTCAAATTTAAAGCCTTGTTTATGAATTCAAGTTATGACTTAAAGTCTGCTAACTTATGCCCATGTTTTCTGTTTTCTTTGTATATCCATGGAGGGTATAGACTGTATATTGCCCTTTACATTCAGTAGAAAAGAAGGCAAGCAGTGTCTATTTTTATTAAAGTGGTGAAAGCTATAAAACCTGTATTTATCACAAAGAAGAGAGCAAGAGTTCTTTCTTTCACTTGCTTTTGTAGATTTCACATATTGCATTTTTCAATGTATACACTAATACCTTACTCTTGCTTTTGCTTTTATGGTTTCAGTGACCTGTAGTTAATAGTAGTGTAAAAATACTAAACATAATTTTCCCCAAACTAGCAACTTGTGATTTCCAAATTGGATGCCATTGTTAGTACTGGGATGGAATCCTGCACCCTCTTTCTCAGATCATCAAGGCCATCCTTTCGTAAACACAAGCATAACAAAAATCAGGTTTCCTCATTCATTTTCAGGCCCTTTCAATTATGCTCATTTGCTTTTATCGGCTTCTTATTTCTATGCACAAATATTAACTTCAAAGCTGAAAAATGAGCAGAATCAAAGTCATTCTCATTCAAAATCTGTTGAAATTTAAACATATGCAAAAGTGGAGACTCAAACCAAACCAAATGAAAAATCCAAGCCTAGGATCACGAAAACAAAGTGCAATAACAGAGATTCAAAGGCTGGGAGAACTACCATTTATCAATAATGAAAGTAAGTATTTTAACATTTTTCAAGTTAGATTTTTATTTTAGTTATACTTTTTGAATAAAATTGCTGGTAACACCACTTCTGAATATTCACTTCCATTGTCATTTATGCCCACTTCACATTTTCTCACTGACTTGATAATTTGACACCCAATTTAAAGGGAAAAAATGCACCAGTTCACACTTCTCCAGCCAATCAGAATGCCAAGACAGTATTTGGATAGGAAATCAAGTTTTGGACATAAGGAGAGGGTGGACTTACAAGTAAGTACTATCCATAAATTATTATAGTCAAACTGTGATAGGACAGTGAAAACTTGACACTTCACAGAGGTTACAGACAAGGACTTAATTGTATAAGGGAGAAAGTTCAGATGAAGGCAGATATTAATCTCAAAGAGGGAAGGATATTTTTGAAGGTACTAAAATATCAACGGAGAGAGCAAAGATGTAGATTCTAGGAAAGTCTCAAAATTTGTTTGTTATAAAGCCACTGATTTCAATGTCTGGTGCTGTGTGTCATGAGATCTCAATAGTCTTAGTAGGTAGGTAAAAGTGACTTTGCAGTTTAGGGTATCTATCATTCCAGCTCACTGGAGATGCATCTGAATCAAAGAGTGGCATTAATACTTGGTGAAATTAAAAACATAGCAAGAGTTCAAAGAACACAGGACAACTCATTTTAGAGCCATCTTTTTGTTTGATATTAAACTTGCCTTTGGTAGAAAGTCTGCCGGAAAACAGCTATCCTACTGTTCAGAAACCTCTCTGTTGGATATACTCATTGCAAATTTATATTTCAATACACCCCCTCCCCCTGACATTTTCCTCATAAAAGACAGCAGTGGATCAGATTGACTCTCCTGAACTGTGCTTGTAACTGCCATTGAACAGTAGGCTAAGGAAAAACATTCATATCCCTGGGCTTTAAAGGTGAATGATCCATGTTTAATTCGTTATATAAAGTTCATTTATCTCATGAAGTTTTTTACTATGAAGTTTTTTTACTAACTATAAATATTTGTATGTCCTTATGTTTTAATTAGTACATATTTTTAAAGTTGTATTTTGGCATGCTATTTTATTAGAGCACATTCTTGCTTGATTTGAAAACAATTTATTTTCAGACTGAGTTTGTTCATTTGATAGATGAGCACTCAAGGTTTCTACTCCGTGGGGGAAAAAAGGATGTTTCAGCCACAAACCAATTCATTCTGCCGTTTCATTGTCAAAATTAAGGAAAACTTACATTGAAAAAAAAAACAATTCATTTAAAATTATATTTATAACCATGTCCTGGTGTCTTATGCCTGTAAGCCTAGCTACTCAGGAGGCTGAGATTTGAGGATTGTGGTTCAAAGACAGCCCAGGCATGGAAGTTCATGAGACTCTATTCTCCAACTACATACCAAAAAGCCAGAAGTGAAGCTAATGCTCAAGTGGTTGAGCATTAACCTTGATCACAAAAGCTCAGGGACTAGTCATTGAGTTAAAGCCTCAAGACCAGCACAAAAATGATCTTCATACCCAACAATATGTCTAGTATTCATAATACCTTTGACACTTAAAATGCATGCAACATCTTGTGTTTTACAAAGAATTTTATCTATTTTGGCCCTGTGAAATCTCACTATTACTCTATCAGCCACTCCATATCCTGGTATGAAAATGGTGCCTTACGGGGTTAAAAACTTTTCTGAAATATGTGTTCGTTATTATTTTCAGATAGTTTAACAGTGATTTGGCTTGTCCATTTATGTGAATATTGCATCTCTTTGGTTAAAATTAACTCCTTACCTCATTCTCCACCTCATTCTCTTACTTGTCTCATCTAAATCTTCAACTCCCATCTTCCATCCATACATCATACTTTAGTCAGCTTGACTGATTCTCTATTCCTATTTCCTATTCTTATTCCTATTTCCCTGTATATGTGTCCATGTCAGAGCCAAGTTCTACACACTTAAGAAAAAAAAATAATATCAGACTTCAACTCATTCCGTAAAGCCATAATCACAAAAACAATATGGTAGTGGCACAAAAAAACAGACCTGAAAAACAATGGAACAATCTAGAAGACCAAGAAATAACCCCATGCACCCAACTGCCAACTGATTTTTGACAAAGAAATCCAACATGTATGTTGGTATGTATGATGGCCTTTTCAACAAATGACGGTGGGAGAACTGAGACAGCTTTCAACAGCTGTCTCTCCTCCAGTACCAGTATCAAGCAAAGTGAATCAAAGGCCTTCACATAAGCTCTCAAATGTCGAAATGACTACAGGAAAGTGTCAAAAATATTTTTTTGAAAATCATGCATTTTATTAAATGTCATACACACAAATATATATATGTATATATATCACAAAATAATTCTAAATGGACCTTAGTCACATCCTTTACTTTATAGTTACTGTCATCATCATCATCATCATTATTTTTTCCAGTACTATGGATAAATTCAACCTTATTCTTGCTCAACTTGCTTGCTTATGGCTGGTATTCTGCCACATGAGCCACTCCTGAACACCAGCATTTTGCTAGTTATTTGGGGGTTGGGGTCTTGTGGATAGTTCTCAGATTGGCTTCAACTGAGATCCTTTAATATCAGAACCCCATGAGTAGCTAGGAATACAAGTGGGAGTCACGGATTCTGGTCTATTTTACTATTATTATAAGCTAATACTTTCATAGTAAGATTCACAATAAGATTAGGACTGATCATCTGGGTGCTGGTGGCTCACACTTGTAATCCTAGCTACTAGGGAGGCTGAGGTCTGAGGATGACAGTTCAAAACCAGCCTGTGCAGGAAACCTGTGAGACTCTCATTTCCAATAAACTACTAAAAAGTACCAGTAGTGGCATTGTGGCTCAAGTAGTAAAGCACTAACTTGAGCAAAAGAAGCCCAGGGACAGCGTCCAGGCCCAGAGTTCAAGTGCCAGGATTGGTTAAAAGAAAAAAAAAATAATTTAGACTGACCAATTGCTGTGTTCTCTCTGACATGCCATTCTGTTGCATCCCTGATGAAGCATGCTTATGATATGTAATAAATTTTTTCTGGCAACCTAACACCTATTTGATTCAATGTCAATTGGAACTGATTTTTGATCCTGGCCTTTGTAAGGCAAAAAAATTGTGTTCTTATTCTATCTTCCTTCCTATTTTGAAATGAATCATTAGATCTGTCATATGGACAACTAAATAAAATAGCAGTTGAGTTTACTTTTGTGAAACTCACTTATTTTGGTGATACCATAGCACTGCCTATTAAAAGGTGAATCAACATCTGCTGTATAGGAAACATAAATTCTTGACAGGAAAATAATTTAACCTCTGACAGAGGAATGCACGCATGAAATACTTCGCCTTTAATTCCTTTCCCTATTTCCAAAGTTCACAATCTGCTGGGAGATATTTGTTAGGATGATGTATGTGTTTAATTTCATCCAAATAAGCAGTAAAAGAAGTTTGAAATCTTAAGCATCATTTGTGTATTGTGAACTCACAAATTAGCCATGATCTATAACTCCCCTTCTTCTTTAGACATTCCAAAGTTCACCATTTTGCTTCTTGATTTACCTCATTGATCTGAGACCATGTTAATTCTCCTACAACCCCATTGGTCTTCATTCTGTGTGTGGAAAGCTCTGAACTCCTTTCCCCTTAGGGGCCTGGCTTCACAGTTCCCATGCCTGTTGTGCTGTGTACTTCTCAGGCAACAGCTAGAGATTGATGCAGAGAATCCCAAGGACCTCTCTGGCTGTATAGTCTCTTCTCCTGAGGACCACTCCTGCCTTGGTTTCATGACAGAGAATTTATGAATACGACTGTTGCACTTTATCACCCCATGAGCTTGGACGTCCTTGTGTGTTAACAATGGGATCAAGTAATTGATGTTATTTCTGTTTTACTTAATTATCTGGCCCTACCATAGTTCGTCTCTTTGATTACAATTTATGTCCTTTGAAGCAAGCACATATCAATTGTAAACATTTTTATTAGTACGTTATCTATTTCCTTACAATGATGACAAAATTATGGGCATTCTATCTGTGGCTACAATAATTCCACATCACAGCTGGGAATCATGCATGTAATCCTAGCTACTTAGGAGGCTGAGAGCTAGAGAACATGGTTTGAAGCCAGCCGGGTTAGTATCTATTAATTTGGGGTTATATCCTGCTGGATATTTGGGGTTTTTTAATGAAGATTTTTATTATCTTTAAGTAGTTGTACAACAAAGATCCAATTTAAAAGAGCAGTTCATGGATATAGTGCATCTTGATCAATGTCACCCCTTTCAACAATCTCACCCACCCCTCCCATGCTATTCCTTTCCTCAATTTTCTTAATTTTAGCTTATATATTGAATTTTTATTTGCCATTCAACAAAACAGTTCATGTATACAATGCTTGATCTGTGTCATCTTTTCAATATTTCCATCCTAGTTTGACCCACCCTTTCCCTTATATTTCTCAATTCTGTGGTATATACAATGCATTCTTGCTTGCATTCTACTCCTTTCTCCCCTTCATTCTTCTTCCTCTTTCCTTCCTCCCCCACCCCTGTTACCATTTTCTTGTACTTACATTGTTGTGCTTTGACTTTGTGTGAGATGTCTTTAATTCTTTTTAAATCAGCTAATCCTGAAATGAGGAATAATATTGATTTTTTTTCATTCATTGATGAATCAAATCCTGTTTCTTGATTATATCCAAAATAAAGAAAACGTGATATAAGTTATGTGGAGTACCACTGCTATCTCCGATTGTGTGTCAATATGTAACCACTTTCTCACTCTCGACATAGAGATGAATTGCAGAAGATAGCAGAAGCAGGAGGTAACAAACAGTACAAGAAATGTATCCAATGATTAACGTATGGAACTGTAACCTCTTTGTACATCACTTTGACAATAAACAAATAAATACTATATTTTCTGTTGGTTTCAACAAAATTACATGGTAGATCATTCCTTGAGACAATGATTGTTTGAAATGTGCATTAGGTGTAACAGCTTCAGAAACCACTTAGTTTAAGCTTGAAGTTCAAACTCTCAAAACATAAAATTTTAACCCACTGAGTTTATAATTGTTTCCTAAATCACACCCAAATGTGTTCTCTCTTTTGAAAAGGCACAATATTTTAATGTCCGAATGTTTGTAATGTCGGTTATTCATACTATATTGTTCTGACATAATTTTTTAAAATAAAGTTCAGCTGGGCACCAATGGCTCATGCTTGCAATCCTAGATACTGCAGAGGCTGAGATCTGAGGATCATGGTTCAACGTCTGGCCATGTTTGAGCTCAGGGACAGTGCTTAGGCTCTGAGTTCAAGCCCCAGGACTGGCATAAAAAAGTAGACCTAAAAAGAAATGTAGAGTCACAGACATTTTAACTTAGATTCTATTTTGCATCATATTTTTAAATGAAGAAATATATTTTAATATAAATAATAAACTGCATATGGTAACCAAATCCTCATTGTCTCTCTGGTAAGTCCTGTTGATTTCTCAAAGGGACCTCATTTCTTCTGGCATATACACACAGACACACATATTTATATTAATTCTCCAAAATGACCTTCAAAAATTTGTGATTTCATTCATCCTTGTGGCTATAAGGATTGAAGCTTTGCTTTATGCATAGTTAACATTATTGACTATCATTAGACAGGTTTTTCCCCCAAGTCCCTATGAAATGTAATTAAAATACACTCCACATTGGAAGGCAAAGTCACAGTTGTAGTTTTATGAGGCAATCTGCTTTTTAGAGTACTTGCAATTTCCACTGACTTTTGAAAAATAACTGAAATAAAGTAATTGGATCTTCAAAATTACTGATGATATAATTTGGCACAATGATTATGTCTGATACAGCTTCACATATTATCAGTAAAACATAAAACCCTTCACAGACACATGAAGCTACTTTGCTATTTACTTCAAATCAAGTGTAGCAATAATAACTTGTGGGGGCTCAAGACCCCCCTTCCCCCCACTTCACCCAGGGAGATGCCTGATCCCAAATTGTGAAAGACACTCGGCTCTACTCCTCCCGCCCACAGAAGGAGCTAAACGTGTCTTTATGGACTATGCTAAGATGAGGAAAGATGCCGAAACCTCCCCCTGTCCCCCTCACATGTCAGGAGCCGATGCAGGACAGAGATCTCGAGGAGCTGGTCTGGATGTTCTACCAGTCTCAAAGAGGTTTAATCAGGGAGTGGTTTATATAACAGTAATGGCGGGCAGGAAGAGGAGGGACTTGGGTTGACTAGCTGCAAGTTAGCGATTGGCTGAGCTGGGCTGTTCGACAAGAGTGGCATCCTGGGACTTCCCCCACGGGCTGACGTCACACCCCAATAGAACCACCCCTGGGCCCCAGTGGAGCCATCTTGGAGGCATCCAAGTGGATCCAAGATCGAGACGGGAGGCAGGGCTGAGCCAGAACTACTCCTTCTGGTTCTGGACCCGGAAGGTGTAGGAGTGGCTTCCAGCCATGCGGCCCCAGGGTGGGAAGAAGGGAAGGTCAGTCAGGGACCACCCCCTCTACATATACAGCCAGCATCCCCACAAATCTTTCTCTTTTATTTTTTGAACAGCAGGAGGCGCCTTACTCAAGAGTGCGCCTGTCTTAGGTTGCCCCCCCCATGGAGGGTCATACCCGTCCTAGGCTAACACCCTAGCTCTTCAGGCACACCTACCTGCAGGGTGGCTGGCCTGATGGGAGAACTCAGGGAGAGCGGGATTGGCAGTCAAAAGAAAGCCCGGATGTTTCTGTCTCATGCCTGTGGGCCCCAGCCAGTAGCAGGTTCCAATGGGCATTATGACTAACCTTGTGGGGGTTCCCAACTGGTCAAAAACAAAAACCACTGTTGATTTGAACAGCCCTAGCCCATTGCCACAAATGGAGACCTGTTTTGACTAACAAAAGGTAAAGCAAGAAGGATGCAAATGTAAGCATAAGGCACTTATAACATAAGCAATTGTAACATAAGCACAAAACAAATGAGGAGTTTCTCATCTGGCTCAGTTCAGAGAAAACAGGAGTCCTGGTCTGATCTGGTGCCACCCGAGATGATGGAGATGGCATTCCCTCTCTCCGGTAGTGAGGTAGAAACAGGTTTAAGCTTTGGCATCTCTGGTAGTTCACAGCAGCTGGTAACGCTATCGTTGTGTGCAGGCAGACTTTCCATCTTCCCATGGAAGAGCAGAAGAAATCCAGTATGGTCCTTGTTTTTCTAGAGAAGGCAGCAAGACATTTCTCCAGAGCAAGTGCTCTGGGTTTAGTTTTCCAATCTGGAAAGGCACATACAATGCTCCATCCCACACTGATTTGGTATGATTTAAAATTTTTTAAGATTTTTTAAAAGATATTTAATATAAGTATAACTATTCTTAATTAATCATGGGGGCTGCTCCCCCTTTTTTGCTTTTTAAAATTATGACACAGGTGGGCACCAGGCAGGGAGTATGGGTGAAGGTCTTTTCTTCTGGAGCTACTTCCTGCTGAAAGTGGCGTTGTAATCAAGGGCCCCTGGTCAGCCTGGCACCATCCAGTGTGGCTGGCAAAAGTTCCCATCATTACCACGAGAATGGTCACTAGGGCCAGAGGGTGCCATGGTCTCCTTTGGCCAATTCCTTCATCTTAAGCATACCCAGAGGTTTCTAGGGCTGGGGCCTTCAGGGTTCAGGTCTATGTTATGGTGACGGCTATGAACGGCAAATTCCCAGGTGGTGATCTCAGCAAGAGATGTTATTCTGTTAAAAGATACTTTTTGAAACGGTCAAGCATGACTAATAAGTTTATAGGGCTAGTTAACATGAATGGCATAGAATGTACCCTCGGCATAAGCCAGAAAAGTTCCATTTGGAGCATAAACCCAGTTGTAAAATGGACAGGTAAGGAGGAATTACTGAAAGAAGTGTTTAGTGATAGAGAACCGGTTTGGCGTAGCCAGTCAGAGGCAAAAATAAATATATATACATATATACAACTGGAAGAAAAAAAGGAAAATGAACAGGTATTATTACTCTTGATTTCCCGGCTCTGATCAGTTTTGAAAAGGCGAGACAAGGCAACTCTGTTTAGGATATGACACCATTCTCCTTTCACTCCACACCACATTTCTGTCTCCTGGACTGGCTGAGTCCCAGGAGTTCCAGCCACTTATTGCTGGGATGGCATGCTCCCATCCGTATTTATGGGTTTTGAACTCGGGGCCTGAGCACTGTCCCTGAGTACTTCTGCTTGAGGCTAGTGCTCTACCACTTGAGTCATGGTGCCACTTTCAGCATTTTGCTGGTTCTCTTGAGCCAAGTTCTCAATCTGGCTCTTTGTTGGTTAACTGGGAGGTGGAGTTTTAGAGAGATTTTTTTCTTTTGCCCGGGCTGGCTTTGAGCTGCATCCAAGGAGTTTTGGATATAAAAACACTTTTTATTTCCAATTGAAGCAACAAGGAAAACAACAGAGATAATCCATTTGTAACCTGTTGAGAGCTGACCAAAAACTGTTTGTTAAAGTTTTGCTGTAACACTTAAAGAACATGAGATCTATATGCCATCAATCTGAATCATACCATTTGATCTTACTGGCAGGTGAAAGAGAACACAGATAAATGACAACCGAGGGCAAAGGGTTAAAGCAGCGGGGAATTCTCAGTTTTAGCAGTGGCTGTATCTTTCATCCCAAATTGGCAGGTTCCATGCCATGCGATGGAGTCAGGCATGAGAGATCTAGGCAAGGCTGCAGTGGCATCTCTGGATAGACCGTCACATCTCCTGCTGGCTGGCCTGCAAATTCTACACAGACTGGTTAAGATATTTTAAATCTCCCAGCATTCCTGGCTTTTGTAGGCTGATGCCCTTCTGGTTTAAGCAGGGTAAAAGGATTTTCTTAATCACAAAATCCACATGGCTAGCTCTGTGGCCACCAACATAACTATGATTTTTTTTTTTTTAACCTGGAGTAACTGTTAGGATAGGACTATTATGAACCCAACTCTAATCTGGGGAGAAGATCGTTAGTAGTGAAACCAGGCAGTTTGGGAACAGACTGTGGTGGCTCTCTGACACAGTCCATGCAGCTAATACACACGTTGGACCTGTATCCTAGGAAGCAAAATGTTAATTTTGGGTCAGGAAAATTAAGGTTAATAGCCACATTTGTATGAAATGATTCCGATTCCTTGATCTTAAGAGTTTATGAGAGCACAGGAGAGAAAAATGGGAAGGTAAAATCTTAATTTATACCAAAGAATTGTCAGGATTAGATGTACACTTGACTTTTAACACACTGGATATAAAGAATAACACACTGGTTTTATATCTTGTACTTATACCACATGCTGTATATTTGAACCTTTTGGAGTTATTCTTAGACACATTTGCTTGTACCCGAACATGACCGGTTTGGGTTGAAAACCTATTTTAGTTTTGCTTTTAAGTTTTACAACAGACAGACAGACAGACAGACACATAGACAATGCATATGAAATTTGAGCGCTCTTAAAATTGCTTTTCTGATTGGCCATTTAAGTTTTCCGGAATTCCAGTTTAGCTCCTGTGGGGAGCTTAAGGGAGACAGGACATGAACACAGACAGCAAGCTCACAGAAAGACATTTTCATCTTCCAGCATCTGAATTGTAAGGCACCTTTGAAATGCAAGGCCATAGTTACAGAGTTCAGAGTGGGGGCAGGGTTACTGGGAGCTGGAGACTCCAAGTCCCTCCCCTGCCTAGTGTTCTAGCTGAGCTCCCTCCAACAGCACAG
This sequence comes from Perognathus longimembris pacificus, assembly GCF_023159225.1. Taxonomy (NCBI): domain Eukaryota; kingdom Metazoa; phylum Chordata; class Mammalia; order Rodentia; family Heteromyidae; genus Perognathus; species Perognathus longimembris. Next base: position 8,217,465 of record NC_063184.1, read on the forward strand.
TTTTCCCACCCCAGAGAAACTTTTACTGCTAGATAGACAGCTCAAATAAGTTCTAACAGTACAGGGATTCCGGCCAGGAAGGAAAAATCAACTTAGCTGGTCTGAAATCCCAGATTCAAGCTCCGGGCAGAGTCTCAATGCCACACTAGTGCGGGCGCCAGCACCGCGCTGCACACCCCGCGCAGCTCAACGGAGACCAAGGAGAAATTCTCCAGTTGGCAGCATACATACAGATCGCAGGCTGAGTACGGATGGGCTGAAATCTCAGAGACAGCGTGAGTACTCCCATGAAAGACAGTCTCACTCGCACCCAAATAGCAGCTCCTCCCCCAACCGTGAGAGCAAAGTGCTATCTTTGACACTGGCAAAGCGTCAGACCAGACTGAAGCTAAAGCCGGCCTGGGGAAAGCGAGGACAAAGCGGCCATCTTTGAGAAGGGCAAGAGGGACCAATTAGTGAGAGCCAGCTCTGCCCAGGAGAATGCCCGCTGCCCAGGTGGGAGGCATGTCCTGGGCCTCAGCCCGGCTAGAGGTGCCCGCACTGCTCGTTGGAATTCCTAAATTAAAAAGCAGCTATCAGCGGCACGGAACTGCCAAATGGGAGAACAAACTTCCCAAGACAAATAAAGGGTCCCATTTAGATGCCCAATTCCCAGCCCGAAACAGAGCTGAATTCCATACCCTGCTCTGCCCAGAAGGCCGCCCCACCCAGGAGGGTGGGACCTCCCCAAGGCAAGTGACTCAGCCCGGTAAACCAGGCCAGAGTCGCCCTGCCTTGCTGAGTCCGCAGCCTATTCAAAGCCAGGTGTTAAAGGCAGCAGCTCCACAGCAGACAGGAGGAGCCACGGCTTCCGAGACCGCTCAAGTCCTCACCCAAAGAGCACACCCAAGTCTTACCTGCAAGCTGTGGGAACCTCAGGGACCCAGGATTGCACCAACAGGGGAGGAGGGTCAGAACAGATCCACCCCTGCAAACTGAAGGCACGTCAAACCAGCCAAGTGGCAGAATAGACTACAGACCCTCACAAGGAAACCAGAGACTGTAGAAAGTCCATCCAAAAAAGGGAGACTTTTTTTTGTCTCAAAAGATTTTTAAGCTTTTATTTTTATTTTTATTTTTTTATTTCTGAAACATCATTGGTCTGTTTTTGTTTCTGATTTTCACCTGTTGGTTCTATCATTTTCTTTTGTTTGTTTTTTGTTTTTGTAGTTGATCATTTTTTTCTTTTTTCTTTTTCTGTTTTTCCTTTTTATTTTTTAATAACTTTTCTCAGTTATGTGCATCTGTCTTCCAGTATTCTCTCTTTATTTCTCTCTATGTATTCTCTTTCTTTAAAAATTGCTTACCTATGAATAACATCTCCACTCTTTACTGCTAACTCTCCACTGTCTATCATTTTAACCTTGTTGTTTCTACTGATTCGACTCTCCTCCACATTTCCATGTCACTGAAACTAAACCAAAATCATCACCCCCATACATTTTACTCTAGTTTCTTTATTACCTCTAACTTACCCTCCTGACTTACTACTAGGTCCTCCAGATCCCATTGACACCTGTTTATTGGATAGAGTGTATCCCCATTTAATTCGAGTGAATCAAAGGGGTTCATAGAGAAATCCAGTCCAAAAGGAACTTAATATAAGAACAAGAATTGCTCATAGGGTTGTTACAGTAAATAAGTAACTACCGAATACAGGGCTCAGGATTGGTTGTTATATTGAAATTGTATTCTTTAGGAACGCCAAATCTAATTTTACACACAGGTATAAAAGGTATGTGTATTTAATTGTGAACTTCAAAGATTTACACAACAGTGCCTGGTAAGGTCTGCTTTGGGTCTTAAACGGTGCTCACAGGTGGTGGTAGATTGGCATTCCCAATCCAAATGGGAAGAAGGAACACAAGAAAGATGGCAAAAAATGAAGTCTTATCCCCCACTCAAAACAAGCAGGAAACAGAGCAGTCAATCAACGACATAGAAGAGAACCCCCAAAATGCTCTACAAAGTCTACTGATAAACATGATAAATGAAAAGTTTGAATCTCTTCAGTCAATTATTCTAGAGCGTGAGGAGGCCAAGCAAAAATTAATGGAGAATTTCATGGCATCCACAAATAGAAAGATAAATGAACTTCAAGAATCAAATGAAAAGATAGCTACCCAGCTTAAAGATTTGAGAGACAACACTCAAAACCAAATTAATGAAGTTAATGAAGTAAAGAAGTCCATACAAGACCTAAGAAATGACATGGAAATTATCAGGAAAGACCAGTCAGAAGGAAAAGAGATTCGAAATCAAGTAGCTAGCCTACAGTCCTGAATAACCGAATCAGAGGATCAAATCTCAGGAGCTGAAGATTCCCTAGAATCTATGGAGAAAGATAAAAAATCAATACAAGTCCAGTCCAATCAATAAAACAGATCGCTACAGGAGTTTCAAGACACAATTAGGAAGCCCAATTTAAGGATAATAGGTATTGAGGAAAACATGGAGAAAGAAGTTAATGGGATAGGCAACCTATTTAACAAATTATTAGCTGAGAACTTCCCAAATGTCCAGAACGAAAGGCAAATACAGATACAAGAAGCATTTAGAACCCAAAACCTACCAGACCAGAATAGGACATCCCACTGACACATAGTGATCAAAACATGATCAGTAGAATCCAAGGAAAGAATCCTTAAAGCTGTTATGGAGAAGAAAACAATCACATATAAAGGAAAATCAATCAGAATTACCTCAGACTTCTCAGCAGAGACCATGAAAGCAAGGAGAGCCTGGGATGAGGTATACCAAATACTAAATAAAAATAACTATCAACCAAGAATACTGTACTCAGCCAAACTCTCATTCATAGCCGAAGGTCAAATAAAAGTCTTCCACAGTAAGGAAGAACTGAAACAATATATCTCCACGAAACCAGCTTTGCAAAAAATCCTTAAAGATGTACTATACAGGGAAAAAAATCAAGATCCCAATACAGACAGAGAAATGAACCCTAAATAGTAAACATCAGATCAAGAAATGGGAAGACACAGCTTTTAACAAGATAGTGATAATGAAAGGAACAAACGATCATCTCTAAGTCCTAACTGTCAACATTAATGGACTTAATTCTCCAATAAAACGACATAGGCTCATAAGTTGGATCAAAAATCAAGACCCATCTTTCTGCTGCCTCCAAGAGACACATCTATCCAGCAAAAGTAAACATCTTCTAAAAGTGAAAGGCTGGAATCAAATCTATCAAGCAAGTGGCCCCCATAAGCAGGCTTGAGTTGCAATCCTTGTATCAGACAAAAGTGACTTCAAATTAAAAAAGGTAAGAAGAGACAAAGAAGGCTACTACATACTAGTAAAGGGATCTCTCCGACAGGAAGATATAACCATTCTAAATATATACACACCAAACGCAGGAGCACCCAACTTCATCAAACAAACACTACTGGCTCTAACAACACTCATAGACCCAAACACATTGATAGTTGGGGACTTTAACACTCCACTGTCACCTCTGGACAGATCAACATGTCAAAAACTGAACTAAGAAACCACAGAACTAAATAATAGCATAGACCAACTACACTTAACTGACATCTACAGAATATTCTACCCAGCAACAACAGAAAACACATTCTTCTCCGCAGCACATGGAACATTCTCCAAAATAGATCACATCTTAGGGCACAAAGAAAATGTGTACAACTTCAGAAGTATCAAAACCATTTCCTGCATACTCTCAGACCACAATGAAATAAAACTAGAGCTCAACTCAAACAGACACCACAGAAAATCCCACTATTCATGGAGACTCAACAACACACTGCTGAAACATCAGTGGGTCATCGAAGAAATTAAAACGGAAATTCAAATGTTTATGGAATTCAACGAAGATGAGGACACAAAGTACCAGCTCCTTTGGGACACAGCAAAGCCAGTACTCAGAGGAAAATTTATATCTCTGAGCGCATACACCAACAACTTGGAGAAACAGCAACTCAATAATTTAAGGAAGCACCTTAATCTCCTAGAAAGAGAACAACAAGCCAAACCCGAAGTCAATAGACGGAAGCAAATAATTAAAATCAAATCAGAATTAAATCAATTAGAGACGAAAAAAACGTCGAAATAATCAACAAAACAAAGAGTTGGTTCTTTGAAAACATCAACAAGATAGCCAGACCCCTGGCAAACCTGACCAAAAAAGGAAGGCGGCACACTCAAATAAACAAGATAAGAGATGAAACAGGTAATATCACCACAGAAGTAACCGAAATTCAGGAAACCATTTATGCCAACAAATCGAGAACTTAGAAGAAACAGATGATTTCCTAGAAAAAATTCATATCCCCAAACTCAACCATGAATATTTAAACCTTCTAAACAGACCATATCCAGTATTGAAATAGAAATGGCAATAAATGTTCTCCCATCCAAAAAAGCCCAGGTCCAGACAGATTCACTGCAGAATTCTACAAGGCCTTCCAAACAGAACTCACACCAATATTTCTCAAACTCTTCAAGGAAATTGAAAGAAAACGTTCACTACCAGACACATTCTATGAAGCCAGTATAACTCTCATCCCAAAACCAGGCAGGGACTCATCACGGAAAGAAGACTATAGACAGTTTTACCTGATGAACATAGATGCAAAAATTCTCAACAAAATTCTAGCCAATCGACTTCAACAGGTCATCAAAAAAATCATACACCACGATCAAACAATTCATCCCAGGGATGCAAAGTTGGTTTAATATATGCAAGTCAATTAATGTAATCCATCACATCAGCCGGAGCAAGGTAAAGAACAACATGGTTTTATCACTGGATGTGGGTAAAGCGTTCGACAAAATCCAGCACCTATTTATGCTAAAAGCCCTGGAAAAACTGGGATTCCAGAGAACATTCATAAATTTAATCAAGGCAGTTTATGAAAAAACAACAGCAAGTATAACTCTAAATGGTGAAAAACTAAAGCCATTCCCTTTAAAATCAGGAACAAGGTAGGGATGTCCACTCTCTCCCCTGCTCTTCAACATAGTACTAGAATTCCTAGCCAGAGCAATTAGGCAAGAAGAAAATATAAAGGAGATCCAAATAGGAAAAGAAGAAGTTAAACTTTCTCTCTTCGCAGATGACATGATCCTATACCTAAAGAATCCCATAGACTCTACCCCCAAGCTACTAGAGCTGATCCAAAACTTTGGCAAAGTTGCAGGATATAAAATAAACCTTCAAAAATCAACGGCCTTTTTTCTTGCTAACGACCCAAAGACCGAGGCTGAAATCAGGAAAGCAACTCCTTTTCAATAGCCCCCCAAAACATAAAATACCTAGGATTAACCTTAACCAAAGAAGTGAAAGAGCTCTTTTATGAGAACTTTAAAGGCTTGAAAAACGAAATTAAGTCAGAACTAAGGAAATGGAAAAACCTCCCATGCTCCTGGATTGGGAGGATTAATATAATCAAAATGGCAATATTGCCAAAGGCTATCTAAAAATTCAATGCAATACCCATTAATATCCCAACACGATTTTTTTTTTTTTTTTTTTTTTTTTTGGCCAGTCCTGGGCCTTGGACTCAGGGCCTGAGCACTGTCCCTGGCTTCTTCCCGCTCAAGGCTAGCACTCTGCCACTTGAGCCACGGCGCCGCTTCTGGCCGTTTTCTGTATATGTGGTGCTGGGGAATCGAACCTAGGGCCTCGTGTATCCGAGGCAGGCACTCTTGCCACTAGGCTATATCCCCAGCCCCCAACACGATTTTTTAATGAAATAGAGGAAGCAATCCAGAAATTCATATGGAATAATTAAAGACCTAGAATAGCAAAAACAATCCTAAGCAGAAAGAACAGTGCTGGAGGATTTACAATACCCAACTTCAAGCTGTATTATAAAGCTATAGTAATAAACACAGCTTGGTATTGGCACCAGAACAGACCTGAAGACCAATGGAACAGAATTGAAGACCCAGAAATGAACCCACAGAACTGTGCCTATTTAATCTTTGATAAAGGAGCTAAAAAAATACTCTGGAAGAAAGATAGCCTCTTTAACAAATGGTGCTGGCAAAGCTGATCCAACACATGCAACAAACTAAATCTAGATCCTTGTATATCACCCTGCACCAAATTCAACTCAAATTGGATTAAAGACCTCGAATTCAAAACAGACACCCTGAAAACACTAAAGGAAGGAGTAGGAGAAACACTTGGGCTCCTTCGCGCAGGACGGAATTTTCTTAATGACCCAGAAGGCTGCAAATCAAAGAAAGGTTGGTCAAATGGGACTGCATCAAACTGCAGATCTTCTGGCAAGGACATAGCTTGCAAGATAAACAGAAAGCCCATAGACTGGGAGAAGATCTTTACCGGCCATTCAACAGACAAAGTCCTCATTTCTAAAATATATGCAGAACTTAAATAATTACCTTCCTCCAAAACAACACCGCAAAGAACCCCCCATCAAGTGGGCTAAAGACTTACAAAGAGACTTCTCTGATGAGGAAATGAGAATGGCCAAGAGACAAGTGAAAAAGTGCTCTACATCACTGGCCATAAAAGAAATGCAAATCAAAACAACATTGAGATTCCATCTCATCCCGGTAAGAATGTCATATATCAAGAAAACTAACAATAACAATTGTTGTTGGAGATGTGGCCAAAAGGGAACTCTGCTTCATTGTTTGTGGGAATGTAAACTGGTTCAGCCACTCTGGCAAGCAGTATGGAGATTCCTCAGAAGGCTAAATATAGAACTCCCTTGTGACCCAGCAGCCCTACTTTTGGGAATCTATCCAAAAGAACACAAACAAAATCACAGTAAAGCCACCAGCTCAACAATGTTCATCACAGAGCAATTTGTCATAGCTAGAATCTGGACCAACCTAGATGCCCCTCAGTAGACGAATGGATCAGGTAAAAGTGGTACATATACACAATGGAATTTTATGCCTCTATCAGAAAGAATGACATTGCCCCATTTGTAAGGAATTGGAAGGACTTGAAAAAAATTATACTAAGAGAAGTGAGCCAGACCCAAAGTAACATGGACTCTATGGTCTCCCTTATTGGGACTAATTAGCACAGGTTTAGGCAAGTCACAGCAGTGGATCACAAGAGCCCAATAGCTATACCCTTATGAACACATAAGATGATGCTACGTGAAATGAACTCCATGTTATGGACACGGTTGTTATCTCACAGTTGTGACTACTTTCTATGTCCCATATGTATCTGTAGCTTCTATTATTGATGATGTTCTTGTATCACCTTCCTGTGGTTGTACCTACACTATCTCTGTAATCTTATCTGAGTATATTGGAAACCATGAATACTGGTATTAGAACTAGGAAATTGAAAGGGAATACCAAAATTGAGAGACACAGGGTAAAAAAAGAAAAACAACTGCAAAAGCAATACTTGCAAAACTGTTTGGTCTAAGTGAACTGAACACCTCATGGGGGGAAAGGGAAAGTGGGAGTAGGGAGGTGGGTATGAGGGACGAGGTAACAAACAGTACAAGTAATGTATCCAATGCCTAAAGTATGAAACTGTAACCTCTCTGTACATCAGTTTGATAATAAAAATTAAAAAAAACTGGAATATGTTAGCAAATTTTGAAGATCCAAGATAAAAAAGCATAGGGTATATTTTCATTGTCAATTTAATACAACAATGAAAGGAAAGAAGTTATATTTGAAAATAAATAATGAAATTAATATATATGGTACAGTAGTTTTATCTTTCTGCTTGAAACTATTTTTTTTCTATTTCTTACAACACAGTCACGAGGAAGAACTTCTTTTTCTTCTCTCTGGATTTAAACCTCTGGCAGAGTTAATACGCTGTAGTTTGTCTCTTCAAACTTTCACAAATAGTTATAGATAGGAAAAACATTTTGCTCTCTGAGTGGTCTATCAGGCTGAATATGACAACTCTTTAGACTATTTCTGTCATTAATTTCAAACAACAGAATTGATGGTACAGGTATCTTCTAGCCACAAAGTGGTAGAAACCATATATATATATGTATATATATATATATATACATATATGTATATATAGTGGCAGTGAACTTAGAGAATTATATCAGAAATCATGATTAAAATAAAAGGATGTTATATTATTTCCTCAGTAAGTTTTAAATTAATTTATATTTAATTATACATAAGGATTTCTCAAACCTAATTGATTATAACATTTTATATATTCTAATGTATATATATAATATAATATTATAACATTTCAAATATACAAACTTGGCTAAAGAAATTTATAAAATGGAAATCTAGGCATTAATACAGAGTGAGACAAAAGGAGTATATTCTTAGGACAGTAACATAAAGGTGCGATATGTACGTGCAGCTTCTCATATAAAATAATATTTATCATTATGAACTCCAATTAATGGAAAGAAGAGAGATTTTCCTTTGTGTGGCTTTTATTTTCTTTTCCTTTTGTCTTATTTGTTCATGAACCTATCTTTGGGTGTTTAAGGGGGCACAGAAAAGGAGGAACAAAGGGTGAACAATTCCAGCAGTGGTACTTATTTGACACTGTGTTGAAATGAACTATGCAACTTGCGGGTGGGGATGGGAGGGAAAAACCAGAACAGAGATGTAAGGGGTGAGATTGTCCAAAAAGAAATGTATCCTTTACCTTCCTTATATAACCATAACCCCTCATCCTTCACCTTTATAATAACAATAAAAATACATATAAAAGAAGTCTACCAAACTCAGATGCTAAGTACACAAAATTCTAAAGAAACAAAGACCAAGAAATGGGAGATTACATATTGAAAAGGATGATTTTAAATACATTCAACTTTATTAATGAATGCAAAATATGACAAATGTTAAAAATAATTCTTATTTAGGCTTTAAAAATATAAGACAGAAATAGCCAAGCATGGTTGTGCATTCCTGTAATACCACTCTGCTTTCAAGGGCAGAGTCAGGTCAATGATAATTTGGAGACTAGCATGACAAAGTTTATTTAGGACCTATTTTAAAAACAAATTAGAAACCAAAAGGCTGGAAGTCACTGATCAAGTGGAAGAGTGCTTACCCTACACATGTGAGGTCCTGGGTTCAGTATCTAATGGTCCAACAAAATTAGTACAAAAACGAAGACAAAATTTTCACTTCAGTTATTTCGTTAATTTGGCTTGTTTTCCTTTAGATACTGGGAGCTAAATCTAGGTTTTAGAACCGCTGAGCCTACATGTGTATAAACTAATTAATTATGTTTTTTGTGCTGGTACTGGGACTTGAATTCAGGGACTTATATAGACTTCCTTGCTCACAGTGGGTGCTCTACTACTTTAAATTGTTCTAGCTGTTTGCAAATGGAGTCACATAGATTTTTCTCCCCAGACTGGCATTGAACTTTGATCTTATAGGTCTCAGCTTCCTGAGTAGTTAGTCATGAGCCTGCTGCTATCTGATGTTCCTCTTTTTCAAAAGTGTGTACTTATTAATTGTATAACATAATGGGCTTCATTGTGAAGTGTTCATACATTCATATAATGTACTTTGATTCAAATACCTATCACTATTTTTGATAACTTTTCTCTTCTCTCTTTCCCACATCTACATCTCTAAGGATCTCTTCTACTTTTCTTATCTTCTCCCTCTTATGATTCCACATATCATTTTTTTAAAAACACAGGGTCCTTTTATTTTTGAGACTAGTTTATTTCACTTAATATCATGATCACCAGTTACATGAACTTTACTCCATAGAACATGATTTTCTTCTTCATATAAAAATAAACTGTCTTCTGAGGAATCCCCATACTGCTTGCCAGAGTGGCTGAACCATTTTACATTCCCACCAACAATGAAGTAGGGTTCCCTTTTGGCCACATCCCCTCCAACAATTGTTATATCACAGTTGTAACTACTTTCAACGTCCTATGTTTATCTGTAGCTTCTATTATTGATGATGTTCTTGTATCACCTTCCTGTGGTTGTACCTACACTATCGCTGTAATCTTATCTGAGTATATTGGAAACAGTGTTTATGGGTATTGGAAGTAGGAAATTCAAAGGGAATACCAAATTTGAGAGACACAGGGTAAAAAAAGACAAACAACTACAAAAGCAATACTTGCAAAAATTGTTTGGTGTAAGTGAACTGAACACCTCCGGGGGGGGGAGGGGAAGGGGGGGAGGGAGGGGGGTATGAGGGATAAGGTAACAAACAGTACAAGAAATGTATCCAATGCCTAACGTATGAAACTGTAACCTCTATGTACATCAGTTTTATAATAAAAACTTAAAAAAATAAACTGTCATTGACTATGTATGCTATATTTTCTTTATCCACTTATGATTCAATGGACATCTTGCTTGACTGTGTACTGTGGGTATTGTGAATATTGCTGTGATGAAGATGGGCACACAATATCTCTTTAGTAAAATGACTAATTATTGTAGGTATCTATACACAGAAATGGTATAGATCCATGATACTTTTCATCTTCTTAAGAATCTGCATATTGATTTTCATAGTCACCGGACTAATTTACATTCTTATCACCCAAATGTAAGTGTTCATTTCCTCGTAGCCAAACCACATTTTCTGTTCTTAACTATTTCTGTAAATGATAACATTTTTGGGGTTGGGAATATGGCCTAGTGGCAAGAGTACATGTCTCCCATATGTAAAGCCCTGGGTTCGATTCCCCAGCACCACATATATAGAAAATGGCCAGAAGTGGAGCTGTGGCTAAAGTGACAGAGTGCTAGCCTTGAGCAAAAAGAAGCCAGGAACAGTGCTCAGGTTCTGAGTCCAAGTCCCAGGACTGGCAAAAAAATAATGATAACATTTTCTTATAGGGGTAAGAGAGAATCAGTATCTTCACTGATTGTTAGTGATGCTGAACATAGTTTTCATTATTTGTGGACTATTTGTACTTCATTCAACAGCTATTCAGTTCATTTGTCCATGCAACATTGGACTAATTTGATATTTTGCTGCTTAATTGAATTCTTAATATATTCTGGCCACTAGTCCCCTGCCAGATTAATATGTGATGAAGATTTTCTACTGTTATGTCACTTTTCCTTTGACTTTGTCGCTTATGTCTTTTGCTGTTCAGGAGCTTTTAAATGTAATGCAATTCCATTTGCCAAGGCTTGTTGCCATTTCCTGAGCTCCTTTCAGAAAGACGTTTGTCTACACCTCTGCCTTGCCCTGTTTCCCCCATAATGCCCTCTGGTAGCTCAGGGTCAGGTCCTATGTTAAGGTCTTTGATCCATTTTGAGTTGATGTTATGTAGGGTGAGAGATGGTGAGCTAGTTTCAGTCTTGTAAATGTGGGTGTCCAGTTTTCCCTGAGACACTTAACTGTTTTTGTTCTTCTCTGTGAAGACCTTCAGGTTGGAAGCCATCATTTTCAAAGAGGATTTGTATGGCTAAAATAGATTATTGGCATTATGAAAATAGAAGAATAAACTTGGTAGAAATTGTATTAGGAGGAGGAGGCAGGAAGTGTGAGTGACAAAAGGGGTGAGGCTGACATTGCATATAGGCATGGGAACCTTGCAAACAATCCTGCTTGTGTGCATGCTAGTGAAAAACAAATATATAAGTAAATAAATATGAAGACGTCATTTTAATATCTTCCATTTCATTCCTCACTTAAAAATTAGTTGAGAAATCAACTCTTCATGTTCTGTTTGAAAACCAATCTGTAATCTTCCTTGATGCCTCAAATTTGTTTATGTAGTCTTTAGAGTTCACAATTTCCTTTCCTCCCCATGGAACAGAACTGCAAACCAGAGCAACGTTCTGGTGCCGGCTAAGCAAGTGCTCTACCACCGAGCTACATGCCCAGCCCTAGATTTGAGCAAATTCAGAGGCTGCTTTTAGAGGGCATTTTGTCTCTTTTGACTTCCTGGAGTTTCATGGTATTATTTTCTCTTCTGACTTGATGGAAAATTCCTAGCCATTTTCTCCCCAAGTAGTGCTGTGCTCAATTTTATTCTCTCTGCAAACATTTTTTATAAAGTAGGCTAGACTTTGCTTCTTTATTCTTTATATCTTCTACATTTTCAATTACATTGGTTATACATGTTTAATTATATACATATACATACAGTTCTCTGACTAATATTTCTATCTTTGAAATTAAGTCATTTAAATAAAGTATAATTTATAAGGGTTTGGTATAAATTTTGCTTTTAATTCTGAAGTTTGGAATTTCTATGGGGTTAAAAATAATAATTCTCATTAGATTCTTAACTTTTTAAAGATAAAACAGAATCATTTTAATGTATCTAATAATTCAGTTATCTAATTTCCTCTAGGTTGTGTTTTTCCATAGTTTTCTTATCATGGCTATTCTCTAATTTGTCAGATTGTATTTTAATTAATACTGGGAGCTTTCTATACAAATGTGAGGAAGGTTACTTCCTGAGTGATGTTAATTTGATGTCTTACTTTGTGTGCGTACAGTGCTCACGAAAGCATGCAAACTGCAGCTGTGATGAGCTGTTGTACATTTTCTGCTTGCTTTGCTTGTAGGGTATTCATCTGTTTGGGTTTTTCTTTTCTCTCTACTATCTCCTTTACTCTTTAGATCTCTGAAGAATCACAATGGTCCCCAAGCCTGTCAAAAGCTTACTAACCAACTGAGGCACTGGCAATATTCTGCAAAAATATACATTTAAAGCAGTTTTTTCTTATTCCTTTGGATTTTGGAAGCTTGATTCTTCAAAACCATGATTGTTTTTGTTCCAGTAAAGCAGATGTTTATGAAAGTTGTCTGCAATAGGGAAAATGGGGACTCTCAGAAGCAGTTTGCAAAGCTTAGCTCAGCAAACTTTCCATTGCAAATATGCACATTATTAAGTAGAGGCAGGTAAACCTTTGGCCTTTGCTGCTGTCAGTCTTCTCACATGAAAAGCTTGTCATTTTTTTGTTTGTAAAAATGTAAAATTGCCTTCAAATAAATGCTTTTGTGACAAGGTGGACTGTTAACTTGTCTTCTGACACTATTTGACCATTAATCATATAAATATGGAGCAATAACATGGAAGATTCATGTCCTGAGCTGCAGCAAATCCTAGCCTGTCACAAACGTCAGTTATATATGCAGCCAGAGATATGAAAGTAACAGAGAATTATTTTGGCTCTAGGGAAGAGTTTACTCATGCACTGTTTCCCAAAAAGTACACTTTTCAATCATTTTTGGTTGACAAATCTAGTAGTTTATCTTTTATTTACTGATCCCCCCCACCACCACTAATGTGCAGAAGGGTTTACAAATAATGCCAAAGGATTTCTGAAGAAGTTGACATTCTTCCTAGGAGTCACTTTAATTAGCTATGAAATGAGAAAAAAATTAAGAAAAGAAAAATGAGGAAGATAATCTTTAAAAAGAATCATAAGTGTCAGCACGTGTTTTAAGAGACTTCAATGGTGCTTGAGGCTCATAATCCTAACTACCAGGAGGCTAAGATCAGAGGCTCAAGATTCAGAAACATTCAGGGCAGGAAAGTCCGTGAGACACTTACCTCCATTGACCACCCAAATGCCAATAGAATATTATTCTTGAGCACAAAAGCTCAGGGAAAGCACGTAGGCCTGGGGTTCAAGCTGCCACCCTCCCCCCCCCCCCCCGAAAATGACTTCAATGGATCATAGAGAGTATAAGAGGAGACACAAACTTGATTAAAAAAAAACAGATTAAGTAATCCTGTAGTGAAAGCTTAAAGGTTAAAATAAAAAAGCTCTCAAAAGTTAAGAGGTCATGGCCCTTCTTCTGTTTTTTACATTTAGTCTCATAAAATTAACTGTTTTCCTGTCTCAATGGGTCTTGTTGATTTACATTTATACTGAAAAACAGCACCTTAAAAGTAGTAATAAAAGTTTCCAATCCCATTGTATTTCAATTATTTCTTTACATCCTGGGCAAGGAGTCAATTATTCAATAGGAAGTTAGAGAAAATACTGTAGTCAGGGTGGGTGCCCTTCTGGGCATTCCCCCCTCCTGATTTCTACTTCCTGTAATTACAATTTTTCTGGGGTTGTCTGAATTATTTAACCACTGTGCTGTAGCTGCACAGTACCTGTATTTAGTATCTATAATGCTCTTTGAAAGTCATTAAAAGTATTGTTTGTATATGTAAAATGAAATACTTCATTGTAACCTCATTTACAATTTATAAATAATTTCTCTCTTACAGAATTCACTAAAGCTTTAGCATCATAGATAATATGAGTGGTAATTTTCTTCAATTATTATAGGCAAGAAATAGGCAATCTGTGAGTACAATGTATCTTGAACAATGTCACTCCTTTCATCCTCCTCCCCCACCAGGTCCTCCAACCCCCCTGGTTTTGTTTACATATGTTTGTTGAATATTATCTCTACATTCGCCCACCCTTCTTCTCTCCATTCCTTTGCCCTGAATCATCTTCCTTCACCTGCATATACCATGCATTAGTATATGTATATAAAGGGCCATATGTTTATTAAATATACAAACACATTAACTAAATGTATGTATATGCATAATATGTATACATACATATATGTACACACGCAATTTAGATGTAAGTTCCACATCTAACAGAAAACGTGTGCTTTTCCAATTTCCATCTCAATGAATGAGCAGAACATTGTAGTACGTATTTGTAATATCAGATACAAGGGAGGTGTAAGAGAATGGTTGTAGTCAGGGCCAACCCTGGAGAAAAATGTGAAAATCTATTTGAAACATAACTGAAGCAGAAAATGGACAGGGACATGACTTGAGTCAAATGATATACTCTTTCTCTAGCAAGATTGAGGCTCTGAGTTCAAACTCTACTACGGAAGAAGAATCAGGAACAGGAGGAGGAAGAGGGGGAGGAGGAGGAGGAAAAGGGAAGGAGAGGGGGACTCAGACTCAGTGGTGGGTTTTAAGTGACTGAGGGGATAATATGACATGGTTCTTGTCCTCTTTCCTTTCATTTTCCTATGTAAACAATACTTTTAAGGGGTGGGTGTCTTTTTGAAAATTTCCAAAGAGAAATAGCTCAGGGTCCACCCGTGGGTGAAAACCCTTCCCTGATCACACAGGTGGAGCTGCCACAGGCTGAAGTCCACACACCACAGAAAGCCTAGTCGGAGCTTTTGCATGCGGAGCTCTCTGCGTCGACCGGCATTTTCATGCTGCTTTACCCTTGGGCATCAGAATCTAGATTCTTCATGCTTCGAATGTGGACTTAGGGTATTCCAGATCTTTCGCCCCAGCGTGGACCTCTAGTTCTGAGGCTCCAAGCTTCTTGACTTCAGCCTGTAGCAAACACCTCATGGTGAGATGGTCTTTGCTCTGTTCCCAGAAGCCAGTCTCCCAAGTACCCTGTTTTAATGAAAGATGCATCCTAGTCAGTCTGTTAATCTGCAGAGCCATAACAAACACAACAGCCAAAAAGATGTTCTGAGAGAATGTGTCCTCAATGTGATACATTTTGCTAAAAATGTATTTTATGAGTTAATCAAATTAAGGCATTTTTGAAGGAAGCTAACATCTGAGTTGCATTTAATAATTTAACCAGAACTTTCTTTTAGACTTACATATTGCCAACACTATGCATTTAAAAAAAGGCACTGAAGGCTGGGTGCTGGTGGCTCCCCCCTGTAATCTTAGACTCAGGAGGCTGAGATATGAGGATTACAGTTCAAAGACTGAGAAAGAAAGCCTGAGACTTATCTCCAATTAATCACAGAAAAAGTCAGAAGTGGTGCTGTGGCTCCTTTGGTAGAACACTAGCCTTGAGCAAAAGGAAGCTCAGTAACAGCACCCAGGCCTAGAGTTCAAGCCTCAGGAATGGAAAAAAAAGGCATTGAGAAAATATCTCCTCAATATAATATATTTTACTAAAAATGTACTTTTATGAATTAATAGAATTAATACATTTTTGAAGGAAGCTAATGTCTGAATCACATTTAATCATTTTACCAGAACTTTCTTTAAGGCTCATATATTACCAACGCATTCATTTAAAGAAATGCAGACTAGAAGAGCTGCAAATGATCCCAATAGAGAAAATTTAAAAGACCTGTTTTCAGGTGAAGTAAAGTAACAAGTGGCCATAGTAAATTAAGATAGGTAATATTATGTATTTTTTAAAGGATCTTGATATTGCTAATTTTTAACCAATACAATAGAGATACATTTGATTTTCCCACTTCAACATTAAAGAGGTTTTAAATTATATTTTTATCACCTTTAGTTGTGCAAAGGAGATTCCCTTCAATTAAGTAGTTTATGAATATAACACATCTTGATTCACATCACCCCTTTCATCATTCTCCCCCATCCCTTCCAACATTACCCTCAAATGTTCTTAATTTTGGTGGTAAGCATTGATTTTTATGACTGCATTCTCCTGCTTCCTCTCTTTATTCTTCCACCCTCCTCTCCTTGACCCCACTGCCCATCTTTTGAGTACCCCTTTTCTGCTGTTTTGTTAGACTCAAGTTTATTTTCCAGTAAGCTTGATGGTCTCTCAAGTTTAACAGACAGAATTCAAATAGCAGTATGTCTGTCACGTAGGAAGTAAGAAAAAAGTGAGGTTATTTGACTTGATAATTATGAAGGGGAACCAAACTCTTACAAATGATTCCACTAGGAAATGATTTAGAGCAGGGAAGACATGCAAACTGCACCATCTGCCTTTCCCAATGACTCCATGAATAAACCACATTTCACATCGTTCAAATTAATTATAAAACCCAAATAGTCACAAATATTGCTTATGCTTTTCCAGAAAATTGGCACACTCTCCAATGATTTAATGTGTGACTATATCAATTTAACCGCAATTACATTAATAAAGTAGAAGTTTTAAAAATGGGAAGGAAAGCCTAGGTTACTCGATCAGAGCAATTGGCAAATGGAATGTTTATATTTTAAGCACTTTTCAGAAATATAATTGAAACGGGAAGGTGATAAGGTTGAAAATCTCAGCATTTGAGAGGCTGAGGCAATGGAGAATTGTGAGTTCAAGACCAGCCTGTGCTACACAGTGAGGTGAATCTGACTCAAAAATATAAAGCAAAACTATCATATAATCTGAATTAAGCAGATGGAGTTGTGGCCAATAGCAGAGCACATTATTATGTGTGAGGCTCTAGGCTTGATCTCCAGCTTGCAAAATAAATAGGCAGATCAATAAATAAGATAAGATATATTTATGTAGTTGTTCATATCTACCCTCAACCTTCACATTCATTGAAAAATGACAAGTATGAGAATTGTATTTTAGCCTACTGCCATTCATCCACTCAAAATATATTAAATACCAGATTCATGCATTGAGTTTAAACAGTGTACAAAAGAGATACAATGTCTTCCTTTATAGAGTATACAATCAAGTTGCTGACATATTTACTCATACATTTTCCCAGGTCACATTCGAATATAATAAGCCATTTAGTTATGGAATATTTGAATTGAATAAACTAAATAAATAACAAATACAGATGGTGACCTTGACTAGGATTTTATTCTTTTTTATCTTTTTGTGCCAGTCCTGGGGCTTGAACTCAACACGAGTACTGTCCCTAGCAGTATTGCTCAAGACCACAGCTCCATTTCTGATTTTGAGTGGTTAATTGGAGATAAGAGTCTCATGGACTTTCCTGCTTTCCTGCCTGGGCTGTGTTACCATCACATCTCAGCCTCCCTAGCAGCTAGGATTACAGGTGTGAACCACTGACATCCTACTGAACTAGGTTTTGCTCTGTTTTGCCAGTCCTGGGGCTTGGACTGAGGGCCTGAGCACTGTCCCTTGCTTCTTTTTGCTCAAGGTTGGCACTCTACCACTTGAGCCACAGTGCCACTTCCAGTCTTTTCTGTTTATGCTTGGCTGAGGAATCGAGGCCAGCACTTTGTCCATGCTAGGCAAGCACTCTGCTGCTAAGCCAAATTCTCAGCCCTGAACTAGGGTTTTATTTATTTATTTTTATTTTCAAACTGATGTAAAGAGAGGCTACAGTTTCATACGTTAGGCATTGGACACATTTCTTTTACTGTTTGTTACTGCCTCCCTCACTTCCCTCTCCCCCTCCCCCTTTCCTTCCTCCCCCCCAAGAGTTGTTCAGTTCATTTACACCAAACAGTTTTGCAAGTATTGCTTTTGTAATCGTTTGTCTTTTTTACTCTGTGTCTCTCAATTTTAGTATTCCCTTTCAGTTTCCTAGTTCTAATACCAGTATACAGGGTTTCCAATTTACTCAGATAAGATACAGAGATAGTGCAGGTACAACCACAGGAAGGGGTTATAAGAAGATCATCAGTAATAGAAGCTATGGTTACACATAGCACGTTGAAAGTAGTTACAACTGTGATATAACAATCGTTTCCATAACATGGAATTCATTTCACTTAGCATCATCTTATGTGTTCATAAGGGTATAGCTATTGGGCTCTTGTGATCCTCTGCTGTGACTTGGCTAAACCTGTGCTAATTATTCCCTATGAGGGAGACCATAGAGTCCATGTTTCTTTGGGTCTGGCTCACTTCACTTAGTATAATTTTTTCCAAGTCCTTCCATTTCCTTACAAATGGGGCAATGTCATTCTTTCTGATAGAGGCATAAAATTCCATTGTGTATATGTACCACATTTTCCTGATTCATTCGTCTCCTGAGGGGTATCTGGGTTGGTTCCATATTCTAGCTATGACAAATTGTGCTGCGATGAACATTGTTGTACTGGTGGCTTTAGTTTGTTCTTGTTTGTAGTCTTTTGGGTAGATGCCCAAAAGTGAGGCTGCTGGGTCATAGGGGAGCTCTATGTTTAGCCTTCTGAGGAATCTCCATACCGCTTGCCAGTGAACTAGGGTTTTAAGAGCTGTTTAAGACATGCAGTTTTATAGCTTGGCAAGACAAAAGTGAAGAATTGATGAAAGTAGAAAACAGGAAGGAGAAATTTCCCACACAGAAAATGTCTTACATAAACCACATCAAAAAGTATAAAACATAGACATATCCTTTTAAAAATAATATTTTCATACTCTCTGGGTTTCTATTTGAAACAATCTCCATTTGCTGAGGTCAAAATCTTCACATCATCTTGACTTAATTTCTATCCATGTCCACACCCAGTCCAGAAGCAATTGCAGTTAGAAATATCTTCTAAATAACACCATCTTTCAGATATCCCCTTGCGTGTGCTTTTTGGGGATACCATCATCTTCACCAGCCTTGTCTCTAGCAACGTCTTAGTAGACTTCCTACTTCCAATCTGATCTCCACACCCACCTAGTCTGTTACTTAAATCCAGCACTGCTGGATTTAATTCTTCACTTCTTCGTTACCCAAAACTTTGTTTCTGGTGCAGAAACATTTTTACTTTATTGCTTCTAGCCTAGCATGCCAATCTACAGTTCCTGTGTGAATGCCATTGTCATCTTGGAAAATAAATGGCCTCTCATCATCATATGTCCCCTGAAAATCTCTGTCTCTCTCTGTCTCTTTCTCTTGAACACAGGGCTTGGGCGCTGTCCCTGAGACTCTTTGTGCTCAAAGCTTGTGCTCTACCACTTGAACCACAATGTTACTTCTGGTTTTTGAGTGGTTAATTGGAGACAAGAGTCTTATAAGGACTTTTCTCCCTGGGCTGGCTTTGACCTTCCATCCTCAGATCTCAGCCTGCTGAAGTAGCTAGGTTACAGGTGTGAGCCACTGGTGCCCAGCTAAGTCTCTCTTTGTATTCTTAGCACTTCTCATCATTTGACAAATTGTACTTTTATTGCTATATTATTTTCTCTCTCTACCTACATAAATATATACATCATGAAAGTACAACTCTTAAATGTTCTTCCAGGTGGTCAGCTAAAACAGAGTGTGGACATTTGTAGGGGCTTACTGTAGAAGAACTAGACATAAAATGGCCCTTGAGGCTGAAGCCTAGCAAGGGAAAAAAGAATCATAAGTGAGTATGATGATGTGCAAAGTTCAACAGGATCAGTGAGGAATCTAACGCAGAGAAATGACACATTGCCTTATACTTCTAAAAGATTCCTTTACATTGAAGCAGAAATAATGGATGGGCTTGGAGAGAAATGATGAGCAAAAGAAGCAGAAGATCTCTGAAAAGTGTAGAGAATAAGTGAGTACTAAGATAAATATGTTGCCTGTAGATTCTGGCCTTCACACCAGGCTTTTGTATACACTGAACACAGACACTTGTGGGCATCATACATTCCTGTAACTATTATGAATCTATAAAATAGTAAAATTAGTGATAATAAATAAAGTACTTATATATTGGTGGCAATGGAGCTGTATGATAAATACCAATTTAGAGAAAAGGAAACTGTATTCATTACTGTAATTGTGTGTACTTTTTATAAGAACTAAAAGGGAAATATGTACATTGGTGTGAATATATCTTGACAATTTATTTTTCAAAAAAACTAATGAAATTATTTGCCTCTGGATGTAGTTTGGTATCTGAAGAACATAAGAAGGAGGAAGACTTTTTACATTATAGCATTGAGCAGATTTTGAATTTGAATCAAAGAAAATCTCCATGAATATAATTTATATATACATATGTATATATGATGCATATGTATAAAGTTTACATATATAATCATATATCTATGGCCAAATGCTGGAATGTGTTTGACCTGTGAATAATGTATTACTCCTTATGAATTGGTAGGCATATACCCATTTATTATTAAATACATCAGTACTTGGACTTACAGATAAATTGTTTCTAAATTCAGAATACACCTAACTTCAGAATATATCATTAAGTAATTGGCTTTGTTTCTCTTTTTCCACAAAGTAAAAAGATAATCACTAATTTTTTTTTTACGGTTTCACATGGCATGTTGAAAGTAATTACAACAGTGATATAACACTCGTTTCCATAACATGGAGTTCATTTCACTTAGCATTATCTTATGCATTCATAGGGGCATAGGTATTAGGCTCTTGTGATCCTCTGCTGTGACTAGCCTAAACCTGTGCTAATTATTCCCTTTGAGGGAGACCATAGAGTCCATGTTTCTTTGGGTCTGGCTCACTTCACTTAGTATAATTTTTTCCAAGTCCTTCTATTTACTTACGAATGGGGCAATGTCACTTAATTTTTTAGAGCAATCGTGAAACATGTTTCAACAATACATATGTAAATAATCTTTCTTACATTTCATTAATTACATTTTAGAAGTTTGGCAGTTAAATACAGAGAAGAGTTTTAATACAGGTAGCAGAGGAACAAAAGTCACAATGTGTAATATGTTAAAACATTTTCAGAAAATAGAAAAATTTCAGTGAAATAAATGCAGAGGGAAAGGTTTTTGTTTTGTGTTGTTTTCTGTTTTGTTGTTGTTGTCATTGGAAATTGGTTATTGGCAGAGCAAAATATGAGTTGGAATTCAGATGAGGTGGATGATTAAAACAACTTCCTAAGCAGGTTTTTGTGCAATTATACTGCATGAATATATTAAGAATCTTAATATTTCTGCTAGAATGCACTTTTGATGGGTTCCAGCTCCCTAGTACTGTGTGTAAGTCAGGCCGTCTTTGGCGACTGCTTCTAGCAGCAGATGCTCTATTTGCATAAGTAGGATGTTTCATGTGGGCTTGAATTTTTGGCTGCCTTGAGATTCATGACATCAATTCATTTCTTTCTTTTTTTTCTTTTGCACAGATGGAAGGAGACTTGACAATGTGAAAAGGGAATTAATTTTAATTTTTAAAAGATTGTTAAAATTATTATGATGTAAATTTCCCTATATGTGAGTGAGTATGATTACTTCATTCATGACCATAGATGAAACAGTAATATCATCTTTCATGGTAATATTTGTAATTCAACTTCAGTCTGATGCAAGCAATTGAATGAAGTCATATTGCTGGAAAAATACATTTATCCTAGTTTTGGAAGTGAAAAGTTGTTCACAATTGTGAATTAAAAACAAAATATATGGCTTGAATTTCCAAAAAGAAATCTTATATATGAGGACATATTTACATATTTAATTGTTAAATAAATGTTTCACTTTTGTAACAGTACACAAGTTATATTATGCAATATACTGTATTATTTAAAACTTTAAAAATTCTTCTTACTTTGCATGTGTTTAAATTCCTGAATAATACTATATTAGATTTGGTTTCAATGAAACGTTATTATTTAGGGTTTGGTGTTTTTTTTTTTTTTTTTTTTTTGTAATAAAGGAATTTTCTCCCAGTTTTAGGGCTTGAACTCTGGGCCTGGGCACTGTCTCTGGGCTCTTTTGCTCCAGGATAGCACCCTTCCACTTTGCCACAGCGCCACTTCCAGATTTTCTGGTGGCTAATTGGAGATAAAGAGTTTCATGAACTTTCTTGTGTGGGCTGGCTTTAAACCATGATTCTCAGATCTCCGCCTCCTGAGTTGGTAGGATTACAGGTGTGAGCCACCAGCACCCAGCCAATCACTGGTATTTCTGAAGCTTTGCTTTAATCCCTACTATTTGGGTGGCCAGAAAAGTAATGAATTTTAAAAATATGTTTTCTGTCATATATATGTGTATATATACATGTATGCATGTATAGATGTAATGTACAGGAGACCATGTGTAATGAATGTGCAAAATTAACTTTCTCTGCTTCCATAAATTGAGAATTTAGTTTCAGAAATATAATAGGTGTGTGTGTGTGTGTGTGTGTGTGTGTGTGTGTGTGTGTGTGTAAAGATCATGGGCTTAATGAAGAGATTTTACTTTCCAGCAATGGTATGAATATTACTAAGGCTATGAATATAAAGGCCAATAGAGAAGGATACAGATCTATCTACTCAGATGACTGAGATCTGATGATCTTGCTTCAAAGCCAGCCTCAGCAGAAAATTCTGTGAGACTCCTATTCCAATTAGTCAATAAAATGTCAGAGAGGGAGGTGTGTCTCAAATGGTAAAGTGCCAGCCTTGAACAAAAAAGCTAAATGAGAATAAAAATCTCTGACAAGCCTCAGTACTAACACACACACACACACACACACACACACACACACACACACACACACACAAACAAACACACACAGAATGCTACTGTTCAGGGAGAGAAACAGCTAAACACATGCTCTGACATGGAGTTGGTATGTGCCAAAGAACAGACTTTATTTGGGGGAATTAGAATTAGTTTAATGAATGGACTTGCTTTTCATAAGACCTGCTTTTCAAGATCCTAATAACTAGACAGGCAGTGAGTTGGTGAGTTTTGACTAAAAACCTCTTATCAAGATATTCTTCCCTATTATTGTTGCATCACTATTTTGATTTCTTTCAATGCCAGAAGTTTTCATAAGTTAGAGAATAGCTCCTTATTCTTCCTTGGGAAACACTTATATGGTGCTGGAGCAAAATTCCTATAACTCTATGATTATAATGGCTCTGTTAGAGAATTTCAATCATATTGCTATGTTATTAATTTTTGAAATATCTGAGCTTAGTGCAGGTGTATACAGACAGACAGACACATGCACACACAGACAGACACTAATATCTACCCCTGATGTTTCATCAACAACCAATAAATTGGAAATATATTACAATGACATTGCCAATTACATGACAAAGAAATGTACTAACCTGCATTTGTTAGAACAGAATGATAATATGATTAATAACTTAATCATATAGACAATACAAAATAATTTAGAAGCTATAAGATAGAAAACTGGGAAGTTGATTGCTAATAACTGTTATATATATATATATTTTTTTTTGGCCAGTCCTGGTCCTTGGACTCAGGGCCTGAGCACTGTCCCAGGCTTCTTTTTGCTCAAGGCTAGCACTCTGCCGCTTGAGCCACAGCGCCACTTCTGGCCGTTTTCTGTATATGTGGTGCTGGGGAATCGAACCCAGGGCCTCATGTATACGAGGCAAGCGCTCTTGCCACTAGGCCATATCCCCAGCCCCAACTGTTATATTTTTTAATTGCTGTACATAACTTACCAGTTGGTAACCAGCAGGAAACTGATTTTATTTTCTGAATGGCAAAATATTAAGAGGAGCTCATATCAGTGAAAAGCTATGAAAAGACAATATACAAAACTGTACCAGATCAATAGAGCTTTGTAAATCTTCGAAGCCCTTATAGATCCCTTCAAAATAAAACCAAACGGAGATGAGGGGAAAGTTTGTATTGAATTTATAAGTATAAGAAGGAAGAAAAAGGCTAACGTAATTGCTTTCCAACTAGGCTTTCACAATAACAAAGCAAAACAATAGCAGAAAAAATACCACATCATCGAAAATGATTTTGTTTCAGGATTCATTTCAAGTTCATAATAGATTTTCTTGCCCTGGTTTTACAGTAATACATTTATTTCATGCCCAATTTAGAGCAAAGTGAACCACAGCACTGTTAAGAAGTATAAGACAAAGTTACTTTACTTTTTAAGAAAAATCATTTGAGCCTCACCAGTCTACCAGTCTGACATTAGAGAAACCTAGAGGATCCTAATGCAAAATGCAATGTTGAGAAAAAACATGTCCTCAGAACTTGTGTGCCGCTCTACTGAAGGCAATACCATTACTTTTCCAGCACACACAGCCGCAATCTATTCTGCTATTACAGATCCATTTTAGTTGAATCCGTCCCTAATATTTAGGTTGGACACACTCTCGTTTTAGGGCTTATCACTAAATTCTCTGAAATGGAAAGAGAGCAATATTGTGCCCTGAGCAAGTCGACAATAGCAAGGAAGCCTTATCTCTCCAGTTGGAATGCTTTGCTATATACTCACTTTTGCAATACAGCAGCCAAAAGCTCCCCACTCATCAGTGCATTAGCGAAAAAATCCAATGTGGAATATGTGAGTGGTTTTTAGAATAAATTTTAAGAAAGTGTTGAGCCTGTTAAAGGCTAGATAACAAGACGAGATAAAGGGACTGGCTTGGCAAGCAGGGCACAGGCCCCTTTCTCCTCACCATGGATGGCCTTGGGCAGTCCAGTGTACAGGCCCCTACACATTTCACCACCATGGCCCTGAGCAATCACACATGTGCACCAATGGGTATGAAAATATGGCTCATTCTCCCTGGAAGACTTGCACCTGAACAATGATCTGATTGGACACCAGAGGTGTGTGGCAGGGTGGGAAGCCAATCAGTGGGGTGCTTGTGCGGGCTTCTCTGATTGGGTCTGTGGGCTGCTATGGCCTCAGGCTGTCCAATGATTATCTTCAGTCAGGAAACACTCTCCTGCAGACCCTGCAACACACACCCCAGGGAACACCTTCCTTTGGGCCCTCTCCTGTTTAGCTGGGGCTCTGCTTATTCTATTCTTCAATAAATCTTTGTTATTTTACATCTCCTTCTGTGTCGGTGGACTTATTCTTCAAAACCATAAAGACAAAGGACCAGGATCCAGAGGTTGCAGAAGATTTTTTCAGTTTTACTATGGCAGTGAGGATATTATATCTTGTTTAATTTTACTAAAGCTCTTATTTTAACTGTAAGAGAGACACATAAATCTATTTAAAGTCTAGGAAGAATAAAGGCTAGCACTCTGCCACCTGAGCCACAGTGCCCCTTCTGGCCTTTTTCCATATATGTGGTGCTGGGGAATCGAACTGAGAGCTTCATGTGTAGAAGGCAAGCACTCTTGCCACTAGGCCATGTTTCCAGCCCTGAATTTTTTTTAATATAATAAGTTTGAATGAATACACAGGTGTACCCATATAAATAAGTTGGATTGGCGCATGCTGATTAAGGACCAGTGATTTACTCAGGAGGTTGAGATCTGACAATCATGGTTTGAACCAATCGCTGGCAGAAAATAAACCACTCAGAGAGAGCTGAAAGTAGCACTGTGGGTCAAGTGGTAGAGTGCTACCTTTGAGTACAAACAGGCTCAGAGACAGCACCTAGGCCCTGAGTTCAAGCTCCAGGACTAGCAAAACAAACAAAAAAGACCAGTGTCCTGTCAAGCCTTAGTGGCTCATGTCTGTAATCCTAGTTAATCAGAAGGCTGAGATCTGAGGATCAAGCTTCAAGGTCACCCCCAGCAGACAAATCTAAGAGAATCTTATCTTCAATTCATCATCAAAATGCCAGAATTGGAGCGGTGGTTCAAATGATTGAGTGCCAGCCTTGAGCAAAATGGCTAAGGGACAGCTCACAGGCCTAAGTTCAAATTCCAGTACTGGCACGCATGTATGCAAGTGCACACACACTTGTGAGCACACATACACACAACCAGTGACCTTTAGAACCAATGTTTTTCACCTTTGCCTGTGTGTTTGGGCTAAGGGAAAATGTACAAGAAAGGACACACTTTGACCTAGCACAATATATACCACTGTCCTAAATGTCTCATTGCTCAGATCTAATGACATGACCACAATAGACTGTATGGGATGACTGCAAATGTAGATCAGCTCTGCTCTCCCAATGAGGTTCTTGGTGAAGTGCTGGAATGTGCCACTGAAACTTCCTGTTGTATCAATGGAATAAGAACTGTGTTTGGGGGCTGGGACAGTCCAGTGGATAAACTCCTTTAGGCTACATATGCTCAAACTTTGATTTGTTTTTCTTATCTTTATTTCCTTCTTAGCCAAGATAACAAAACTTATTTTAAATTCTGAATATGCAAATTTGTTTTCCATAGCATCTGCTACATGATTTTCATTGAACATGAAAATTTAAAAATATCATATAATGAATATTTTGCCTATTTCGTTCTCATCAGAAGGACTCTGGAGAATGAACTAAGTCTTTTTTTTTTCAAGAATATTTTTATTAAAGCCTGTGACCCCAACTACTCAGGAGGCTGAGATATGAAGATTGTGGTTTTAAGCCTAACTAGTCAGGAAAGTTGTTGAAAACCTCATCTCAAACTAACCACCAAAAAATTGGAAGTGAAGTTGTGGCTCAAGTGGTAGAGTGTTAGTCTTGATTGAACAAAGTAGCTCAGGGATAGTGCCCAGGCCCTGAATTCAAGCCCCAGGGTTAGCAGTGAAAAGAAAAAAAAAACATTTATATGTTGAGTCATTCATTATTGTGGCATATCTGGGCTCTTCTCCCACATAGTGCTACGATGAATATGGTTGTGCAGGTCATTCTGTTGCATCCTGACTTACATTCCTTAGATAAAGGCCCACATCTGATATCACTGGATCATATAATAATTCTATTTTTAGTTTTTTTTAAAATTTCTTAATTATTTTTTGGCCAGTCCTGGGTCTTGGACTCAGGGCCTGAGCACTGTCCCTGGCTTCTTTTTGCTCAAGGCTAGTACTCTGCCACTTGAGCCACAGCGCCATCTCTGGCCTTTTCTATATATGTGGTGCTGAGGAATCGAACCCAGGGCTTCATGTATATGAGGCAAGCACTCTTGCCACTAGGCCACATTCCCAGCCTTATTTTTAGTTTTTTAAGGAGCCTTCCAACCTATATCCAGAGTGGTTTCACTTTTTGACATTTACACTTACAGTGTGTTAGTTTCAATTTCCTCATATCTTCACCTGCCTTTGTTGTTGTTTGTGATCTTTTACCCTGTTGTACTTCATATGTGGATATTAGACTTAGAATAAAACATATATATATATATACACACACATATACAACACAAGCTCATATGTATACAATGTACATATGATTAAAGCATGGTCTATGCAGCTGTGAGAGTCTATGGTCAGCCCTCTTTTGAATAATTGTCATGAGATTAACAAGAAGATTATTATAAAATAGAAACACATCTTGATTGGGGTATTGGGTACTAGTGGGGGGAGAGAGAACAAAGAGGGAGGAGGGAGAATGTGATCATTAATCTATGTATACATAGTTATATATGTCCATATACACATGCATATATATAGACCATATGAATATTCATATAAACAAATTGGTTAAAGTATGTTACATCCAGGGGAGAATTCCAATGGTGAAACTCCTTTGAACAGCTAAATTACAGTTTAACAAAGTGAATATTAGGAAGCTGGGATGTGTGTTATAGGGAAGGTCATATCAATGGAGAGAGGAGAGGTGGTTTAATTCAGTCACACTATTCAATGTACATATGTGAAACGGGATTTAAGTAACTTGCGGAGATGGGTGAGATGAGGAGAGCTATGAGAAGAATGATAGAAGAGATGACTTCAATCAATATACATTGTGCTAACATGTCAAATTGCAACCTTTTGACAACTACTTAAAGACAATAATAAAAACATCTATGTATATGTCTGGGAATGGGACAAGGATATATCACAAGACTTGTTTAGGAAAGGGGAGAAGACAGAATGTTGGAAAATGTAACACTGGTTAAGATGAAGTGCATCAATCGATGGATATGTCAAAATAAAGTCTTGCACAACCAACTGATGCTATAAAAGTATCTGTGCATATATGTATGTGTGTACACATATTATACTATTTATTATTAGGAAGATAAATGGTACATCACATTTTTCTTATAATAATTCTCAAACACAATTTATTTCTGATCTATATTGGATGGAATGATTTTGAAATGATGTGTGGTGACAAAGATAAATAGACTTTCTTATTTTTGGTCAGTCCTGAACCTTTACCTCAGGGCCTGGGCTCTGTCCTTGAGCTGCTTTTGCTGAGCCACAGCTCCATTTCTGGTTTTCTTGTGGTTAATTGGATATAAGACTCTCACAAGCTTTCTTGTTCCCACTGGCTTTGAACCACAATCCTCAGATGTCAGCCTTCTGAGTAGATAGGATTTCAGGCATGAGCCATTGGCTCATATGGCTTTTTGAAGGAAAGCTTTAAATTTTGGACATCTTGGGGCCAGGATTGGTACTCCATTAGAATAGCCAGATTGAATAATTCTTGCACACTACCCTCCTCACATAGGCCCATAATGGCTTCCTGAAAACTGTTACCTTCTTGAACTACTATGTAATATACTACTGTTTTATTGTCAGTATTACATCTGGTAAATATATGTTATTAACTAGAAAGGGGAAATCGTCACAGCTTTTGCAAGTCAAAATACATTCTTTGAATCAGAAATGTTTTTACATTTTTTCAGTGAGAAATTTTCATAGTAAAAAATCAATACATTCCAAAATATTTTCCCCTTCTTTGCTCTGAATATATGTATCACAAAAGCCCTGCTTTTAACTATTGCTGTATTATAATGTTTTATGTAAAATCTATAAGACTAGAGGTTTGCCATTGCTATGGTCTGCCATGGTCTGCCAGCCATAACTTGAGGACTTAGCTGGGGTGGGTAGAAAAATATAAAAGTGAAGCTATCAGTCTCTCTCAAGAGTTGAAACAACTATAGAGGAAATATATTAATTCATATTAATGAGTATGTGTATGTTGTAGGGAAACAGAATAAAAAAGCTTAGCACAACATATTAATAAAATTTACCGAAGAAAATCTCAATAATCTTCATTGGGAAAACAGCTAATTTTCTTTCACTCTACCTACTAAAATGTCTGAATTATCAATCACTCTTGTCTGTTTTCTCCTGACTCAGTGCTGTGTTTTGTCCCAATTCTCTTTATTTAGTACCTGTGACTTAGAGAACATTATTCCATACAGGACAATGGTAACTCTTTAGTGAAAGTTAAATTACACATCAATGGATCTGAATTATCCATTTTATCTTAAATTACAAATTGCTACCTCTTACCATTTTTCATCTCATAAGCAAACTACCTATGTAGTTTTTCCTAATGCTGGCTTATTTTTTATGGTAGCTGGAATTACTCAGGGCCATGTGAAGCTTTGATTCTTCAGTGCTTGCTGAACTGTGAAGCACTGGGATTCTGATTATCCCCAGCAAGGCACTTCTTAAACAAGTAACTTTATACCAACAACAAGCATTCTCTATGAGGAGGTGCTAAAAGCATAGTGCTTTTACTTATTGCTAATACCAGTCTTTCCAAGGTTGGAGGCATGGCTCAAGTGGTAAAGCACCTATAAACAACAAGCTGAGTGAGAGGTCCTGAGTTCAAATTCCATTATCACACCCCCACCTCCCCAATTGGAATATTGAGTAAAACATGGCTAATTTATACATTGACTTTTCAGTGTTTGTGTGTGTGTGTGTGTGTGTGTGTGTGTGTGTGAGAGAGAGAGAGAGAGAGAGAGAGAGAGAGAGAGAGAGAGAGAACTGAATATGACTGTATTTGCCCACCTTTCCTCTCTCCATGAAATATACCATTGAGTTTCTTGGTATGTTTTGGTTACTTGCCTCCTTAAAGGACATGATTTTCATCTGCAAAACAAAATAGTAGTTTTAGCTGCTCATTTTTTCTCTTTCATTTTGGAGAGCTGGTATAGAAAAAGAAATCAGGGGCTGGGAATATGGCCTACTGGCCAGAGCTTGGCTCCTATACATAACGCCCTGGGGTTCAATTTTCCAGCACCACATATATAGAAAACAGCCAGAAGTGGTGCTGTGGCTCAAGTGGCAGAGTGTTAGCCTTGAGCAAAAAGAAGCCAGGGACAGTGCTCAGGCCTAGTCCAAGCCCAGGACTGGCAAAAAAAAAAAAAAAAAAAAAAAAGGAAAAAAGAAAAGAAATCAGTATTGTTTTGAATTCTCTAGAAACTCTACGCTGTGACTACTCAGGTGGGAAGAGGAAGTGGCTTCAGGCCCGGGGCCTGAATGGCCTGTGATGCCAGCAAGGCCAGTGAAGAACACAGCTGTGAATTCATTTCAAGAGCATGGGGGAACAAAGGAAAAAACAAACCAATATTTTATTACTAACTGAAATATTTCTGGGGACTTAAAAGCTTTTGGTTCTTATGAAAGAATATTGATTTTCATTCATTTAACTTAACATTATGACTATCCCAAACTGCGTAGTTCCATCTTTAAACTTATTTTAAAAACATGGATATGGTCATTTCTTTGGCTACTTTTCTTTTTCCATTAGCTGTTTTCCCAATGAAGATTACTGAGATTTTCTTCGGTAAATTTATTAATATGTTGTGCTAAGCTTTTTTATTCTGTTTCCCTACAACATACACAGGCCTTTAGAAAAAAATAATTTATTTCCCTGTTTTTTTTTTTTTTTTCCCCTTTGGCTAGTCCTGGGGCTTGGACTCAGGGCCTGAGCACTGTCCCTGGCTTCTTTCTGCTCAAGGCTAGCACTCTGCCACTTGAGCCACAGTGCCACTTCTGGCCATTTTCTGTATATGTGGTGCTGGGGAATTGAACCCAGGGCCTCGTGTATACGTGGCAAGCACTCTTGCCATCAGGTCATATCCCCAGCCCTTATCTCCCTGTTTTGAAAGTCTTCTCTTAGTCAACAAATATTTTCACTTCTCTGCTGGGATTCGTGGCAGAAGACAGAAGAATATGAAGCAATTGCCCGACAAGAGGAAAGAGTAGAATGCAGAAAATCCAAAGGACTTTTGTTAATTGTTATTGAGGTCAGAAGATGTGGGTTGTGGGGAGGACGGGAACAGGAAGTTTGATAAACCAGTTCCAAAATACAATAATATATGAAGACTAAATTTTCATGCACAGCATAGGAGGGAGGTCATAATTTACAATAATTTTTATGCATTTTAACAAAAGAAGATTCATTTAACAGAGTATTTAGGAAGACAAATCAATCAATATGATTAGTATATATTAATCATATATATGTGTGTACATACAAAAATCCAATTATGTATAATATATACACTACAAATTAGATATATATATATATACTTAGTATAGTGAGCTACTGATTATATTATCTAACATAGTATATCTATATTATGTACTATCTATAATATATTTCACAAATATATATTTTCTAATTCCTATTCTATACTATATGATATATATTACATGTAATATACCATTTGACATATAATCAATGACACACTGTACTATTTGGATCTGTACAAATTTTAAAAATTAAAGGATGACCTATGACTATCCCAAAATGTGTAGTTCCATCTTTAAACTTATTTTAAAAACATGGACATGGTCATTTCTTTGGCTACTTTTCTTTTTCCATTTATTTTTCTACAGAATAATAGGATTAAAACAAATGTTCAGTCAAATGCCAAATCCATGAGTTAAATGGAAAATAACAATAAAGTGTGTAGTTGGCATCATGCATTCAGAAAAAAAATTTGGGTTAGTTTTTAATATATGTACTGAAGTGCACAAAACAGTTGTTTTAGTCTATATACTATATTTAAAGAAGTTTATAAGATTGGACACTAAAACACTATAAGAAGTTTGCAGCTGAAGGTCAGCTCATGTAAATATTTACTCCTAATTTTCTCCTACTTTCCTGGTTTTTATCTAATTTTGATCCAACTGTTCTGAAAATATGTGTTAAAAAACACTACACAGGGCTGGAAATATGGCCTAGTGGCAAGAGAGCTTGCCTCACATACATGAAGCCCTAGGTTCGATTCCTCAGCACCACATATAGAGAAAATGGCTAGAAGTGGTGCTGTGGCTCAAGTGGCAGAGTGCTAGCCTTGAGAAAAAAGAAGCCAGGGACAGTGCTCAAGCCCTGAGTTCAAGGCCCACGACTGGAAAAAAAAACAACACAAAACACTACAAAGACTTAAGTCTTAAAATATTTGAAGAGAATAGTACCTTTTAAAATGGTTTAGTTTATATATAGCCTAAATCAATATCTCAAAACTATCTTTGGAAGGAAGAGTTTAACCACATATAATAACAGGAGATGGTTTCAGAAACCCGTGAGTAATTATTAAATGACTAACTACGAGCTTTGGGGACTCTACAGTTTCCTATTTGACATTGAATGATATTGTAGAAGCCTCTGTACTGTCTAACACTTGCTTGCCCATGCAAACAAGTCTTTGTTATGAGTCTTTGCTCGTAACACTGAGATACTTTGGGACAGTCATATACTTTTCTACTTGGAGATATTTTTTCCTTCTTGAACATTTTTTTTCTTTACATAATCCAAATGAATGTCACAAAAGGAAATCATATTCCTTTTCTTGAGCTTGATTTTCCTATCTTAAATGTAATATCTTATGTAAAGTGATCTGACAAAATAACTAAAGACAAATGAAAAGGGGAAGAGCCTACAGTGATTGTTCAAGGTAGAATACTATCTTAGCGAAGATTCAGACCTTTGTTCATCTCTAGTATTGTCAAACAACAACAATGATGATACTAATACAGAGATTCTACAAAGGTAAAATAATTATCTTTTCCAGGGACTGGTGGCTCAGGCCTATAATCTTAGCTGCTCAGAAGACTGACATCTGAAGGTCACCAGACAAGGCCAGCAAAACAGGGAAGTTCAAGAGACTATTCTCTCTGATTAAATACCAAAAGCTAGAAGTGGAGCTGTGGCTCAAGTGTTAGAGCAGTACCATTAAGCAGAAAAGGTCAGAGACAGTTCCCAGGCCCTGAGTTCAAGCCCCAAGACAGGCACACAATAAAAATAATATCTACTTGGTAGTAAAGGCTGAGCATTTTCACCTATTGTCTTGGTGTTAGTGTTCTGGCATAAGTGGATTTCATGAGCCATCACTGGTGGTTCACACTTGTAATCCTAGCTACTCAGGAGCTGAGATCTGAGGACTGAGGTTCAAAGTCAGCCTGGGCAGGAAAGTCTCTGAGAGTCTTATCTCCAGTTAACCACCAGAAAACCAGAAATGGAGCTGAGACACAAAGTGATAAAGCATTAGCCTTGAGCAAAAAGAGCTTAGGGACAGAGCCCAGGCCCTGAGTGTAAGCCCCATGATGACACAAACAAACAATGAAATATTTCACACAGTAACTAATTATGAAATATAATCTGTTAAATTTCATGGATCTTCAGATATAGCATTGAATTTAGAATATATAGATTAAATTACGGTCTGGGAACCATGGCTGAATATAATGCATTATCTAAAATGAAAGAACTAGATTACTCAGTACTTTCAGTTAATAGTGGGTTCAATTTCCTCACAACTGCTGGACTTTGATAAGGACCTGGATTCATAAATATCACCGAGGTAATAAGCCACTCCCCTGGTTAATGTGCTCGTGAAATCTGCCATCCCTGCTGTAAGCTCATCATCAACTGCGCAAAAGCAGTACAGGGCTTTAGAGCTCGAAATTATATCTCATTTTCTTGCCTCATTATGCATAAATCTTTAAGTCTGGTTTTTTCCTTTCTTTAGCAACTACGAATTATATTATCCTAAATCAGATTTATACAACTTTAATCATATTGCAGAAGAGTAATATTTTTGGATTGCTTCTACTTCTGTTTTTATATGTGCTGGTAGGGGAGCTTGAACACAGGGGCTCCCATTATCCCTGCACCATTTTGCTTAAGTCTGCTGATTGAGTCACACCTCCACTTCCATAGTGTTAGTAATAATATTGCAATGAAGTCTGTGGCTTGCAATTTCCAGTCTAAGATGGATAATAATCACATAACAAATAGCAAAGTATCCATGTTATAGCTTCATAAACACTGTAGAATGAGATAATTTCCTTATATTATGAGCTTAAATGTAGTATGATCTGTTTAAAAATTGCTGCAAGAGCATTATTTATCATAGATAAAATGTGGAACCAACCCAGATGCCCCTCAGTAGATGAATGGATCCAGAAATGGTAGTATATATAAACAAAGGATTTCTATGCTTCCATCAGAAAAAATGATGTTGCTCATCTGTAAGGAAATGGAAAGACTTGGAAAGAGTATACTAAGTGAAGTGAGCCAGATCCGAAGAAACATAGATTCAATGGTTTCCCTCATGTGTAATAATTGGTATATGTCTATAATAGTCCTAGCAGAAGATCACAATAGCTCAATAGCTATGTACATATCATCATATAAGATGATACTAAGGGAAATGAACTCCAGGCTATGGAAAGAAGAGGTTTTTTCATTGTTGTTAATTTTTAATGTACTATGAGAAGTGATTTCTTTTTCCCTGCATTTTTCTTCCCAATAGTTTATCTCCTGTTGTCAATGTATTTGATTTTGGTATTCTGGGTATTGTACATATGTTTATCTCAATTATGGAAAGGAATGGTAACATCAAAATGGTGAGACAAAGGATAAAAGATGAACTAATGCAACAGCGATATTCACAAGCCAAATGTTGGAAATTAACTGTGCAACTTGGGGGTTTGGGGGGGTTGAGAGGAGGAAAGGTGAGAGGAAAACGAAGGAGGAGGTAACAAGTTTGGCAAGAAATGTACTCACTACCTTATGTATTCAACTGTAACCCCTCTGCATATCATCTTGACAATAAAATTAAATTTTAAATGATGACTGAAGGACAACTAGTCTTGTGTTTTGATGGGAATATAGATGGGTACAGCTGTAGTGGAAGACAATATGGATGTTATAATGAAATAAAATATACAACTGCTCTCAAAAAGAACTTTCAAAGGAAATAAAATAACTCCTTTTAAGAGATTTCTTCACTGTAGCACTTATTACAGAATAATGCAAAAGACACAAAACATAGACTGGTTCATGAACAAATGGGAAAGAAAATATTGACAATAATATATAGTCAGCATATATATGTATGTGTATATACATATATATATGTTATGCATCTATATACAAAATAGTCTTATTCAGTCTTAAAAAAGAAAGATACTCTGAGATTTACCACACATGAGATATTTTGGATGAAGTGAAATAAGCCTGACACAGAAATAAAAATGTTTTGCAATCTCATTTACATGTAAAATCTGTTTTAAAAAGTTAAATGAACAGCAAAAGAGTGATTTCTAGGATTAGAATAATGAGAAAACTGAGAAAATTCAGGTCAAAGTAGTAGATATGGAGGAGAAATCATTTCAAAGATCTAATGTACAGCATGGAGTCTCTCATGAATCACTGTGTATTCTATTCTGAGCTGTGAATAAATGGATTTTGACTCCTCTTAATAAAAGGACAAAGTGAGCTAAAGACATACACTGGAAAAAAAACAT
Organism: Perognathus longimembris pacificus; assembly: GCF_023159225.1. NCBI lineage: Eukaryota > Metazoa > Chordata > Mammalia > Rodentia > Heteromyidae > Perognathus > Perognathus longimembris. The sequence goes on from NC_063184.1 coordinate 8,253,358, forward strand.
AGCCTCTTCAACTACTGGTGCTGGGAAAACTGGGCAGCCATATGCAGAAAACTCAAAGTAGACCTAGCCTATCACCATGCAACAAGATCAACTCCAAATGGATCAAGGACCTCAATATCAGACCTGAATCCTTGAAACTACTGAAGGACAGAGTAGGAAAGTCGCTAGAACTTATAGGCACAGGAAGGAACTTCCTGAATAGAGTCCCAGGGGCACAACAGATAGGGGAGAGACTCGACAAGTGGGACTACTAAAAAATGAAAAGTTTCTGCACAGTTAAAGACATAGCCACCAAACTATAAAGCCAACGATATGGGAAAGGATCTTTACCAGCACAGCAACAGACAAAGGCCTAATATCTGTCATCTACAGAGAACTAAAAAAACTAAGCCCCTCCAAGCCCAATAAACCAATTAGGAAATGGGCAAAGGAGCTAAAGAGAGACTTCACAAAAGAAGACATAAAAATGGCAAAGAAACATATGAGGAAATGTTCAATATCCCTGGTAGTAAAGGAAATGCAAATAAAAACAACCCTGAGATACCACCTCACTCCAGTTAGAATGGCCTATACTTTGAACTCAGGCAACGACAAATGCTGGAGGAGGTGTGGGGAAAGAGGAACCCTTCTCCATTGATGGTGGGAGTGCAAATTAGTACAACCACTTTGGAGAACAGTATGGAGGTTCCTCAAAAAGCTCAATATAGACCTACCCTATGACCCAGCCATACCACTCCTAGGCATCTATCCTGAACAACAGGCCTCAAGATATCAAAAAGACATCTGCACTTCTATGTTTATCCCTGCACAATTCACAACAGCCAAAATATGGAAACAACCCAGATGCCCCTCCACAGATGAATGGATCAAAAAAATATGGTACCTATACACAATGGAATACTACATAGCAATTAGAAATGGTGAAATATTGGTATTCAGTCAGAACTTGAACAAATAATGTTGAGCGAGACAAGCCTAGAACACAGAAAACAAAGGGGCATGATCTCCTTGATTTATAACTGTTAAGGTGGGGGGAGGGGGAGACAGTAGAGGCCAGGTCTTCGAAACCAAAAACTCCTTGTCAAATGGTATTTCCCACAGGTTTGGGTCAGTGACCCTACATTATGTAACTAAAAACAAACAACTACTCAACATATAAAGGTCAAAAAGAGACCTCTCAGTGGATCACAATAGCTCAAAAGCTATGTATGTATGTTCATATAAGACAAAGATAAGCAAACTCTATTGTTGATGTTACATTTAAGGTTCTAGGTGAATTTCCTTTGTCGTATGCCACGTGGCTACTGCATATGTTTTTGGTATGCTGTGTATTGTATATATGTCTACATGATCTAGGGGAGGGAAAGAAAAACAGGGTGTAAGATATCACAAGAAATGTACACACTGCCCTACTATGTAACTGTACCCCTTTTGCACAACACCGTGTCAAAAAAATTCTTTAATTGATAATAAAAAAAAGGACAAAGTAAGTGGTTGTCCCAGCGCTATTACTATATCTCATCTGAGTACCCCGGATACTGTATATACTGGCATTAGAACTAGGGAAGCAAAATGGAATATCAAAATCGAGAGACAAAGGATAAAATGACAAACGACTCCAAAAGCAATGCTTGCAAAACCATTTGGTGTAAACCAATGGAACAACTCATGGGAGGAGAGGGAAAGGGGAGAGGAAGAGGGGAATGAGGGGGCTGGGGATATGGCCTAGTGGCAAGAGTGCTTGCCTCGTATACATGAGGCCCTGGGTTCAATTCCCCAGCACCACATATACAGAAAATGGCCAGAAGTGGCGCTGTGGCTCAAGTGGCAGAGTGCTAGCCTTGAGCAAAAAGAAGCCAGGGACAGTGCTCAGGCCCTGAGTCCAAGCCCCAGGACTGGCAAAAAAAAAAAAAAAAAAAAAAAGGGGAATGAGGGAGGCTGTAACAAATAGTACAAGAAATGTACCCATGGCCTTACATATGAAACTGTAACCCCTCTGTACATCACTTGGGCAATAAATAAGTAATTATTATTTTTAAAAAGGACTAAGTAAAAGTGACTAGGAAAGATGGTGGATTTGCCAATTAATCCCACTATTTCATACGACATTACTATATATGACATAATACCACATTTAGTAGCATATATGAATATACAGCAAAATTTATTTTTTAAAGAAATGTGGGCATTGGAAACAAAAACCAAAACAATATATTTCTTATTTTTTTAAACTAGCAAGCAAAGAAATAACTACATCATTATTATATATAATTATTATATATGTAGTGTGACAAGTCAAGAAGAAGAGACCCATTTATCATCATGGTTCCTGTTGTTGAGAGATGCAGGGCAACTCAACTTGGTCCTTGACTTCTTCCCCTAGTGGAGACCAAGTCCAGCAGTTAACTAGACCTGGGGTCTCATTTGAAGGCCCACATAGGATGGCCTTGATATAAATGTTACTTCTGTCCTTGTCAGAGTTCACTCACTGTGGGCTGCTGGGTAAATGTTTCATTATGAGGCTGGTTCACGGTTGATACATCCCTTCCCTTCCATGTCACATGGACCTCCAATACAGCAACTTGTTTCATCAACAATAGCCAAGTGGTGGGAGGCAGAGATTGATGGATCATAGTTCCTAGCTAGCTTGAGTCAAAATTTCATGAGATCTTATAAAAAAGACAAGCTGGCCTAAGTGCTCTTAGCTCATACCTGTAATCAGAAATAACTGAAGAGTCTGAAATATGGAGAAATATTGTTCAAAGTTAGCCAAGGTGGAAAATTTTGCCAGACTTCACCTCCAAAATAACCAGCCCAAGTCAAACTGGAGACAATAAATATCAAGTGATATACAATGTAGCAAGCAAGCCAGTCAATCAAGGATGACAAGGATGAGGCCTGGAGTTCACATCTTGGATACTGGAAGCAAAATAAAAACAAAAACAAAAACAAAAAAAAATAAATGAAGAAGCTAGATGGTGGCACACAAGCACACAGCTTATTTTATGTATGCAAAAGGCAGAGGTAAAAGGATGATGGTCCAAAATCAACCCTGCAGAAAAGAAAACAGCAATAAAAAGATAATAAGGCAACAAAAAGGACTTTGGTAAAGTGACTTCCTAGCAAGCAGGAGACTCTGAGTTCAAAAACCAAAACCAAAAGTAGAAAAGAAAAAAAAGAACAGGGGAAAGGTAATGTGGTAAGTAGAACTTAAATTGTCATTAGAGTAATTGTTATTCCTTGTTCATAAGTGAGTCACAAGAATAGCCAGCATTCAAGGGAAGACATTATACAAGAACATGAAGACACTTACGCCTGTAATTCTAGGTACTCAGGAAGCTGAGATCTGAGGATTGTGGTCCAAAGCCAACATGGCCGGAAAACCTGTGAAACTCTGATCTCTAGTAGCCATCAAAAACCTGGAAGTGGAGATGTGGATCAAGTGGTAGAGTGCCAGATTTGAACAAAAAGCTAAGGTGCAGCACTTAGGTCCTGAGGTCAATTTTCAGTACTGATGTGTGCACACGCGTGTATACACATACACATGCACACACACATACAAAAACTAGAACATGGAAATTATTAGAAGTCTACTTAGTAGAGAGTATAACAATGAATAGTCTTGGAATTCCTAGAACAATATAACACTGAAAATATAAGATGAATGTGTTTGCCTATGTCCACATGATAATATAGAAATTTAGTTTTCTTCAGGTTTTACATGTACAAAAGAAACTATACTTCAGTATTATTTTTTATAAGGCAGTTTATAAATAAAATCTATTCTTTAGGGGCAGTGTCATGTTGGAATGAAAAGCAATGGATTCTGAAGGTGGACTTGAAGAATAAGTGAAATTCTGCATAAATTTTATAAAAGGTCAATTCTTTCTACTTCCAGCTTTGATGCAAACTAGCTACCACCTCAGTCCAAGTAGGATCTTCAGAATTCCAGTCTGCTGCTGTCCTGAGCTATAGTAACATCATAAAGAAGTCATAAAGCAAATATGGGACCAAAAAAGTGAACAATCTTCAAAATGGACCAAGCAGAGAAATGATCTTTTTTGTAAAACAGAGAAGTCTGTCTAGCTGCACACTATTGGCTCATGCCTATAACCCTAGCTACTCAAGAGGCTGTGATTTGAGGACCCTGGGTCAAAGCTAATCTGGGCAGGAAAGTCTGTTAGATTCTTAACTTCAATTAACCCACCAAAATCCAGAAGTAGAGTTGTGACTCAAGTGGTAGAGCACTAGCTAGCCTTGAGCAAACACACTCAGGAACATTGCTCAGGCCCTGACTTTAAGCCCCAGGAATGGCACCTCCCCCACCTACCCCCAAAAGCCTATTAAACCTGGGCGGCTCTTGAACTTGCATTGGAAACAGAATTGTCTGGTAAACCATCACCATTAGATTATATTATTGATTTGTTTCAGACTTATTATGTTTCCAATATAAAGCTATCAGAATGATATTTTATGGTGTACAGCTCTGTGCAGGAACATGAAAAGATATTTACATTTGAACACTAATAATACATGGCACATAAAACAGTCAACTTCTGTGAAATAATGAACTATTTCAAGATTTTATAAAGTCCAAATTCCTAAAGCAAGTTATAAAGATTTAAGTCATTGTGGAATGTTTTTATTTATTTTTTATTTATTTTTATTTTTTATTTTTTTTCAAATTTTTATTATCAAACTGATGTACAGAGAGGTTACAGTTTCATACGTTAGGCATTGGATACATTTCTTGTACTGTTTGGTACTTTGTTACTTTGTCCCTCATACCCCCCTCCCTTCTCCCCCTTTCCCTTCCTGCCCCGCCCCCAGGTGTTCAGTTCACTTACACCAAACAGTTTTGCAGTATTGATTTTGTAGTTGTTTGTCTTTTTTTACCCTGTGTCTGTCAAATTTGGTATTCCCTTTCAATTTCCTACTTCCAATACCAGTATACACGGTTTCCAATATACTCAGATAAGATTACAGAGATAGTGTAGGTACAACCACAGGAAGGTGATATAAAAACATCATCAATAATAGAAGCTAAAGATACACATGGGACATTGAAAGTAGTTACAACTGTGATATAACAATTGTTTCCATAACATGGAGTTCATTTCACTTAGCATCATCTTATGTGTTCATAAGGGTATAGCTATTGGGCCTTGTGAAGCTCTGCTATGACTTGCTTAAACCTGTACTAATTATTCCCTATGAGGGAGACCATAGAGTCCATGTTTCTTTGGGTCTGGCTCACTTCACAGTATAATTTTTTCCAAGTCCTTCCATTTCCTTACAAATGGGACAATGTCATTCTTTCTGATAAAGGCATAAAATTCCATTGTGTATATGAACCACATTTTCCTGATCCATTCGTCTACTGAGGGGCATCTAGGTTGGTTCCAGATTCTCGCTATGACAAATTGTGCTGCAATGAACATTGTTGTGCTGGTAGCATTACTGTGATTTTGTTTGTGGTCTTTTGGATAGATACCCAAAAGTAGGGCTGCTGGGACATAGGGGAGTTCTATATTTAGCCTTCTGAGGAATCTCCATACTGCTTGCCAGAGTGGCTGAACCAGTTTACATTCCCACCAACAATGAAGTAGGGTTCCCTTTTGGCCACATCCCCTCCAACAATTGTTATTGTTAGTTTTCTTGATATATGACATTCTTACTGGGGAGAGAAGGAATCTCAATGTTGTTTTGATTTGCATTTATTTTATGGCCAGTGATGTAGAGCATTTTTTCATATGTCTCTTGGCCATTCTCATTTCCTCATCAGAGAAGTCTCTTTGTAAGTCTTTAGCCCACTTGATGAGGGGGCTATTGGTTCTTTGTGGTGTTGTTTTGGAAGAAGGTAATTTTTTTAGTTTGGCATATATTTTAGAGATGAGGCCTTTCTCTGTTGAATGTCTGGTAAAGATCTTCTCCCAGTCTGTGGGCTTTCTGTTTATCTTGTGAGCTATGTCCTTTGCCATGCAGAAGCTCTGCAGTTTGATGCAGTCCCATTTGTCCAACCTTTCTTTGATTTGTAGCCTTTCTGGGTCTTTGTTAAGGAAGTTCCATCCTGCGCCAAGGAGCCCAAGTGTTTCTCCTACTCCTTCTTTAGTGTTTTCAGGGTGTCTGTTTGGATTTCGAGGTCTTTAATCCATTGGGAATTGATTTTGGTGCAGGGTGATATATAAGGACCTAGTTTTAGTTTGTTGCAGGTGTTGAACCAGTTTTTCCAGCAGCATTTGTTAAAGAGGCTATCTTTCTTCCATACTATTTTTTTAGCTCCTTTATCAAAAATTAAGTAGGTGTAGTTCTGTGGGTTCATTTCTGGGTCTTCAATTCTGTTCCATTGGTCTTCAGGCCTGTTCTGGTGCCAATACCATGCTGTTTTTTTTATTACTATAGCTTTATAATACAGCTTGAAGTTGGGTATTGTAATTCCTCCAGCACTGTTCTTTCTGCTTAGGATTGTTTTTGCTATTCTAGGTCTTTAATTATTCCATATGAATTTCTGGATTGCTTCCTCTATTTCATCAAAAAATGGTGTTGGGATATTAATGGGTATTGCATTAAATTTTTAGATAGCCTTTGGCAATATTGCCATTTTGATTATATTAATCCTCCCAATCCAGGAGCATGGGAGGCTTTTCCATTTCCTTAGTTCTGACTTAATTTCGTTTTTCAAGGATCTTGATTTTTGATCCAACTTATGAGCCTATGTTGTTTGATTGGAGAATTAAGTCCATTAATGTTGACAGTTAGGATTGAGAGATGATTGTTTGTTCCTTTCATTATCACTATCTTGTTTAAAGCTGTGTCTTCCCATTTCTTGATCTGATGTTTAATCTTTAGGGTTCATTTCTCTGTCTGTATTGGGATCTTGATTATTTTCCCTGTATAGTACATCTTTTTTTTTTTTTTTTTTTTTTTTTTTTTGGCCAGTCCTGGGCCTTGGACTCAGGGCCTGAGCACTGTCCCTGGCTTCTTCCCGCTCAAGGCTAGCACTCTGCCACTTGAGCCACAGCGCCGCTTCTGGCCGTTTTCTGTATATGTGGTGCTGGGGAATCGAACCTAGGGCCTCGTGTATCCGAGGCAGGCACTCTTGCCACTAGGCTATATCCCCAGCCCCTGTATAGTACATCTTGGTGGATATTCTGTAAAGCTGGTTTGGTGGAGATATATTGTTTCATTTTTTCCTTACTGTGGAAGACTTTTATTTCACCTTCGGCTATGAATGAGAGTTTGGCCGAATACAGAATTCTTGGTTGGTAGTTATTTTTATTTAGTGTTTGGAATACTTCATTCCAGGCTCTTCTTGCTTTCATTGTCTCTCCTGAGAAGTCTGGGGTAATTCTGCTTGGTTTTCCTTTATATGTGATTGTTTTCTTCTCCCTAACAGCTTTCAGGATTCTTTCCTTGTACTCTACTGATCCTGTTTTGATCACAATGTGTTGGTGGGATGTCCTATTCTTGTCTTGTCAGTTTGGGCTTCTAAATGCTTTTTGTATCTGTATTTGCCTTTCCTTCTGGATATTTGGGAAGTTCTCAGCTAATATTCTGTTAAATAGATTGCCTATCCCATTAACCTCTTTCTCCAAGTTTTCCTCAATACCTATTATCCTTAAATTGGGCTTCCTGTTCGTGTCTTGAATCTCCTGTAGCGATCTGGTTTTTTGATTGGACTGGATTTGTATTGATATTTGATCTTTCTCCATAGAATGTAAGGAATCTTCAGCTCCTGAGTTTCGATCCTCTGCTTCAGTAAGTCGGGACTGTAGGCTAGCTACTTGATTTCGAATCTCTTTTCCTTCTGACTGTTCTTTTCTGATGATTTCCATGTCATTTCGTAGGTCTTGTATGGACTTCTTTACTTCATTAACTTCATTACTTTGGTTTTGATTGTTGTCTCTCAAATCTTTAAGGTGGGTAGCTATTTTTTCATTTGACTCTTCAAGTTCTTTTATCTTTCTATTTGTGGATGCCATGAAATTCTCCATTAATTTTTGCTTTGCCTCCTCACGCTCTAGAATAATTGACTGAAGAGATTCAAACTTTTCATTTATCATGTTTATCAGTAGACTTTGTAGAGCATTTTGGGGGTTCTCTTCTATGTCTTTGATTGACTGCTCTGCTTCCTGCTTCTTTTGAGTCAGGGATACGACTTCATTGTTTGCCATCTTTCTTGTGTTCCTTCTTCCCAATTGAATTGGGAATGCCAGTCTACCAGTGCCTGTGAGCACCGTTTAAGAACCAAAGCAGCCCTTACCAAGCACTGTTGTGTAAATCTTACAAGTTCACAATTATATACAGATACCTTGTATACCTGTCTATAAAATTAGATTTGGTGTTCCTAAAGAATACAATTTCAGTGATTTTGTTTGTGGTCTTTTGGATAGATACCCAAAAGTGGGGCTGCTGGGTCATAGGGGAGTTCTATATTTAGCCTTCTCAGGAATCTCCATACTGCTTGCCAGAGTAGCTGAACCAGTTTACATTCCCACCAACAATGAAGTAGGGTTCCCTTTTGGCCACATCCCCTCCAACAATTGTTGTTTTTAGTTTTCTTGATATATGACATTCTTACTGGGGTGAGATGGAATCTCAATGTTGGTTTGATTTGCATTTATTTTATGACATTTTTTCATATGTCTCTTGGCCATTCTCATATCCTCATGAGAGAAGTCTCTTTAATTGTTTAGCCCACTTGATTGCAGCACAATTTGTCATAGTGAGAAACTGCAACCAACCCAGATGCCCCTCAGTAGACGAATGGATCAGGAAAATGTGGTACATATATACAATGGAATTTTATGCCTCTATCAGAAAGAATGACATTGTCCCATTTGTAAGGAAATGGAAGGACTTGGAAAAAATTATACTAAGTGAAGTGAGCCCAACCCAAAGAAACATGGACTCTATGGTCTCCCTTATTGGGAATAATTAGTACAGGTTTAGGCTAGTCATAGCAGAGCATCACAAGGCCCAATAGTTATACCCTTATGAACACATAAGATGATGCTAAGTGAAATGAACTCCATGTTATGGAAACAATTGTTATATCACAGTTGTAACTACTTTCAATGTCCCATGTGTATCTTTAGCTTCTATTATTGATGATGTTCTTGTATTACCTTCTTGTGGTTGTACCTACACTATCTCTGTAATCTTATCTGAGTATATTGGAAACTGTGTATACTCGTATTAGAAGTAGGAAATTGAAAGGGAATACCAAATTTGAGAGACACAGGGTAAAAGAAGACAAACAACTACAAAAGCAATACTTGCAAAACTGTTTGGTGTAAGTGAACTGAACACCTCCGGTGTGGGGGGGAAGGGAAAGGGGGAGGAAGGAGGGGGGTATGAGGGACAAAGTACCAAACAGTACAAGAAATGTATCCAATGCCTAACGTATGAAACTGTAACCACTCTGTACATCAGTTTGATAATAAAAATTTGGAAAAAAATAAAAGAATACAATTTCAATATAACAACCGATCCTAGGCCCTGTATTCAGTAGTTACTTGTTTACTGTTACAATCTTATACACAATTCTTGTTTTCATATTAAGTTCTTTTGGGACTGGCTTTCTCTATGAATCCCTTTGATTCATTCAGATTAAGCTGGGATACCCTCTATCCTATAAACAGGAGTCAACGGAACCTGGAGGTCCAGGCAGTAAGTCAGGAGGGTAAGTTGGATGTAGTAAAGAGAATAGAGTAAAATGTATTGTGGGTGGTAGTGGTGGTGATTTTGTTTTAGTTTCAGTGACGTGGAAATGTGGAGAAGAGTAGAATCAGTAGAAAGAACAAGGTTAAAATGATAGACAATGGTGAGTTAGCAGAAAAGAGTGGAGGTGTTATTCATAGGAAAGTAATTTTTAAAGAAAGAGAAGGCAAAGAGCAAAATAAAGTAAAAATACTGGAAGACAGATGCACAAAACAGAAAAATTATTTTAAAAGGAAAAAAAAAACAGAAAAGGAACAACCCCCCCAAAAAAACAAAATTTGCTAAAACAAACTGGTAAAAATGGAAAACAAACAAACAAACAAACAAACAAACAAACAAAGGACTTTTTAGAAGTGAAAAAATTAAAAATATTTAAAAATAAAAGTTTAAAAAATGTTTGAAAAGAATAAAAAAATGGAGTCCTCCTTGTTTGGGCGGTCTTTCCCCAGTCTCTGGTTTCCTTGCAATGGTCTGCAGTCTATTTTTCTGATTGGCTGGTTTGATTTGATTTCAGTTTGCAGGGGTTGGATCTGTTCTGACCCTTCTCCCCTGTTAGTGCAATCCCGGGTCTCTGTGGTTCGCACAGCTTGCAGGCAGGCCTTGGGTGTCCTCTGTAGATGGGGACGTGAGCAGTCTCGGGAACTGTGGCTCCTCTGTCTGCTGTGGGGCCGCTGCCTTTGATGCCTGGCTTTGAATAGGCTGTGGACTCATCAGGGCGAGGTGTCTCTGGCCTGTTTTACCTGGCTGAGAGTTGCTTGCCTGGGTGGGACGGCCTCCTTGGTGGAGGTGGCTATGGAATGCAGCTCCGTTTTGGCTTGGGAATTGGGCTTTCTCTGTGATGGGACCATTTAACTGTCTCAGGAACTATTTGTTCCCCCGTCTGGTGTTTCCTGCCGCTGGGAGCTGCTCTCTGCTTTTGCTTTAAATTTAGAAATTCCGGCGGGCAGGATGGGGCACCTCTGGCTAAGCCGAGGCCCAGGACATGCCTCCCACGAGGGCAGGGGGCATTCTTCTGGGGGGAGCTGGCTCTCACTGGTCGGTCCCTCTTGCCCTTTTCAAAGATGGCTCCTTTGACCTCGCTTTCCCCAGACCCGCTTTAGTTCCAATCTGGTCTGACCCAATGCCAGTGGCAAAGATGGCGCTTTGCTCTGGCGGTGGGGGAAGGGCTGCCTTCCAGAAGCTGCTCTGTGGGCGCGAGTGAGAGTATCTTTCGTGGGGTACTCAGGTTTTCTCTGTGATTTCAGGTGTTCCGTGATCAACAGCTGTCTGGAGGATTTCTCCCTGGTCTATGCTGTGTGCTTTAGCTGTGCAGAGTGCAGGTTGCAGTGCCGGGCACTGTGCCAGCACCGGCACTGGCGCTGCGGCGAGACTCCTCCCAGAGCTCAAATCTGTGTTTTCAGATGAGCTAAGTCGATTTTTCCTTCCTGGCCAGAAACCCTGTACTGTTAGAACTTACTCTGGCTGTCTTTCTAGGAGTAAAAGTTTCTATGGGGTGTGAAAACTGCGATGTCAGAGGGAGCTCAGCTAGGGCTCTGCTGCTCCTCCTCCACCGTCTTCCCGGAAGTCCATGGAATGTTTTTAAAATGTACAGCTATTGCTTGCCATTGCAATGGAAAATCACCTCGTTAAACTGTAAAGTAGAAGAATGTCTGACATCTTAAGTGGAAAAAATAGATTTAATTAAGATGTAATGCTATTGTTAAAACAAAAGTCATAATCATTAAATGTATTTGTGTGGTGTTCATTGCCTTGTACCCTCGTGTGCTATTTCCATCTCAAATTGTATATTGCATATTCGCCATTGAATAAAGAATGGTTATCATTTTAGTTGAGAGGATGAACTAAGTTTTAAGAGTTGTTATAGAACTTGAACAAATAATGTTGAGTGAGACAAGCCTAGAACACTGAGAACAAAGGGGCATGGTCTCCTTGATATATGACTGTTGGGGCGGGGGTGGGGGGCAGTAGAGACCAGGTATGGGAAACAAAAAACTTTTCAAATGGTATTTCCACAAGTTTGGGACAGCGACCTTACGTTATGTATCTCAAACCAAACAACTACTAAACATAAAAAGCTCTAAAATAGACCTCTCAGTGCATCACAATAGCTCAACAGATATGTATATAAGATCATATAAGACAAGGATAAGCAAACTCTATTGTTGACATTATATTTAAAGTTCTAGGTGAATTTCTGTTGGCGTATGCCACGTGGCTACTGTATATGATTTTGGTACACTGGGTATTGTATACATGCCTACCTGATCTAGGAAAAGGAAAGAAAAACGAAGGTGTAAGATATCACAAGAAATGTACTCACTACCCTATTATGTAACTGTACCCCTTTTGCACAACACCTTGTCAACAAAATTTAATTAATAAAAAACATAAAAAAGAAATAAAGAAATATACTCACTATCTTATGTATGTAACCCCTCTGTACATCACTTCGACAATAAAATTAAATTAAAAAAGAGTTGTTATAAACCGTACACTCTGGGAATTAAATTTTCAGACATTCATTTTCTATATGTGCAATTTACCATGTTTAAATCTCTCACTTAACACGTTGCATTTGGGTTTAATACAATGATAAATTTTAATATATCATTATTTTTATATTATTTGTATGTGTTCTTATTTATTTATTTAAATTATCTTTGCAAAGCTGTACAAAGGAGCTACCATCTAACAAAATAATTTATGAATACAGTGCATCTTGATTAATTTTTTTTTTTTTTTTTTTGCCAGTCCTGGGGCTTGGACTCAGGGCCTGAGCACTGTCCCTGGCTTCTTTTTGCTCAAGGCTAGCACTCTGCCACTTGAGCCACAGCACCACTTCTGGCCATTTTCTGTATATGTGGTGCTGGGGAATCAAACCCAGGGCCTCATGTATATGAGGCAGGCACTCTTGCCACTAGGCCATATCCCCAGCCCTTGATTAATTGTTTTTTAAGCACAGTATTGTGGTAAATATCTTATTACAATTATTTGTATTTTATATACATATGTAGATATACAGACACTTGTATATAAAATATAGGAAAATGCATATTTTAAATATATGTATATAGTCTGATATTTATATGTGTATTTACATATATGTATATATATATATATATATAACACAACGTTTCTATATCATGAAAAAAGTGAATCCGAACACCTTGCAAATTATCAGAGCTAAAATGTTTGTCATAATTCACTTCTAAGTTGAAATGCACTTTTATTGGGATGGTGTTAGCTGTGTTCAGTCTGAGTGGAACACAAAATAATATGCTTCAGGAATATTATAATAATATTTCTTCAGGAAAAACATTTTTTTAGCTGTGACTTTGGAAATAAATTAGTGAATTTTTCAAGGTTATATACTCCACATCTGTTCACTATGAGGTGAGATAAATGGCCTTTATTTTCCATTCTATGTATAAATCTTAAGTTCAAATAATGTTCATGAATGTACAGGAAACCATAAGCGTTCTCTTTACTTTTATTTATTGAAACTCTGATCTGAAATAGGTTTAAAAATTCAAAATTCCCGTTCTTTATATGACTATTAGAAGAGAATGAATTTGAATCTAGCTCTACATAATGTGTAATTTTCCAAAGCCTATATATGAATAGATTTCAAGGCACAAAATAATTTGTAATATTAAAGATACAGAATAACAGCATCATACTAGCCAAAACTATTAGGAAAATTCCAAAGTTGTGAGCAAGTTTTCCAACAACGGTTCACATTAATACTCCAATAAATGATAATGCTATAAATATGTAAGTAAAAACAATATATAATTCTGCTTCTGGCTATCTCCCCAATTGATATGAAGTTACTGCCGTGAAAATACATTCTATTTCTCCAATCAATGAGCATCTCAGAATTAGTGAATTATCACAATTTCCAAGGCATAGAAGGAACCTATATAGCTGTTGGCTAATTGATGGATAAGAAAGCTCACGCCCGTAATCCTAGCTACACAGAGGCTGAGATCTGAGGATCACAGTTCAAAGTGTGCCAGGGCAGGAAAATCCATGAGACTTATGTCAATTAACGACCAGAAAACTGGAAGCAGAGCTGTGGCTGCAAGTGGTAGAGTGCTTGTTTTGAGCAGAAAAGCTCAATAATAGGACCCAGGCCCTGAGTTCAATCCCCACAACCCACAAAAAAAATAGCTTTAATAAATACATGAATACAAACACTCATGCATGTATTATGCCCCCCCCCCATACACATAATGGAAATGGTATTCATCTTTTTTTTTTTTCTTGTGTTGTGGGTCCTGGGGCTGGAACTCAGGGCCTTGGCACTGTCTGAGTTGCTTGGTCAAGTCTAGTGCTCTACCACTTGAGCCACAGCTCCACGTCTCACTTTTTGGTGATTAATTGGATATGAGTCTCATAGACTTACCTCTCCAGACTGGCTTTCAACCACAATCCTCAGATCCCAGCCTCCTGAATAGCTAGGATTGCAGTTGTGAGCTACCAGAGCCTTATTCTACTCATCTTTAAAAAGGGAAGCTTGTCATATAGCACAAGATAGATTAATTTAGAGGACCTTATGCTAAGTGAAGTAAAGCAGTGAGTGTAAAAGACTATCATTATCCCACTTATAGTTTAGATATTAAAGGTTTTCTAAAGATTAAACATACAAAAATAGAAATAAGAAATTGTTTACAGGGGCAAAATGATTGGTGCTGGCAGAAGAAGGAAAGGAGATATGTAGAACAAAGTTTTAAAAGCAGTTCAACATGTTTCTTTGGATTTGGCTCACTTCACTTAGTATAATTTTTTCCAAGTCCTTCCATTTCCTTACAAATGGGGCAATGCCATTCTTTCTGATAGAGGCATAAAATTCCATTGTGTATATGTACCACATTTTCCTGATCCATACGTCTACTGAGGGGCACCTGGGTTGGTTCCAGATTCTAGCTATGACAAATTGTGCTGTGATGAACACTGTTGTGCTGGTGGCTTTAGTGTGTTCTTGTTTGTGGTCTTTTGGGTAGATGCCCAAAAGTGGGGCCTATGGCTCATAGGGGAGCTCTATGTTTAGCCTTTTGAGGAATCGCCATACCTCTTGCCAGAGTAGCTGAACCAGTTTACATTCTCACCAACAATGAAGTAGGGGTCCCTTTTGGTAACATCCCTTCCAACATTTGTTATTATTAGTTTTCTTGATATAGGTAGGACATTCTTACTGGGGTGAGATGGAATCTCAATGTTGGTTTGCTTTGCATTTCTTTTATGGCCAGTGATGTAAAGCACTTTTTCATATATCTCTTGTCCATTCTCATTTCCTCATCAGAGAAGTCTCTTTTTAAGTCTCTAACCGACTTGTTCAGGGGGCTATTGGTTCTTTGTGGTTTTGTTTTGGAGGAATGTAATTTTTTTAGTTTTGCACATATTTTAGATATGAGGCCTTTGTCCATTGTATGGCCAATAAAGATCTTTTCCTAATCTCTGGGCTTTCTGTTTATCTTACGAGCTATGCTTTGATTTGTAGCATTTCTGGGTCTTTGTTAAGGAAGTTCCATCCTGTGCCAAGGAGCCCAAGTGTTTCTCCTCTCCTTCCTATAGTGTTTTCAGGGTATCTGTTTTAATTTCGAGGTCTTTGATCCGTTTGGAATTGATTTTGCTGCTGGGTGATGTATAAGGATCTAGTTTTAGTTTGTTGCATGTGTTGAGCCAGTTTTGCCAGCAGCATTTGTTAAAGAGGCTATCTTTCTTCCAAACTATTGTTTTAGCTCCTTTATCAAAGATTAAGTAGTCATAGTTCTGTGGGTTCATTTCTGGGTCTTCAATTCTGTTCCATTGGTCTTCAGGCCTGTTCTGGTGCCAATACCAAGCTGTTTTTATTAGTATGGCTTTATAATACAGCTTGAAGT
This sequence comes from Perognathus longimembris pacificus, assembly GCF_023159225.1. Lineage (NCBI taxonomy): Eukaryota > Metazoa > Chordata > Mammalia > Rodentia > Heteromyidae > Perognathus > Perognathus longimembris. Next base: position 8,268,966 of record NC_063184.1, read on the forward strand.
TTGCTATTGTAATTCCTCCAGCAATCTGCTGGAGGAATAATTCCACCTCCAATCTGCTTAGGATTGTTTTTGCTATTCTAGGTCTTTTATTGTTCCATATGAATTTCTGTATTGCTTCCTCTATTATGGTCTCCCTCATAGGGAATAATTAGCACAGGTTTAGGCTAGTCACAGCAGAGGATCAGAAGAGCCCAATAGCTATACCCTTATGAACACATAAGATGATGCTGAGTGAAATGCACTCCATGTTATGGAAATGAGTGTTATATCACTGTTGTAATTACTTTCAATATGCCTTGTGAAACCGTACCTTCCATTATTGATGATCCTCTTGTATCCCCTTCCTGTGGTTGTACCTGCACTATCACTGTATCTAATCTGAGTACATTGGAAACTGTGTATACTGGTATTGGAACTAGGAAAATGAAAGGGAATGCCAAAATCGAGAGACACAAGATAAAAAGACAAATGGCTACAAAAGCAATACTTGCAAAACTGTTTGATGTAAATCAACTGAACAGCTCATGGAGGGAGAGGGAAAAGGGGAGGGGGGAGAGGGGAATAAGAGAGGAGGTAACAAACAGTACAAGAAATGTATCCAATGCCTAACGTATGAAACTGTAACCTCTCTGTACATCAGTTTGACAATAAAAATTTTTAAAAAAGCAGTGAAACATTCCTTACATCTATATTATATTTTATTAATGTAGATAGCTCCTTTCTATTTTGTTGATGTTAAGTGGTTAATAGTATGTACTAGCTGGTTGTCGGTGGCTCATGACAGTAATCCTAGCTACTCATGAGGCTGAGATCTGAGGATCATGGTTTGAAGCCAGTTCAGGCAGAAAAATCCATGAGAGTCTTATTTTCAATAAACTACTCAGAGAAAACTGGAAGTGGCATTGTGGCTCAAGGGGTAGGGTGTTAGCCTTGAGCACAGAGAAACTCAGGGACAAAGCACAGGCCCTGAATTCAAGCCCCAGGATAGGCAAAAAAAATAATAACATGTACTATGCATTTACATCTGAAAGGTATATTTTTGAAATCAGCTACTATAAAATAGAATGAAAAAGCAAGTGCAAAAGGGAGATAGTATCTACACATATATAAAGGACAAATGAAATTCTAAACAAAAAGTAGACATATCATTTGTCAGAATTATTCATGTCAGAAGCAGTTGAGGAATGGAAGGTGTATCCAGATGCAATACTACTTTAGACTAAATAGAATTTGGGGCAAATAACAAATTCTGTTCTTTATTTTGGAAATTAGGAGTTGGATTGTTGCATAATTGAACTATGTTACTTTATATCAACATCTTTAGTAATTTGTACAGGTTAAAATTAGGATTTGAAAATACAAGAGACCTTTTGGGTTTCAGCTCATTTATGTAGTTATATAAAACGAATTTGATTAATAGTTGAGAAAATTACTTATCTCACATTCTGAGACAATTGCCATTGGACTTACTGTCATTTCGATATTCGTTAAAGCTTTTGAGAAAGAGTTCTTTGAAAATATTGAGCAACTTCATTTTTTTCTTTGCTGTTGTTTCTCTAACTCAAAGATTTTTTCTCCCTTTTTCTTGGTAGGTTGCATGGTGCTTTACCTATGTTAATTGTTTTTGAAAGAAATATCTTTGTTTTATATTTTAATATTCTTTGGTTATGGAAGTTATTTGATTTTTAACAATGTATTGAACCACAATGCCTCTGTACAAGTGCATAAAGATAAAATAACCCAACCAAGCAATAATAAACTTAAGAGCTAATTTTAAAATCAAATAAATAAATTCAATTTTTAAAAATGTGTTAAATCCATAACAGGAAAGTAGGAAGAGGACTACCATACAGAATAATAAAGTATTATAATATGGAGTCTAGAAATTGATAATAATCTTGAACAAAAAATCACAAAGTGTGTAAGAGTATGTGAAATGTGTTTAAGAGGGAGGGGTGGCTCAAGACATTTACCATTCCCTCTTCCTATCCTATATTAAGTGAGTAAGTGCAGATCTTTCTTTAACTCTGCAATTACATATAATTTCTACTTGGAAAAAAGACAACTCTCAGCCTACTTGGTGGTTGACTGAGACACTCCTCCATCCTTTGTAAGAACCAATTTCTCCAGAATCTTGGATAACTGACCTCCTCATCATTTACTCTGAATCTTGAAAATAGTGTACAGTTGATGCATCATTTAGATTATTTTATTAAACTGAAATTATTTATTTAGGTATTCTAGAGATGTGTTTTTGGTGTTGTCTTTTTATAGAAATAATAAGCTGATAAAGTTGCAATTCATAGTCTCAGCACATGTGCTTGTATTGTCTTTCTGTTTGCTTTGCTTCCATATAATGCTTTATCTAATTTAAGTATGATGGTGTGTTTCTGATTGAATTGATAAAAATTGATGGCTGAGGCTGAAGATGATAGTGAGTGCAGGTGGCTCACATGTGTAATCCTAGCTACTCAGGAGGCTGACATCTGAGGAACAAGGTTTGAAGACAGCCCAGCAGGAAAGTTGGTGAAATTCTTATCTCCAGTGAACCAGTAGGAAGCCAGAAGTGGAGCTGCAGCTCAAATGGTAGAGTGCTAGCCTGGAGCACAAGAGCTGTGTCCAGGCCCTGAGTTCTAGCTCCAGAATTCGTGCCTTCACACACACACACACACACACACACACACACACACACACACACACACACACATACACACACACACACACACGCTGATGACTGAATGGCACCTTCTTTTGCCACAGGAAGGTATCTGCCTCAGTTCAGGAAAGTCTGTGCTGTTTCAATCATCACTGTTAATTTTGAAAATAGGAGGTATTGTAATTTGTACTTTGTAATCTGTAAAAGTTCATTATAAGTAATTGAAATATGATAAATAGAGTGAAAAAAATGGCTTTGGTTTCCAGCAATAATTGAATCAGATATTTAACTCATATTTCAATGGGAAAGAAATACTCTTTCCAAAGTAGAAGAGATAATTTCACCAAGTTATTAAGAGTAATAAAATAATTTCAACTATCATCACAAATGACATGCCAGAATTCATAGCTAAAACTGTATTTCATTTAAATGGATTCATGTTATCCAGCCAACAAATAAATATTGACTTTAGTAATATTTGATGAAGCATATTTCCATACAGAAATTTTTTAACATTTTTCTACTGCATCACAAATAGGAGATTAAAAATATAATTGCTTCTGAGGCTACACAATTTTTACCATTAATACTGACACAAGTGATAAACATGATCATTTGTTATATCCTATTAAGACGAAATCATGTTTTTGTTCTTTGTCATACATGTACATATGTATCTCCTCTATTCTGAAGTTGATTAAAAGCTTAAAGCATAGGATCTACACAGACAGTAGGGGTTTTGTTTTGTAATTATAGCCATTTTCTAAATGTAAGTAAGTTTGGGGTCATGGAAAAATATATTTGTAAAAACTGTAAAATACCTCCCACTATACAACAAATTTATTTCTGTTTTATACCATAGTAAAATGTTTCATTTTGTTTTTTGAAGGCTGGGTGCCACTGGCTCACCTAACACTCAAGAGGCTGACATCTGAAAACTGTGGTTCAAAACCAGCCTGGGCAGGAAAGTCTGTGAGACTCTATAATCTCCAACTAACCACCAAAAAGCTGGAGGTGGAGCTGTGGCTCAAATGGTAAATCACTAGTCTTGAGCAAAGCAGCTCAGGGGCTGCACCCGATTCTCGAGTTCAAACATCAGGTCTGGCAAAAATAAAATAAAATAAAATAAAAATAAATAAAAAGAACAGGTCTCCAAACTATCCAATGATCAGTTCCACTTCCCAGGTTCTGGTTGGTGTAGCCATGGCCTGTGCCGGTAGCCAAGGGAATGAACTGTGGACAAAACATTTGCATGAAGAGGAGAGGCCCTCATTTCAGTGTTATATTGAGGATGGTGTGCAGATCGTATCCCTTGGACAGTAAGGAGAAGACGGAGGAGGATGTGGCAAAATCAAAATACACATGGTCTGTGTCCCCAACCCAGTGAGACTTCCATATAAATCTGGGAATTCTTATCCACAGAATGTCCTATGAGAGAGAAATAGTTTGTTCATTCCCAGTAATTATTGCAGACAATTCTAGCATAGCCCAAACGATTATCTAAGTGATAAAGAACTTCATATTGAGTAGAAACAACGAATGCAATACAATGTAAAACAGCTGTGAGTTCACAGACTTCCCATTGAAAACTGCCAGTCCACAAGTGCCTGGGTAAATCTGCTGAATTTCCCACAAAAAAAGTTGTGTCATGGCTCATTTTATAGCCATGTCATGTAGTTTTCTGTCTTTACATTTGGAATTCTCCTAATTTATTTTTTCTTTTCACAATTGCATTCATCTAGAAATGAAGTCTTAGGTTAGTTGAAATGTTAACTAAACCAAGAAGACAGTTTTATGCAAGTACTTGGACTTGAACTCATGGCCTGGGTACTGTCTCCTGGCTGTTTAGTTCAAGGTTAGTACTCTACTACTAGAACCACAGCTTCACTTCTGGCTTTCTGATGGTTTATTCTAGATAAGAGTCTCATGGTCTTTTCTTTCCTGAGCAGGCTTCAAATTGTGATGCTCAAATCTCAGCCTCCTGAGTATCTAGGATTACAATCATGAGCCACCAGTCCCTGGCTTCAAGCACAAGGATTTATTTTTCCCAACATATTTAAACTGAGATTACTTGCCAAAGACAGGCTATGGCAGAAGTTGTTGTTTGTCTGCATTAATTCTTTTACTTTTCATTCATGTTAGCAATAATTCTAGAAAGCAGCTTGTAAGAGCAATACTCTGGGGAAAGCAGATAATGAACTACATAGCTTAGTGTGGGACTGTTAATTAAGAGAGAGATAGACTACCTAGGGAAAGCCATGTAGCTATTATAAAGTCCATATCAGAGCAACTAAACTGATATACTCATTAAAGACTTAAACATACAAAATCAATCACATCAAGAAAAATCAAATTTTCATCATATTTCTATGGATGGCCTATCAATACATGGAAAATAAGACTAAAATAAATATTGTAATTCTCTTATCTACAAATTTTATTATTCCTATTATAAATTATATAGTCTGATATTTTCAAAACAAATTCTAATTTCAATAGATTCATTCATCTTGTTATGGTACACAAAATTGGCTTTTTAAAATTGATGAATGTCAGACTCCTTGGGTCCCAGATCAAATTAGCATGCTCTGATATTTGTCTACATATTCTCAGAAACCATAGACTATGAATACTAAAAGAAGTACATAAAAGAATGATTTGTTTCCTTGACAGGAATAAAACTCAATCAACGTATACAGTAATTTAATATTGTCCTCTTAGAAATACCACATGTACGTTACCACATGTACATTCTTCTGCAAAATGTAATTCCATTACATGTACAAATATTGTTTGCTTCCTTCATCTTGAATCAGAAATTAGAAACTGTGATATAAAACAAAATGATAATATGAAATAAAAGTGTCTGATCTTGCAAAATATGTTTATCAGTAGATTATGGAAATAATTGCACAAGATGAGAGACAAGCCTTCTAGATCAATGATCTACATATGCTGAGAATAAATCCTGATCGATAATTCATGACTCTAAGTGTAGACATCAAAATTGCTTTATCAGTGACATTATATTGTTAAAGGCTGGAACAGAATCGAAGTAGGTTTGTAAACATTTGGTCAGATTTTAGTGCTGTGGTTTCATGAGATTTGTATATGTAAAAAATAAAACAGAGACCATGCTTAAAAGTGGGAATATTGGTACACACTAAAAGAAGTGTTGATCAATTAAAACATGGAGATCTCTCCTCTGATCAGAGTTACTAAAAAAGAGTAAATGGTTTTTATTCCATTATATTAATCATCACATCTTTTATACACCAAGAAAGAAATGGCTTTTACTCACATTGAACTTTTCATATTATTCTAGCATTACAGTTCTCATAAGTATACATATTTACTTGATTTAAATGTTTATTCAATTTATACTCTGAAGTTGAACTACACATGGTAGGATTGTACATCTGGTAAGTGTGATTTATTTCATAATGAGTGCTGCAAGTTGAATTAGAGAAGACATGTCTCCTATAAATTGTGTCACAAGCCCAAGTGGGCTATGATAAAGTAATGGTAAAAAATTGATAAAGTTAAACTGAACTGAAAAATAATTCACTAGAGTTTAAAAAAAAGATAGTGTATATTAACATTTGAACTGTTCTTTTTGAGTTTTATCAACTTCAATACATTTTTTTTCCAGGTAAAAGAGAAATAAGTTGTTTTAAATGAGTAATACTTGGATGGTTATCACTGTTTTAGCACATGGCTTGAAAGCTGAATGGCTTGTATCACTGAGAAAGAAATGTGATTGTGGATCAGAAGTGATTCAATTCATTGGTGAATGGCAAGGCCTTTGGGCCGTGGCATCTCTTGAGTCACCCACAAAGAAGTTTAGTGTGGACTCTTTTTTAAAGTTCTTTGGCCAGTTGTGGGACCTGAACTCAGGACCTTGGCACTGTTCCTGAGCATTTTTTTTGGGGGGGGGGTCCACTTCTGGTTTTCTGGTGGTTGGATAAGTAGAGATAAGAGTCTCAAGGACTTTCCTGCCTGGGCTGGCTTTGAGCTGCTATCCTCAGATCTCTGCCTCCTGAGTAGCTAGGATTACAGATGTGAGCCACCAGTGTCTGGCTAATGTGGGCTCCTCTTTTGGAGAGATTGAAAGGGGTGGAAAGCAAGAGAGGGAAGTGGTCCTGGATATTAGTGTCCTGAGTATGAGCACAGAACACGTGCCCCCACCTTAACAGCTAAATAGCCAAGGGAAGAGAAATGTCATTCAGTGTCATTCACTACCTGAAATTGCCCAGAGGTCAGGGCAATAGGGTTTCCAGGGAAGGGTGAAAATTTCTTTCAAAGAAATCATTAAGTGGCTAGCATAATAACGATAGACTATTTTCCTTCTTTTTTTTTTTTTTACTTCCCTCTCTCCCTTATTTATGTCTCTCCCACAAAGCAACATCAGCATTCTCCTCATGAGGAACTCTGTTGGTTATAGTGTCCTAACATGGGCTTCATACACCTCAATGTGGAGAGCACGAAAAAATATAGTTTTATTATATTTAAGTAGTTGTACAAAAAAGTCACCATTCAACAAAGCATTTTATGAATACGGTGCATCTAGGTCAGTGTCACTCCCTTTCATCATTCTCCACCATGTCTCCCAATCCCACCCCTCCCCTCCACTTAATTTTATAGTATAAGAATTGAATTTTAAGACCCCATGCCCATCATTTCTTCATTCATTTACCCTCCTTCCTTGATCCCATCCTCTCCTTTCCTGGTGTTAATTTTGTGAGTTTCTCTCCTGAATATTCCATATTTTTGTCAATATATTTGTATTCATGATTTTATTAAAAAATGGACATTTAACATCAATAAGCCACAGTCCACATACTTAGCATCCACATAATTGATGTTTAAAATTTTCAAATGAATACTTACTTTCCCTAGGGAAATGACTCACTTTTTTACACAATTTGACTAACACTGTACTAACATGGTAATAGCAATGTTTAACCATTCTTCTGATGGTTCTAGAAGTGTAGAAGGAAATCATGATATCCTAGGAAGAGAATTAGTTATGTAGGTAAGCTTAATGAGCCATTTCTCCTAGGTTCTCTCTGTTGAGGTAGTTTTTATTATATTCTGAAACAAGCTGTTTACATTTGATCCATATATAAAGCAATGATGGATTCAGCAACATCACAGGGCTGTTCCCTCACTGTGAGCAAAGGCATCTGTTAACGGACCCATGAGTAGAGATGAATGGAGATGCTCCAATGCCTCTGCCAGCAAAGCAGTGACTCTTCATTGATTTTTATAGCAAATGGGGACCAAATTTTTCATGGCTATGTACTTTCCATTCAAATATACTAATAACTTCCAATGCAATCTCTTCCCAAAGCTTGTCTTATTGAGGAACCTAAGATGGAATTGCTTCTAGTCTGTGGATGAGAAGATGTCTTCTTCATCATCAGTGTACTCTCATTCTTTATTTCCTTCTTTTCAAAATAATATGTATTTTTTACAGTAATATTCTAAATGACTGATTTTTAACAGGAAGATCTAATGGCATTCCGAATGCTGTAGAGCTGTAATAAAATGTTTGAACTTTGGAAGCAATAAAAACATATTGCCTTATGTTATTACTGACACTCTGCTGAAAAATTTCTTACATAGAAATATTTCTCTCTCAGTCATCATCATCATTATCCATGCATCTCTCTGTCTCTCTCTCTCTCTCTCTCTCTCTCTCTCTCTCTCTCTCTCTCTCTCTCTCTCTCTCTCCCTATCATCTATCTATCTGGAACCAGTGTTTAAACTCAATGTGTTACCTGCTAGGTATGTATTCTAGTCTTGAGCTAGGCTACTAGCCCTTTTCACTCTACTTAGTTTTGGACCATGATCCTACTATTTATACTTCCTCTGTAGCTGAGATGACAGCCCCACAGCTCTTCCTATCTTCTTCAGTTGAGATGAGTTCTCCTGAACTTTGTGGCTGGACTAGCCTCCATTGTGATTCTCTGAATCTCAAATTCTTGTGCAGCTAGAAATATAGGGAAGACCTTCTGTTTGTGACTTTTAGTGAGTACTTTCAGTGGATTGAGTGTTGTCTCCATACAATGCAGATTCATGGGTAAATAAATTCTAACCCCTACTATGACCATCGTTAGAAACAGGAATTATTAGTGGTAATGAAGGCAAAATGAAGTCAGAAGGGTTGGGCTTTGATCTGCTGAGACTGGGGTCCTGTTTGTGTAGCCCTTGGAAGGGCTAAAATAAGAATCCATTCCACAGGCATAGACCTCCACATATATATCACTTTTCTTTCTTTTCTCTTCCTTTTTTTCTTTTTATCTTTGTTTTCTTTTTCTTCTCTCTGCGCTCCAGACTTTAGCTCTTATCTGATGGTTACTTTCAGTCTTTGGCTGGTGCTCTATGACCTAAGTCAGCCTATAACTCTTTATTTCTTTCTTGGATAACTCACAATTCCCAACTGCTCAACCAAAGTTGTTTACAGCAAGAGAGATAGCAGATGCTAAGAAGTGTGAACATTTATATTTGTCAAGTATGTGAAAATCTTCACTGACAAACATAGACATAGTTTTCTCCCAAGTTGCTGTACTGTGGAATTATATTCTAGAGAGATTTTGAAAAAAATTTACAAGGTGTTAAATCAAAACAAGATTTCAGGATAGACATTTGTTTGCAATAAGAAACAGTTTTCATAAAAAATAATCATTTTGAAATGAGTTAATTTACTGCATTTGCTAAATTCAGCATTTCAGGAATATCATCTCTATCACTACATAAGGCAACACTTCATTGTCACAAAGTGAGGTCCCATGCCCACAAAGCAGTTATTCTGTGTTCTTTCTCCTCACTTATTGATAACGGCAATGTGCTTCTTTAGATAAAGATAATTCCTTCTATTCCAAAGGGAATTATGTATGTATCTCAAGCATTTTGCGCCCAACTTTCTTCACTTAACATTTATCTGAGACTTTGTGTTTACATTTGAGAAGCAAGCACTCTACCAGTTGAACCATGTCTCTAGTCTTCCATACTTTTAATTGTTTTTTTTTTAATATAGTCTCATTTTTGGCCAGGGCTAGCCTCCAACCATAATCCTACTTACCTACATGTCCTACATAGTGGAGACCACATGTGTGAACTACCACCCTAGGCTTTTTTGTGAAGGAGGGGGTCTAAGCAACTTTTACCTGGGCTAGACTCAAAAACTGTGATTTTTTTCAAGTACTCAGATTATGGGTTTTTGCCACCATTCCCAGGTTTTTATGTAGCAACATTCTACATTTTAAATATATCTGCAAAAATAATGTAAACATGGTACATTGTTAGGCCAATGTTCATATGTATATAATTTAGACTAAATTACATATATTGTATGTTGTATATATTACACATTATACATATATTGACTAAATTACATACATACATTGTATTACATATTTTACATGTATAATAATTTAGACTAAATTATGTGTTTTTTCATAGTTTTACTTAATGTTTAAAAGACTCATTACACAACTGGTACCTCTATAAAATCAGGTGACTTTCCTGAAGTTATGCTGCCTAATAATCTTTTTTTTAAATTAACTTCTTTATTGTCAAAGTGATGTACAGAGGGGTACAGTTTCATATGTAAGGCAGTGCATACATTTCTTATCCAAGTTATTATCTCCTCCCTCATTTTCCCCCACCTTCTCCCCCCCCCATGAGTTGTACAGTTGGTTTAGAGCATATAGTTTTGTAAGTATTGTGGTGCATTGGTTTGTCTTTTTATCCTTTGTCTCTTGATTTTGGTATTCCCTTTCCCTTCCTTAGTTCCAATACATGTATATACGGTATCCAGGGTACCAAAATCAGTTACCATGATATCAAGGGTAAAACCACGGGAAAGAAAGACAAAAGAAAAAAGGCATAATTTCACATATGTTTTGAAAGTCAAGGATCCCAGAATAATCAGACATTACAGACAAGTATTAAAGAATTTTATCAAGTGGCTTCACTACACTATTCTTTCAAAACCTGATTTTCCCATCACCATCATCATCATTACCACCATATGGTTGTTAATTTTCAATGATGTGGAATCACCTTTCTAGAATCTATAGCAATGCAACAAAGTAAAGTTGTAATGATGCAAACAACGGCTATATCTAATGAACATCTAGTCATGGTGGCCTAGAGAAGCTATGGAAATGAATAGTGTGCAGTACCTGTACTACAAAGACATGAAGTCTGATGTTTTAAATTGTTTACTGAATATTAATTTAAGTTGATTCATTCTATAGAAAAATTGAAGTGAGAGCTGGGAATGTGGCATAGTGGTAGAGGGCCAAGCATGCATGAAGCCCTGGGTTTGATTTCTCAACATCACATAAACAGAAAATGCTGGAAGCAGTGCTGTGGTTCAAGTGATAGAGTGCTAGCCTTTTTTGCTAGAGCAAAAAGAAGCTTGGGACAGTGCTCATATCCTGAGTCCAAGCCCCAGGACTGGCAAGAGAAAGAAAGAGAGAGAGAGAGAGAGACAGAGAGAGAGAGAGAGAAGGAGGAAAGGAGGGAGGAAGGAAGGAAAGAAGGAAGGAAGGAAGGAAGGAAGGAAGGAAGAAAGGAAGGCAGGCAAAATATTTTGTGTCAGTTCATATGTTATGCACATGATTTATATATATTAATATTTAAATACTTTTGAAGCTACCTATAAGTATTTCTACAAAGCAGTTTTAATTCAACATGTCAGTTTAGCATAAAATCAGTCTTGATCAGTGTTATCCCTTCTACCATTCTCTTTTATCTCATCTTACATTCTTATAACTTTAGATCATATCATTTCTAAAATAATATGTTATATCACTATAGCAATAATTATAATAGATTACTATAATCATATTATTACTATAATAATAGTATAATAATGATATGACATTATTCTGCTTTTTGATACATAAAAATTTTGAAATCAACACATGATAATAAGTCTCGAAATTTAAATGCATGGTGGATATAATTTACATGCATGCATATATCTAATTTTATTCATTCATACAGTCATTTTAAAGTTATGCCTAATGGCATTGAAAATTCAATGAGCTATTTTCAAAATAAGCTTGATACGCAGGCAAATTAACATAACCTTTTTTAGAGTTAAACTCTACTTAAGTCTTGATTCATAAATGTGAAAAACTAAATTAATTGTAATTAAGTACAGAATTAATGAAAATAAAATACTGGACTCCTTAGATGGAGATTTTGTTTTATCTTCTTTCCATTTGATAAATTGACCTAACACCTATGACTGCATTAGGTATCTGCTTGAAATGCTTTTATTATTCCTAAGAGAAAACCCTATTACTTAAACTGAAAAGGTGCAGCTGAGCTGTGTATGCTTTGCAACACTATGGCTTGATCTTGTTATTACTGCTTTCTGAACATTGTTCTTTCTGCTTTCTGCCTCATATCCCGTTTCTTCATGTTTTGCATCTGGCAACCATATCTGCTACCTATATGAGCACTGACATGGCAACTTCTCTGTCTCACAGTGGCAAGAACTCAGGTAATTTTTCTGCAATTTCACAGACACTCTGGGTCCAAGAGCAGCTTGCCTGTGATTTCTGTGATTTGTGAACTGAGGTTCAAATCTTTCTCAAATTTCAAACTTTTTCCAGAACCTTCTGGCTTTGATTGTATCAGTGATATTCCCTCAAAGGCCAGTAGATGTAGTAGGAACTGCATCACATAAGGCAATAATACATAAATGTTTCAAAAATGGTAAGATGTGTGTGTGTGTGTGTGTGTGTGTGTGTGTGTATGTGGGTATGCATGTGTGTGTGTACACGTGCCTGTCCTGGGGATTGGACTCAGGGTCTGGGCACTACCCTGAACTTTTGTGCTCAAGGCTATCATTCTACCGCTTGAACCATAGCTCCACTTCTGACTTTTTTGGTGCTTAGTTGGAGATAAGAGTCTCATGGACTTTCCTACCCAGGCTGGCTTCAAACCATGATCCTCAGATCTCAGCCTCTTGAGATACTAGGATAACAGCCGCCTGTCACCTGCAAAAGGTGAGATTTGATTTATTGTTTTCTTTTTAATTTTTATTGTCAAACTGATGTACAGAGAGGTTACAGTTTCATACATTAGGCATTGGATACATTTCTTGTACTGTTTCTTACCTCCTCCCTCATTCCCCCCTCCCCCCCTTTTCCCTTTCCCTCCATGAGTTCTTCAGTTGACTTACACCAAACAGTTTTGCAAGTATTGCTTTTGTAGTCGTTTGTCTTTTTACCCTGTGTCTCTCGATTTTGGTATTAGAACTAGAAAACTGAAAGGGAATACCAAAATTGATTTATTGGTTTATGCAGACTTCTGTGGTAGTTTTACTAGCCAAGCTGTGGCCTTTGTTCTCCCATGATGCCTCAGCTGTAGTGGTCACAGCTTGCTAGTGACATTCAAAAATCTTTGGGTCTATTGACAGATATTCAAATCCTGAAAAATATTAATTCTAAACACAATAGTGAACAACACAGTAAAATCAAAGCTAGCTTCTAAGATAACTCAGTTCACTATCTACACTTGAATATACAGAATGCATTTTAAATACCCTCTTAACTTTGTATTAGTATAAATTGGTTTTACAAGATTTCATTTTAATATATCTGGTTATGCATGGAATTTACTCTGATCAGACTCACTCCTCCATCATGCTCTCTCATCCCTCTTTCTCCTCCCCAAACCAACTTTAACAAGCCTCATTGTTCCAGTCTCAACATGTACTTAGTATTTTAACTCTATTCACCCTTTGTTTTCATCTTCACCCATCCCATTTATACCCTCATCCTAGAAAGGATCTATTTTACATTCTGTCACTCTTCCTATTTCAGTGTACACTAATTATTCAAAGAGGTTCCAACACGGTGTTTCACCTACATGAGTACAGTATTTCAATTAGGCTGATTAAAATCAGTTTACTCTCCCTCTCTACCACACCACTCCTTGTCATTCCAGAGCTTCTTATGAGTTTCCTTATCTTCACTCACAGATGAAGTTTAGTTCAATGTTGTTCATTCTCTAACATGATCTCTTCTTTGAGTAGCCCTTATAAGAACTCTTATGCAAAACAGTGATGTTGCATGTTTCACAAAGCCTGGCTTAGATCTACACTGGGTTTTACTATGTGGTGAGAATATGAAGGGACAACACAAAATCACTTTAAAAGATATAACATTTCCGTAAAGCCTAAAATACATTGCATTTTTGTTTGTCTATGGAATAAACTTTTGAGAGTGTCAGGTAGCGTAACAATGGCAGGAAATGAAGTCTATAACTTCTAAGGGGGACTGAAAAATTCTGCTACTTTTTCTAAATAAATATTAAGTTTAAGATGTTAAGAAGCTATTAGAGTTCATGACTTTAGTAAAAAAAATACATTTTCACATTTCTTTGATGCATTCTTCTCAGTTATACTTGTTTTTCCTTTATGCATGCATTAAAATAGTTGGCATCTTGATGAATTATTATTACTTTTGTGTTAATTTTGGAATTTGAACTCAGGGTTTGTGTTGGCCACAGAAGCTCTCTCTCTACCACACGAGCCACATATCCAGCCCCTTTATTGTGTAATTTTATTTTGAAGCTCTTAGGTTTTTTTATTTTAAATTTTTATTGTCAAACTGATGTACAGAAAGGTTACAGTTTCATACATTAGGCATTGGATACATTTCTTGTACTGTTTGTTACCTCCTCCCTCATTACCACCTCCTCCCTCCCTCTCTCCCTTTCCCCCCCAAGAGTTGTGCAGTTCATTTACACCAAACAGTTTTGCAAGTATTGCTTTTTTACCCTGTGTCTCTCAATTTTTGTATTCCCTTTCAGTTTCTGAGTTCTAATACCAGTATACATGGTTTCCAATGTACTCAGATAAGATAGAGATAGTGCAGGTACAACCAGAGGAAGGGGATACAAGAAGATCATCAATAATAGAAGCTACGGTTAAAGCTCTTAGTTTTGCCTGGGGCCAATTTTGAAGTTCAGTCTTCTTACCTCTTTTTCTTGTGAATCACTATGTACATCTCTTCCTTTGAATATAGAGTCACAGTAACTGTATTTTTTCAGCTGGTCTCAAAATACAATCCTCCTATTTATCTAGGGTTGCAGACTTGTACCATAGCAAATTACTGTAAATGAAGAGACAAGCCATCTTCCCCTTTTCCAAAGTGCATACACATAGATATAGGCATGCATGTGTATACATGTGTATTGGGGGGTATGAGTGTATGTTATATATACCATATATTTAATGTACTGTCATATAAGCATCTGTGTGTATATATACACATATAAATATACACTCATAAATACATTCAGAGAACACTAGTTAATGTCGATGTAACTAGCTACGAAGTGCGACACTCAATGTAAAAAAACACAAAATATAGCTAACTTAGAAATGAAATGCTGTACTTTATTTTCATATTGTTGGAGATTCACAAAAAACATTTGATTACTCTAATCCCAGGTGCATTCTGGTATCTAATACAATTTCTAGAAGAAATAACATTGCTAATTAAGAGTGTAATTTGCTTCACTCAGATTCAGAGAAATACCATGGAAGATACAAAGCACAATGAGTTCCAGCATATCAATAATATTTAAATGCAATAACATATGAAAACCTTCTTGACACAGAGGTATGAATGTTCTGTGTTCTGTGCAGTTTAACAGCTCTGCTGTCACTAAATTTTTCTTTGGGCAATGGTTGGTTGTATATGGAATGGAACGTTCAGGCTATTGCTATTTCATTTTTCAGAAAATGCACATATTCAATACACATTGCTTAAGAATGTATCTTAAAAATAATAGGAACCTGTGAAATCAGATATTATTCCTGCTTTGTATTACTATTCTTACACTTGTCTGAAACTTTAGACAAACATACTATATCTAGACTTCTAGAGCTTTCTTACTTTTCTAAATGAGTCCACATTGATGCTTTTTTTGTGGCCTAGTGATTTATGAGAACTTAGGAAAACCAACTAAGTAAGCAGGCTTGTTTTTTATTTTTAGTTTTTGAAACTGCTCCAAGATTTCTAGGCTTCTAAGCATCATTAAGTTAATGAAGAAAAAATTAATTGCTCTACTTAAAAGTGCTATTTCAGGGCTTACAAAACTTGAGCAAGTCAATACACAAGGTACTCCATCTCTTACCCATCTGGAATGATTAATTTGATATGCGATTGCTACAAAGATCTCTCCCTCCTCTCTCTCTTTTTTTCTCTCTCTCTCTGAATACCAGATGCAAGCCTGAGAACCTCAGCATGCTGAGAGTTTACCTGTGGTACCCAAGCTTTCCATCCCTTTAATTTGTTGAAAGGATCTCTATTAGCAGACAGGTGTTTTCTCTGTTCACTGTGGAGTTCATGTCTGTTTTCAGAACCATACACTTCATTGTCATCACCTGTGTTGAGAAACTTGGTGTGTTGCTCTATTAACTACATAAATATTTAAAAGATCCACAGATGACACAGAATAGGTTAGCATATTGGTGGTTGGAGAACAATTGGAAATTGTTTTTGCTTACAAAAACACATAAATTAAAATGTTTTCTATCCACATATGTATTTTTTTTTAATATAAGTAATTGGTGATGAAGGTCATATAGCTAGGTGCCTCATACCTTTATCCTGGTTACTCAGGAGGCTCAGGTCTGAGGATCCCATTTCAAAGCCAGCTGAGACAGAAATATCTGTATGATTCATCTCTAATTAATCAGCACAAAGCCAATTATGGAGGTGGGATTCAAATACCAGCCTGGAGCCAAAAAGCCACAAAGCAACAAAACAAAACAAAAACAAAACTGCAGTAGAAAACTCTGATTTTGTAAAGGATAATAGAATTGCATTTTTCACTCAAGGCTGGTGTTCTACCACTTGAACCACATTTCCACTTCTGGCTTTTTGGTGGCTAATTGGAGATAAGAGTCTCAAAGTCTTTCTTTCCTGGGCTGACTTCAAATGCTGATCCTCAGATCTCTGCCTCCTGAGTAGCTAGGATTACAGGTATGAGCCACTGGTGCCTAGCTGTTGTTACTTTTTGAAAATAGAGCAAAAGGAATGTAGAATGATTACAGAATTTGTCACATGACTAATCTAGATTGCTGTTTTCCTAAGATTGCCTTTTAAATATATTTTTCCTTCCCTCCAAAGGTACAGATCTTTTGTCTTAGGTAAATTTGTATTTTCTACTTTTATAGGCTTCCTTTTATACTTTATTATTCTATATAATTTTATGATGTTATTAGGTCACTGCCAGTAACTTTTAAAAGTGTACAAATATATGTGTCACTTATTCTTTGCAAACCAATTAAAATTTTAAGCATAATGTCTAGGAGTTAGATGTTTCTGGGAAGAAACACAGATAGTCTCAGCCTGGTAAAACCAAAGACTTGAGAATCTTTTTCAAACCACTGAAATTCAGTTTTGATTCTTAAAAGTACTGTTTGGGCAGCACTTTTTTATGCACTGCTACTCATCTTGGGTAAACAGGTTTAGATAATACAGATCATATGTCTATCAAATGTAATATAACTCTCACTATGAAAGTAATAAAGATTTTTAACTGTCCTGTGGATGAAAATCAAGTGCAGCTATATAATTTTTTTCCAAACAATTTGATGAATCTGGCAGCTGGTGGCTCATGCCTCTAATCACAGCTACTCAGCAGGCTGAGATCTGAGGATCACAGTTCAAAGTCATGTTATGGAAACAACTGTTACATCACTGTTGTAATTACTTTCAACCTGCCATGTGAAACTATAGCTTCTATTGTTGATGATCCTCGTGTATCTCCTTCCTGTGGTTGTACCCGCACTGTCATTATATCTTATCTGAATACACTAGATGCTGTGTATACTGGTATTAGAACTAGGGAAGTCAAAGGGAATATTGAAATTGAGAGACAAAGGATAAAAAGACAGACCACTGCAAAAGCAATACTTGCAAAACCATTTGGTATAAACCAACTGAACAACTCATGGGGCAAGAGGGAAAGGGGGAGAGGAGGGGGGAATGAGGGAGGAGGTAACAAACAGTATAAGAAATGTACCCAAGGCCTAATGTATGAAACTGTAACCTCTCTGTATATCACTTTGACAATAAATTAAAAAAAAAAAGAAACAAAACCAAAGTCAACCAGAGCAGGAAAGTCCATGAGACTCAGAAAGAGCTGGAAGTGGTGATGTGGCTCAAGTGGTAGAGTGCTAGCTTTGAGCAGAGAAACTCAGGGGAAGAGTCCAGGCCCTGAGTTCAAGCCCCAGGAGTGGCAGAAACAAAAACAAAAACAGAATATTTGAAGAGGATATTATCCACCCTGTTCATAAACATAGTGAGAATATACCTGGGAAAGAGTTTATCTAGCACCAGGGACAAAGGATCCTCTGAACCTTTACAATTTCCCTACAAAACAAAGTACAGAGCTCCAGCCAAACGTGGGTTCATTTTCATTCTTCCCACCATGGCCCCTCTTATAAATCATAAGCCTGTGGTCAGACAGGTGTTCCCCGCCCACTCGTGACTCCCACGGTCCATTTAGAGACACTTACTTCAGCTGTGTACTTGCTCCTTGGATTTGACAACTGTGGCTGTGCGTTCAGATAGCAGGTACTTATCAAGTAACAGCATCCATCAAGACAGGCTTCATTCCTAGGCAACATGAAGTTCCCGTGTCTATTTCAGTTTTGTAAACTGCTCACCATCCAGCAATTACTAAGCACCCTCTAATTTACTAAACACTAAGAGTCACAATGAGTTAGATGTCTAGGAATCTGGGTTTACATTACAGTGTGAAGGTGTAATTTAATTTATTTGGTCAGGCTCTATTAGAGACCTGAGAGAAATAGTAAAAAATCAGACACTAAGAAACACTTGCAATGCCACTTTTAATGGAAATCCTTTGTACATTTGAGTAATTAAATAGTGCTTATTACAGATTAAATTACAAAAGGAAAATTGATTACACCATATACCACCTTATGGATTTTTGGCAATATTATTATTTCATTTTTTCCTTCTGTATTTACATGAAATTGTATTTCTATACGGTTCACAATTCAGTTAAAAAAATCAGTACCATAAATGAACTAGAACAAATTGTTTTGTTAGGTTTTTTTTTTTGCCTCGATTTTGTTTTAGTAGAATTTTTTTTCCCTTTTCTGGCTTAATTTCAACTTGTAAGCAATTCACTTTGAGTTTACTCTGATATGTTGACTTCTTTACTTCTGGCATCTTCCTTCCATATCCTTCGCATGTTTCATAATTTTTTTTGCATAATTCATTCAGGGACATGGTCTACTCTGTGGGGCCTATGGGGAGAATTTTCATTAACTTTAATCTTATTCTTAGCATAATTGAGAGAAGACAAGGCAAATAATGTTACTGTTGTAACTGGGAAATAAATACAGACAGACATGCATTTATACACACATGTATACACATATATACACACATACATACTTTCATGTGTAAAATATATACACATGTAAAAATATATGTATATGTATGTATACACCCTTACATGCATATACAGACATACACAGAGATAGTAGCTACATAGATATATTTTGTGGTAAAAATAAATCTATTGTATTATGCATCCTTCAAGTAAAGAAACAAAGAAGACAGCTCATTTTATATTTATTTGAGAAAAATCCCATGTGAGTTAATGATTCTTAATTCTAGAAATTCAGTGCAATTTCATACAACAAAAAACCCTAACAACTGAGGCTTTCATTGAATGCAAAATTAGAATTTCACGCTGAAATTCTAGGAATTTCAAGGGAGAAGGTTCATGTTTACTTAAAAGAAAAAAGAAAAGCATTGCGGGTACTGATGGCTCATACATGTCATCATAGCTAGTCAGGAGGTTGAGATCTGAGGTTCAAAACTAGGCCACTCAGGAAAGTCCATGGATCTATGGCTCAAAGTGGTAGAGCCCTAGTAGTGCCCAGGTCCTGAGTTCAAGCCTCTGCCTCCCCCAAATGCATTAACATCTGAGCATGGAAATTTTGAAAAGCTTCTTGTGAACTCACTCTTATTTTTCCTTGATGGTTGATCCAGTTGAAAAAGAGATGATGGAATTAGTAAGACCGGAGGGAAATATTTATTAGCCAGTGGGATATTGACCGGAGCTCTTCGTTGGGCTCAGCGCTAGAGACCTCTGCTGACTATGAACACAGAAGTCAGGTCAGTGCAAATACCAGAAAGGAAAATACCAGATCAAAGATCCGAGCCTGCACAAGTTGTCCCTCATGCACAGATTGTACACACACGTATGCATATGTATGTGCACTGGAAAGTAGTGTGTTGTGTGTGCGTGTACAGGTAATTGATATCAAGGAGAGCACGCACACACCTCCCGAAGGCTGTGTGGGTGCACCTGGAGGCTGCAGGATTCCAGTGGGCTTTCCGCTCGGCTCTGTATTCCTAGCTACCTGGGAGGCTGCAGGAAGCAGGAAGACTGCCACTTGAGGCCAACCAGGATAGGGAGGTTTGTGAGAAACGCCCCCTTCCTACTCAGTTTAGAGTTGGATGCAGTGTGTGAGACTGCGACCCCAGGGTGCATTCAAAGCTGGGGCTCACGGTTCCAGGACAGCTCGTGTGGAATGATCCCTAAGCCTGCACGAAAGACGATCTGGGTGCAGAAACACGTGCTTGTGATCTGGTCCTCAAAGAGGTGGTTGTGGCTTGGGCAGCTCACCTCCTGGAGAGTAACCCACTGAAAAACGGGACTGGAGGCGAAGCTGAGATGCAGTACACCAGCCTAGCAAACACCAGCCAATGATTCAAACGCCAGTACCAACCACCTCCGAAATGGAATCCTTCCACCTATCAATATGAAATTATGAATTAATACCCAAGTTATTTAGTGAAAGGATCATTATCTTGAAAGAAGTGTATCAAAGAAATGCAGTTTATTAAATATCACACATTTCTCATTCATTGCTCATGAGTGTTGATAACAGAGTTTTGTTGATAGCAGAGTTTTGTAAGCACTGGATTTATATGAACAAATTTATTCTGAGCACGTGTCAGGAGAGTCTATAACAGGGAATGAAACCTACCATTCATAGACAAAGCATTTATAATGTGATCTTAAAATTTCATTTTCTAAAAAAAAAAAAAATTTCATTTTCTGCATAGGTTCAAAATTATTACTTACATTATAAATATTCACTAGTAAAAGGAGAGCTATACATTGAATTATTCTTTTAAAATACATTACAATAAACATATTGCCACCAATCAGCTAGTGCAATGATAATAAAAGGAGAGCTTTTATTAGCATTTGTATAACCATGCTAACATTCATATATAGATGATCACATATTATAATAACATAATAGCATATTATATTAAACATAATATAATGATACTTTGTATAGTATAATAACAATATTATTACATAATATTATATAGTAAATAAATATGATGTGACATTGTATTATATTATAAATAATAGCTAGATTATTTACAAAAGTTTATTGAGTAGGTCACACCCATTCATATTATACTACATATACATAATAATTATATTATTATACAATACAATAACAATAATATTATCTAATAAATATATGCTATGATAAAATATTATGTTATATAGTATAATAATATCAAGATTGCTTAGATTAGTTTACTGGGTATTGTCACTTACATTTCATATTATGTCACATATGACACATAATATAATAGTGATATTGGCACATCAATTTCAGAGGCTGCCTTGCTTATTAGAGGAAGAGCTATCTTTCCTCACAATCTGTTCATCCCTTCACCTTTTCCAGGATGATATAGCATTCAGGTTAGAGAAAGAAAATATAGTTTTCACTCTTGTGAGAAAAATTCAAGTTTTTTCACGTGACACCTTTAATGACAAGCGGATGGGGACAGGTGGCAGAGAGAACAATATCAGAGCAGAAGGGATGGCATGGCATGAGAAATAACGGGAAGGTGCTTAGCCTTTTCTGATTTTTATCCATTAAGCTTTGATTGCATCCCTACAAATATAAAGCATAATTAAAATCTATACACAAAAAAAATTTGCTGTGAAACTGTTTTCATTGTCTAAGAATTCCTCTGTAATTGTTTATGTTGAGAAAGGATAGAATGCCTGACATATGGGAATTTTTTTCATTGTGAATTTCTGTTACAGAACTTTGAAATGAAATGTATACATCCTTTTTCATGTGACTTGCTAATCCCACATTTTGGGTTTCTTTGTTAAAACATTAACTGTTTTTTTTGTTTTAAAGCTTCTGACTGGCAGGTTTTGAATTTTTCTACCTCAATTCATTTTCCCTCAATAGATGTCATACAGTAAAATCCTTTCTTTGATCTGGATTTGGGTTCTCCAAAAACACATCAATGTTTTTCAAGGCTTCTTGAACTTCAGCATGAAAGGTGAGCTGTTTTTCCAACTCTGCTTATCTATTATAATTTTTAAATAATATATAATCTCCCCCAAATTCATTTTTTTCTTATTATATTATCTAATCCTTTGCCATTTTTTATCACCTTGCTGTGTATTGGACACATTGCATGGGAAATAGGAGATTTTCTGTGGCACAAAGCAACCCACAGATGTCATTTTCCTGCTAAATCTAAAGTGTCAGTCACATGAGTTGTCGAATTGGATGTATTAGGTCTCCAAGTATGTGGAGCCATGCAAATGAAGGGAATTATTCAGGAGATTGTGAGAAGGGATTAGTGGCAAAATTAGACAGAACTGTCCCTCTGTACCCACCAGATTGCCTTGTCCTTCTGACTGCCTGAATAACAAAGATAACTTCATTTCTCCCCATATCTGAGAAACCTATTGAATGCTGTATAATTGCTTTCTACATCTTCCTCACTGGACAAGAAAAATAATTTTTAAAGAAATCACTTCCTATAACCTTGATATTGTATATCAGCATTTATACATGTATGATTCTCTGTGGGTTTAATGGAATCATTTTCAATATAAAGAAAAATGCCCATTTTATTTAAGATGACTTGTTTCAATCCCAAGATGTGGAAATATTTTTGGATGCTGAACATCATTGGACATTGGCACATTTTGATACTTGGTTTTTGTAAAATACATTTAGGAATTGTCCTTAAAATCATACTAGTGTACTTGTTATATGGTTCATAAGATGAGCTTCGGGTAGTCAGAGGAAATAAAGAACTGATGGAACATGGTCCTTTTTAACTCATATTTTATTATTTAATTTTTATTTATTGTCTTCAGTAGTTCTAAGGGGTTATACAATCAACATGTTAGTTTATGAGAGCAATGTGTTGTTATCACTGTCCTTAATGTCAGAATCAGACCCCACAGACATTCTTTTCAGTTGTAATCAATTAATAAAATGAGTGAGATACATGAGTCAGGTTTTAAAATTTTCTTTATTTGGCATTCAGTATGAAGGTACACCAGAGAAATTAAGTCAAACAAGGCTTTCAAGATACAAGTTAGCAAATTTGACATTAACAAAGTAGCAACATACATCTGTATACAAAATAATTAATATTGATTTTGAGTTGGTAAAACTAAAAAACTTTACATAAACCAAAGAATATCTTGTATGTCTGAATTAATAAAAGAAAATCACAATACAGTATGTATGTTACATATTATGGGTTAGGATTTTAAAAATAGTAATATTTCATTTTTCTTCCATTGTTTAATTATATAACAACAGCAATTAAAGTGGATTTGGAATTACTTCTTTACCAACTTGGCTAGCTGTGTAAAAAAATACTGTCATAGTTGCACATGAATCATAATGGCCAAGTGTGTGTGTGTGTGTGTGTGTGTGTGTGTGTGTGTGTGTGTGTGTGTGTGTTTTAGTACTGGGCCTTGAACTCAGGGTCTAGGCACTGTTAACTAGCTTTTACACTCAAGGCTAAATTTTTACTCTTTAGGACTTCTAAAGAAACTACCACACAGGATGGATAACTGAAAAATCACACAGAACTTTACTTCCCAGAGTTCTGTAGGATAGGAAACCAGACTCAAGGCACATATGATATCTGAGAAGGTGTCAGTGGCTCACAACTATAATCCTAGTTACACAGGAGACTAAGATCTGAGGATCAGAGTTTGAAGCCAGCCTGGGAAGGGGAGTCTATGTATGAGACTTTTATCCCAAATCAACCAGCAAAACCCCAGAAAATGAAGCTGTAATTCAAATGGTTGAGCTTTAGCCTTGAGCAAATAAATAAATAAATAAATAAATAGCTTAGGAATAGCACTCAGGTCCTGGAGTTCAAGCCCAGAGCAGAATTATGAATGATTCTCACACAGTAGACAGAGGGAGGAGACTCTTCCAGCTTCTTTCATAAATGTTTTATTCCTTTTCAGGTGTGTTCCACTCTCATAATCTTATCACCTCTTAACAGCCCGGTTCTTAATATGAACGCCCTGGGTATACAAGTTTGAACACATGAATCCTGTTAGGGAAACATTGAGGGTCAACCCATTACATGTTTCCTCATTGTCTCTTAGATGTCAACCCTATCACAATTTTATTTATGTATTCATATTACAAAGTGAAGAGTTTTTAATGACCAACTGAATTTTAGAACATCATCAGTATGTATCATTCAGTCAATCATGGAGTACCTTTCTAGAAGAAATTGTCTATTACCATTTTTATTCTAAAATTTTGTAAAGTAAAAGTACACAGTAGTGAATGGTATAAACTAAAAAGTTGAAAATCTCATAAAATCGTGTGATTACAGTTGACACCCACACATAGATATATGTAAACACATGTTAAGCCTTCCGTAACAGTGGCACACTCTACACACGTTGGATTTGTTCTCTTCTCCTCTCCCATCCCCTCTTCATTTCCCTTTCCTTTTCCTTCCTCTTCTCTTTCCTCACCTCCATTTCTCAAGTGGTAGAGGGACAGCCTGAGCCCAAAAGGCAAATGAGAACATGGAAACCTGAGTTCAAGCCCCAGTATTGGTGTGTGTGCATGAGTACACACACACACACACACACACACACGCACATGAGCACACACACACACACACCCCAAATATATAAAACCTAAATATTCCAGAAAAAATAGGCTAGTTAGATAAGAACAAAGATTTACACGTTCAAGTAAAAGCATTTCAAGTTTTGTCAGGTTACAGTATAGAACTTGGGTCTGATAACATGGAAACCCATGGGAAGATATGAGCAGACTGGAACTAAGAGAGCGCTGATGTTTAAAAGTAATAGACTCCAGAAAACAATACTAGAAATAGGAGAACTGTAAGTAGAAGGTTGGTGGAATAATCCGCTAAAATTTCATGTTGTATTGGATTAGAGTAAAAGCTTGGATATGATAAGCCTTGTTCATCTGGAAAGATGTCAGAATTGATGTGTGAAATGATTTGTGAAGAGATTGAATGCAGATTGTGTGAGAAAATCAGGAATAAAGTATCAGCCCATTTTTTAAGAATGCTAATTTTATTCAAACTTATTTTGGGTTAAATTGATGGATCGCCACATTTTTATTTCTATTACAAAGGCAGCAATGTTGACAAATATTGAAACTCAACAAAAATCACAGGTTTTTTGAGTCCAGGAAAAGGGTACTGGTATGTATTTTTTTTTTCTCTCAGCAAATCAAATTTCCAGTTTCTCAGCCAAATGAGTTTTCAAAAGAATTTCACTAACCCTTTTCTGAGTCTTCATCCTTTTCTAAAACATAGCATATTTGAAATAGCATCAGAGTAATACTTTTTGTAGAAATTCAACTTGGCTCAAAGCCTGGGGTGTAAGCCCCAATATCTGCATGTATGTACATGTGCACACACGTGTGTGTACAAGTTTAATGGCATGTACATCATCATAAAAGTCATGTTGAAAACATTATTTTTCTCCATGAAAAACTACATTTATTATTTCTTCTATCTGTTTTTTGTATATTTTCTAATAAAGCTCATATTACTAGATACTAGATAGATAGATAGATATTGTAGGACTATGTCAAGAATTTTCTTAGATTTCTTTTGAAACATTTACATAATATCCGATTATTTCCTGTTTCATGTATTAGTCCAGACATTCATATAGTCTCTTGTCCTTCTTATTTAAAGAGTCAAGATACCAATATGTTTAAGGCCAACTTCTTTTTTTTTTAATTTTTATTGTCAAGCTGATGTACAGAGAGGTTACAGTTACATAAGTTAGGCATTGGATACATTTCTTGTACTGTTTGTTACCTCTTCCCTCATTCCCCCATCCTCCCTCCCCCTTTTCCTTTCCCACCCTTGAGTTATTCAGTTCATTTATAGCAAACAGTTTTGCAAGTATTGCTTTTGTAGTCGTTTGTCTTTTTACTCTGTGTCTCTCAATTTTAGTATTCCCTTTCAGTTTCCTAGTTCTAAGATGCATATACACGGTTTCCAATGTATTCAGATAAGATACAGAGATAGTACAGGTACAACACAGGAAGGGGATATAAGAAGATCATCTGTAATAGAAGCTATGGTTACACATAGCACTTTGAAAGTAGTTACAACAGTGATATAACAATCATTTCCATAACATGAGTTCATTTCACTTAGCATCACCTTATGTGTTCATAAGGGTATAGCTATTGGGCTCTTGTGATCCTCTGCTGTGGCTTGCCTAAACCTGTGCTAATTATTCCCTATGTGGGAGACCATAGAGTCCATGTTTCTTTGGGTTTGGCTCACTTCACTTAGTATAATTTTTTCCAAGTCCTTCTATTTCCTTACGAATGGGGCAATGTCATTCTTTCTGATAGAGGCGTAAAATTCCATTGTGTATATGTACCACATTTTCCTGATCCATTCGTCTACTAAGGGGCATCTGGGTAGGTTCCAATTCTAGCTATGACAAATTGTGCTGCGATGAACATTGTTGTGATGGTGGCATTAGTGTGTTCTTGTTTGTGGTCTTTTGGGTAGATGCCCAAAAGTGAGGCTTCTGGGTCATAGAGGAGCTCTATGTTTAGTCTTCTGAGGAATCTCCATACCGCTTTCCAGAGGGGCTGAACCAGTTTACATTCCCACCAACACTAAAGTAGGGTTCCCTTTTGGCCACATCCCCTTCAACATTTGTTATTGTTAGTTTTCTTGATATAGAATACTCTTACTGGTGTGAGATGGAATCTTAATATTGTTTTGATTTGCATTTATTTTATGGCCAGTGATGTAGAGCACTTTTTCACATGTCTCTTGGCCATTCTCATTTCCTCATCAGAGAAGTCTCTTTTTAGGTCTTTAGCCCACTTGTTGAGGAGGCTATTGGTTCTTTGTGGTTTTGTTTTGGAGGAAGGTAATTTTTTTAGTTCGGCATATATTAGGTATAAGGCCTTTGTCTGTTGTATGGCTGGTAGAGATCTTTTCCCAATCTGTGGATTCCTGTTTATCTTGGGAGCGATGTCCTTTGTCCTGCAGATGCTCTCTGCAGTGTGATGCAATCCCATTTGTCCATCCTTTCCTTGATTTGTAGCATTTCTGGGTCTTCATTAAGGAAATTCAATCCTGTGCCAAGGAGCCCAAGTGATTCTCCTACTTCTTCCTATAGTATTTTCAGGGTATCTGTTTTAATTTCTAGGTCTTTGATCCATTTGGAATAGATTTTGGTGCAGGGTGATATATAAGGATATAGTTTTAGTTTGTTGTATGTGTTGAAACAGTTTTGCCAGCACCATTTGTTAAAGAGGGTATCTTTCTTCCACCCTATTATTTTTAGGTCCTTTATCAAAGATTAAGTAGGCATAGTTCTGTGGGATCATTTCTGGGTCTTCAATTCTGTTCCATTGGTCTTCAGGCCTGTTCTGGTGCCAATACTAAGCTGTTTTATTACTGTAGCTTTATAATACAGCTTGAAGTTGGGTATTGCAATTCCTCCAACACTGCTCTTTCTGCTTAGGATTGTTTTTGCAATTCTGGGTCTTTTATTGTTCCATATGAATTTCTGGATTGGTTCCTCTATTTCATTAAAAAATGGTGTTGGATATTAATGGGCATTGCATTGAATTTGTAGAGAGCCTTTAGCAATATTGCCATTTTGCTTATATTAATCCTCCCAATCAAGGAACATGGGAGGTTTTTCCATTTCCTTACTTCTGCCTTAATTTTGTTTTTCATGTTTTTAAAATCCTCATCATAGAGGTCTTTCACTTCTTTGGTTAAGGGTATTTCTAGGTATTTTATGTTTTTTGAGGCTATTGCAAAAGAAGTTGCTTTCCTGATTTTAGCCTTGGAGGTTGGGTCATTAGCATATAGAAAGGCCATTGATTTTTGAGAGTTTATTTTATATCCTGCCAAAGTTTCGGATCAGCTCTAGTGGCTTGGGAGTAGAGTCTATGGGGTTCTTTAGGTATAGGATCATGTCATCTGCGAAGAGAGAAAGTTTAATTTCATATTTTCCTATTTGGATTCCCATTATATTTTCTTCTTGCCTAATTGCTCTGGCTAGGAATTCTAGTACTTTGTTGAAGAGAAGGGTTGAGAGCTGACATCCCTCTCTTGCTCCTGATTTTAAAGGGAATGGCTTTAGTTTTTCACCATTTAGAATTATGCTTGCTGTTGGTTTGTCATAAACTGCCTTGATTATATTCGGTAGTGTTCCCTGGAATCCCAGTTTTTCCAGGGCTTTTAGCATAAACAGGTGCTGGATTTTCTCGAATGGTTTTTCTCCATCCAGAGATAAAACCATGTGGTTCTTTACCTTGCTCCGGTTGATGTGATTACACTAGTTGACTTGCGTATATTGAACCAACTTTGCATCGCTGGGATGAATCCAGTTTGATCATGTAGTATGATTTTTTTGATGACCTGTTGAAGTTGATTGGCCAGAATTTTGTTGAGAATTTTTGCATCAATGTTCATCAGGGAAATAGGTGTATAGTTCTCTTTCCGTGATGAGTCCCTGTCTGGTTTTGGGATGAGGATTATATTGGCTTTATAGAATGTGTCTGGTAGTAAACTTTCTCTTTCAATTTCATTGAAGAGTTTGAGAAATATTGGTGTGAGTGCTGTTTTGAAGGTAAGGCACATTTCTTGATTTTTTTTCCTCTTGTTACCATTCTTCTGTTTTATATCCTTTGTGTTATTTCTTAGTTTAATTATTTATCTCTTCTAGTCTGTTTTTCTTAGATTGATTGTGCTTTCTCCTGAAAATTCCTGTTGAAGCTAGGTTGTACATCTCCAATCTTCTGAAGCATCTGTCAGGGCAGTAGAGAATTCTCAGACCTGATGTTTTTTTGTAACTTCAAGTTCTGAAAATGGAAATAGTGAAGATGCTAATCAATCAACCAGTACACTTGACCAATCAAAGCTAGATAGCTCAGGGGAACGGCACTGGAAAGAATATCAACTTTGCTTTTTCTGTTCTTACCTTGGAAATGAAAGGACATTTTATTTACATCCAAAGGTGATGAAGTCTCCTAAGACCTGATTTAAGTCTAAAGAAGCCATGCATTATATTTTACAATCTGAGTTCTTTGGGCATGCTAAGTAAGCCCTCATACATTTTTTCAACTGCTTTTGTATCTTTTTTTCCTAGTAGGTATTGTCAATGTATTCTGGTTCTTTGCCTTTTATAGTTATCCTTCTATATTTTTATAGTTACTTTAACATTGCATTTTTATTTCCTGGGCTTGGCTTGTGTTTAATGAACCTTCTGAGTTCTACCAATTAACATGGATTTTTATCTGTTCACCTATTATATCTACCCTCATTGCTTACATCTTTGCTTGTAATATTTAAATAATTTTTCAGTTTTGACATAGTATAATTTACTTTGATTTTTAATTTCTCTAGTGCTCATAATTCTGGCAAAGCTTTTTACATCATCCATTTCATTGCATTGCTTCTGTCATTTTCCATTTTAGTCATGTGCCCTGATGGTTTCAGTGCTTGTTCTCTTTAATATTTAATTAATATTGTTAATAAGATGGTGCTTCCCAGATCAAATACTGATAGCTTTTTCATATGGAAAATGGGAAATACAGATCTAAAGTAACAGGCACTTCCCTACCCATATTGCAATGTTTGTGGCATGGTATGATTCCTTCTTCCCTCCCTCCCTCCCTCCCTCCCTCCCTCCCTCCCTCCCTCCCTCCCTCCCTCCCTCCCTCCCTCCCTCCCTTCCTTAATTCCTTTCTTTTCTTTCTTTTTTAAAAACTTATTTATTGTCAAAGTGATGTACAGAGAGGTGACACTTTCATACATTAGGCCTTGGGTACATTTCTTGTACTGTTTTTTACCTCCTCCCTCATTCCCCCCTCCCCCTGCCCCTTTCCTTCTCCCCCCATGAGTTGTTCAGTTGTTTTATACCAAATGGTTTTGCAAGTATTGCTTTTGGAGTCATTTGTCTTTTTATCCTTTGTGTCTCAATTTTGATATTCCCTTTCACTTCCCTAGTTCTAATACCAGTATATACAGTATCCAATGTACTCAGATGAGATACAGTGATAGTGCGGTACAACCACAGGAAGGGGATACAAGAGGTTCATCAACAATAGAAGCTATGGTTTCCCATGGCATGTTGAAAGTAATTACAACAGTGATATAACAGTTGTTTCCATAACATGGAGTTCATTTCACTTAGCATCATCTTATGCATTCATAAGAGCATAGTTATAGGCTCTTGTGATCCTCTGCTATGACTAGCCTAAACCTGTGCTAATTATTCCCTATGAGGGAGACCATAGAGTCCATGTTTCTTTGGGTCTGGCTCACTTCACTCAGTTTAAATTTTGTGGGGCTTGAAATTTAGGCCTGGTTGCTGTCCTTGAGCTCTTCAGGTCAAGGCTATCACACTGCCACTTGAGCAAAGCCCTACTTCTCGTTTTCTGGTGGCTAATTGAACATAAGTGTCTCTCTGACTTTCCTGCCTGGGATGGCATTGTTTGTTTTGCCAGCCCTTGGCCTCAGACTCAAGGCCTGAGCACTGTCCCTGGCTTCCTTTTTCTCAAGGGTAGCACTCTGCCACTTGAGCCACAGCACCACCTGCCTGGGCTGGCTTTGAACCATAATCCTCAACAGGTGTGAGCCCCCAGCACCTGGCTACTGTGTGTTTTTTCTAGCTGTGGTGTGAGTATGGAGTGAAGTGGGGAGTAAGGGATAGTGGAGGAAGGGAGAGAGTGGGACAGAGAGGGAGTGAAGTGTGTGTGTTACTATTTTATGCCTTGACTATAGAGACAAAAGTCAAAGAAAACCATTTTGAACCCCCTTTCTTTGTAGGTTCTAACAGCAGGCATGTTTGGTGTGCAAGGCTGCCTTTGTGCTGCAAGTGACCCAGTGTCAGTGTTCTCATCATGTGATGTAGGAAGAAGTGTGTAGAGGATTGTTTTCTCCATGATTAAAAGCACTAATTTTCTTGTCCCCGGCTTTTTTCCTGTACTGACTGCAAATGTGGTTTCTGGAGCTGTATTGCCACCATGAGGCCAAAGGGATAAAAAACATCAACAGGGCCAGAGCCTTGTGTCAAGGCTGGGAGGAGCTATGCTTTTCTGAAAGAACTCATCCTGATCCATGTATTTTAATACAAGTAGAACTAAACCACCTCTCTATTGCTATTTGTAATCCATGGCTTTTCTGTGCCATGCAGTTGTGGTGGCAAAATACACATGGGATCCCTGAAACAAATGTATACTACACGTACAATATCAAAGGACTACACAAGTATCACACTTAAAGAAGTCAGACATGTAAGAATATAAATTGTTGGGCACTGGTGGCTCTTGGCTATAATCCTAGCTAATCAAAAGGCTGAAGTCTGAGGATCATAGTTTGAAACCAGCCTGGACAGGAAAGTCCATGGCATGCACATCTTCATGTAACCAGTAAAAAGCCAAAAGTGGAGATGCGTCTTAAGTGGAATAGTGCCAGCCTTGATAAGATAGGAGACAGTGCCCAGGCCCTGAGTACAAGGCCCAGTACCAGCACATATACAAAAAAGAAACACACACACACACACACACACACACACACACACACACACACACGGGTTTTTTATTCTCTGCATGTAACACAAGTTCAGGGTACTGGCAATCTTCTTTTTCATTATATAGGAAAACAAAGATTAATTCGAGATATCATTTGTAGAATTTTAAAAGTTATATATAGTTACCTGATTTAAATTATCTGATTTCTTCCTTAGTTGGAACATATTATAAAATATTAGGGATCATTTAAATAACTGTTGCTAGGCATAAAATGTGAAGCAACAACCTTACTTTTTTATTGGGGGGCTGAGCAGGTGTTGAAATATCTTTTCAGTTTAATGAAGAGTGAAAAGTATTGAGATTAACAACAAAAAGTTTCTTGGAAAAATATTTTTCTCCAAACATATTTATCTGTTTTCTATTTTTTATCTTGCTTTTTAATATTTAAGGACATGTCTGACAGTGGAGTCACTCTGCAGATTTGGCATTGTAGGTGTTTAATTACCTAAACAGAACCACAAATAGTCCAATGACAGCTAACATGTATTCACTAGATGATTAGGGGAAAATATTTCTGATTACTATCACACAATTGAAGATTACTTTCTGTAATAGGCAGGAAAAGGAATGTCACACCAAATCTCTGAAATCTCTGTATGGAACTTTATTTGGAAAAGAAGTTTCTGAAGAAACAATTGAATTTCTTGAGTGGAGATAATCTGAATTTTAAGAGTGGCCTGAAATAACAAGAATAGTCCTTCTAAAAGTAAGATATATAATTAGTAAAAGCAGACATCATATTTGGCATAAGAAAAACGGTAGTGTTGGGTGTTGGTAGCTCATGCTTGTAATTCCAGCTGCTCTGGAGGCGAAGAGCTGCGGATAAAGGTTCAATGCCAGCCCAGGCAGGAAAGTACAGGATATGCTTATCTCCAATTAACCACCATAAAGTCAGAAGTGGATCTGTGACTCCAGTGGTAGTTCACTAGCCTTGAGCAAAAGGCTAAGGGCTGGCTAAGGTCTAGGCCCTGAATTGAAGCCCCAGGATTAGCACACATACTCACACGGAAGGTATTTTTATAGAACTCAATAATGTTATAAAGGGCAAGCCAGTGCACATCATGTGGTCTCAGCGTGATCCATCACTTTGTAAAAGTGGAGTGGGCAACATATTCATTAAAAATTTCGACAAATCCATTGATAATAAAGCACTGTATGATACATTTTCTGCTTTTGGTAACATCCTTTCATGTAAGGTGGTTTGTGATGGAAATGGTTCCAAGGGCTATGGATTTGTACATTTTGAGACACAAGAAACAGTTGAAAGAGCTATTGAAAAAATGAATGGGATGCTTCTAAATGATCGCAAAGTGTTTGTTGGACGATTTAAGTCTCGTAAGGAACGAGAAGCAGAACTTGGAGCTAGGGCAAAAGAATTCACCAATGTTTACATCAAGAATTTTGGAGAAGACATGGATGATGAGCGCCTTAAGGAACTCTTTGGCAAGTTTGGACCTGCCTTAAGTGTGAAAATAATGACTGATGAAAGTGGGAAATCCAAAGGATTTGGATTTGTAAGCTTTGAAAGGCATGAAGATGCACAGAAAGCTGTGGATGAGAAGAACGGAAAGGAGCTCAATGGAAAACAAATTTACGTTGGTCGAGCTCAGAAAAAAGTGGAACGACAGACAGAACTGAAGCGCAAATTTGAGCAGATGAACCAAGATAGGATCACCAGATACCAGGGTGTTAACCTTTATGTGAAAAATCTTGATGATGGTATTGATGATGAACGTCTCCGGAAAGAGTTTTCTCCATTTGGTACAATCACTAGTGCAAAGGTTATGATGGAAGGTGGTCGAAGCAAAGGGTTTGGGTTTGTATGTTTCTCCTCCCTAGAAGAAGCCACTAAAGCAGTTACAGAAATGAATGGTAGAATCGTGGCCACAAAGCCACTCTATGTAGCTTTAGCTCAGCGCAAAGAAGAGTGTGAAGCTCACCTCACTAACCAGTATATGCAGAGAATGGCAAGTGTACGAGCTGTGCCCAACCCTGTAATCAACCCCTACCAGCCAGCACCTCCTTCAGGTTACTTCATGGCAGCTATCCCACAGACTCAGAACCGTGCTGCATACTATCCTCCTAGCCAAATTGCTCAACTAAGACCAAGTCCTCGCTGGACTGTTCAGGGTGCCAGACCTCATCCATTCCAAAATATGCCCGGTGCTATCTGCCCAGCCGCTCCTAGACCACCATTTAGTACTATGAGACCAGCTTCTTCACAGGTTCCACGAGTCATGTCCACACAGCGTGTTACTAATACATCAACACAATGTGTCCACATCCTGCAGCTGCTGCAGCAGCAGCCACTCCTGCTGTCTGCACCATTCCCCAGTATAAATATGCTGCAGGAGTCCACAATCCTCAGCAACATCTTAATGCACAGCCACAAGTTACCATGCAACAACCTGCTGTTCATGTACAAGGTCAGGAACCTTTGACTGCTTCCATGTTGGCATCTGTCCCCCCTCAAGAGCAAAAGCTAATGTTGGGTGAAAGGCTGTTTCTTCTTATCCAAGCCATGCACCCTACTCTTGCTGGTAAAATCACTGGCATGTTGTTGGAGATAGATAATTCAGAATTACTTCATATGCTTGAGTCTCCAGAGTCTCTGCATTCTAAGGTTGATGAAGCTGTGGCTGTACTACAAGCCCACCAAGCTAAAGAGGCTGCCCAGAAAGCAGTCAACAGTGCCACTGGTGTTCCAACTGTTTAAAAAATTGATCAGGGGGGCTGGGGAGATAGCCTAGTGGCAAGAGTGCCTGCCTCGGATACACGAGGCCCTAGGTTCGATTCCCCAGCACCACATATACAGAAAAAAAAACGGCCAGAAGCGGCGCTGTGGCTCAAGTGGCGGAGTGCTAGCCTTGAGCGGGAAGAAGCCAGGGACAGTGCTCAGGCCCTGAGTCCAAGGCCCAGGACTGGCCAAAAAAAAAAAAAAAAAAAAAAAAAAAAAAATTGATCAGGGACCATGAAAAGAAACTCGTACTTCACCGAAGAAAAATATCTAAACATCGAAAAACTTAAATATTAAGAAAAAAACATTGCAAAATATAAAATAAATAAAAAAAGGAAAGGAAACTTTGAACCTTATGTACCGAGCAAATGCCAGGTCTAGCAAACAGTGCTAGTCCTAGATTATTTGATTTAAAAACAAAAAAAAAAACCTACAAAAAATAGTAAAATATAAAAACAAATTAATGTTTTATAGACCCTGGGAAAAAGAATTTTCAGCAAAGTACAAAAATTTAAAGTATTCCTTTCTTTAATTTTGTAATTCTTTACTGCAGAATAGCTCAGGATGTCAGTTCTAAGTAACAGAATTGATAACTGTGTGAGGAAACATAATTTGGATTATAAAATTCTTGCTTTAATAAGATTCCTTAAACAGTGAAAAAAAAAGTAATTGCCCCAAACATGGAGAAAGATTTTGTGTGTAAAATATTTATTATATGTATGATATATATATATATATATAACTGAAATAATCTATTCATGTAGTTATCACTCTATATCTACTTGTAGATATCTTCATAAGTTTATTTATTTACATATCATCAATCATCTATCATTTATCATCTATCATCTATTATCTACTATTTACATCTATCTTCTATCTATTCACCTCTTCCTATCTATGTATCTATCATCTAACCTCATCATCTGTCAATGAACCAAAGAAAAGAGAGAAAGGCTTTATCATTCTCATGTCAGAAATCAATAACAAGAAGAAGTGGAAAAGCACACACACACACACACACACACACACACACACACATACTACAGGGTATAAAATGTTAACAACAAAACCATTTTGCTTTTATTTTATGTAATTAGCAAAAATATTTCTTTATGATTATCACATTTAAAGAATTGTATATAAACAGTGTGAATGAAGAAAACTGGTTGTATATTTCAATGCTAAGATATTTTTTCTGAAAGTATAAATAAATGCAAAAATATTTTAGTAGGAAGTTTACAAATGTTACTAATACTTTTGAGAATTTCTCATTTAAACAATTAATTTTTAGATCAATGCTGAATCAGAGGAAAGCATAAAATTAAATAGATTAATATGATTCACATTTCTTTTCTTCAATGTAACTGTAAATAGATTAGCTACATGTGCTTAGTATAATCACTTGGGGAAACCCTTTTAAGAAAATAGATGCCACAACAATTTGAAAGAGATTAAAATCTATGATAAAATTCATTTTTAATAAGTAGTGTTAATAGCTCTGGTGTTTGAAGATTGAGAATTAGAATGCATGGGGGGGTGCTTTACTAGCTTCTTTACAGATATAGCATTCTTCATAGTTAAAGCATCCTTCTTATTATGAGT
The DNA here is from genome assembly GCF_023159225.1 of Perognathus longimembris pacificus. Classification (NCBI taxonomy): domain Eukaryota; kingdom Metazoa; phylum Chordata; class Mammalia; order Rodentia; family Heteromyidae; genus Perognathus; species Perognathus longimembris. The sequence continues at coordinate 8,304,960 of NC_063184.1, forward strand.
GGCATGATTTTTAAAATATGTTGTGCTTTTAAGAATTTTCCAACAGATACGAGTAGAGCCTACCTTGTGAGACTGGTGACCATGGCAATACTCACATGCCACAGAAATCTTTCTAGACTGGACAGGGCAGGCAGGATGCACTGTGGGGAAGGGATCAACAAGGAGGTAGGGGGGTGGGCAGAATTCCTGGGCAAAGGATCCCCACCAAAGGGAATGAGAAAGCCTGCTCTTTGAATGTTCAGTATCCCCACTTCACTTCGCAATGCTTTTTCCAGATATAAAAGGGACTGTTGGGATAACCCTAGGATTTGCTATAGCATCATACATGTCCAGTATGTTGTGTGTAGATATTGAGAAACTTGGAATTCATGGTCAAAAAGCAAAGTCAGATTACTTAAAAGTTCCCTTTGTGAGAAATGCCTTTAGTTGGAAAGCATTTTCCCTCTCGAGAACAAAAACTGGTGATCCATTCGTGTCAGGAGATTGACAGTGCAAAAATGGGAGGTTTCCCAGATAGTCAGTGCTGGCTGAGCTCTGCTTTGTGGTTGTGGTTATCTCAGCGAGGCTACAGGCAAGGCAGCTGTCTCACTGTTTACACTGCACATACATTAACTGTCTTTCAGTGATAATGAGTGGACAACATGAGCTAGCAGTCTGTATGTGAAAATACAAGGCTTTGATGAAATCAAACTTCCACCATTACATGAAGGATGATTTGAAAATACTCGGATATTACCTTTCTAGGGTTCTATGGAAATTTTTCTTATCCATGTATAATGGAGCTGTTGGGTATTGAAATTGTAATAAACTCCATATTTAGTGGGGCTGCAGTAAGACTGCTCCTTAGTCCTGTATTGTGTAGAAAACAAACCAGGCCTTTTACAAACCCAACTGAGCTCAGCAATTCACATGCTAATAAGGTAGGGATTTTTTTCCCCTTATCCATTGATGTGAGCTTAAATTTTGTCTATAGTGAGAATTCAGAAGAGGAATAGATTTCTATAGATTTCAAAAACAGTTGGGAAACAACTGGGTATTTTCTGCCAGGGCAGATGTTCAACAAGCCCTCAGTGGCTCTTCACTTTCAGGCATGTTGACAGCTCTTAAGTTCCTTGTCATAAAAAAATAAAACTCCCAAGATTCAAGTCAGTGACTCCCATAAACACACTCAAATTTTGTATGGATTATGAATATAGCTTGTTATATTTAATTATAACAAATATTAAAATGACATTCTTTTTCAGATTTAGGCATCAATAGTTTTTTACATTTTCCCAAGTAATATATTCTGAAGAATTCATTTTATTGTCATTTCTCACTATGTCCCCATTAGTTAGAGCTTATGATTATTATTTTCATCTATCTATCTATCTACCTACCTACCACCTACCTATCATTTAACTTGTCTCAAAATATATTAAGAAATTTTTTTCAGGCATCTGGATTAAATAGGACCAGTATAATTTCTGTTGTTGGTTGACATACAGACACTAATAACTTTTAGATGATGTAGTTATTGGGCCATGAAGACTTGTGTGTCTGCTTTTACTCATGGCTACCTAGTCACTTTCTAATCAATCATTCACATTTCAAATTGAGGACAGTAGAGTGGGGGAGGGAGTTGATAGGTAAAACCAGAAAAATATTTCAGACTTTAAATTAAACAACTGTGTCCAAGCCAGACAATGAGTTAACACTAAAAAATAATCTTTTTGCAATCAGTCTCATGTTCATACAAGAATAAGAATTAAATGGAATAGAAATATAAAATACATACAAGATCATAAAAAAACTCTGTAATTCATATAGAAATATATTTAAGAAAAGTTAGGTAGGACTTTGTTAGGGAATACCATAAAAAATTGTTAACAGAAATAGTGATATCGACAGAGATCTCTACTAATTGTCATCACAAACTGTGTAAATGTCAACAGACAGGGAAACCATAGAGAAACACCAATGTACAGAGACACTGGGAAAGAAGATGAAGTATCTGTGAGTCAGAGAAGGAGATTAAGAAGATTACGAAGCAACAAGTAAGTTTACATGGGCTACTATGAAAGAAAATAGAGAAAATAGTGTTCAAAGAAAGTAAAGGTATTATTCTTATCAAATGTGGCCAATTAAGTTTAGCAAGATAAATCATCCATATTCACCATTGGATTCACTTTATAGTTTTGTATTGTCAAACTCTACATTGGATTGTTTGATAGGCTTGATGAGAAAATATATAATATTTTAAAAATTGAGAGTAATAATTTATTAGTTGGCAGTCAGTTTAATTTAAAAATAGCCAATTTATTTAAATAATAAAATATACAAGAGCCAGGTACTGATGGTTTTTGCCTGTAATCTTAGCCACTCAATAGGCTAATAGTTGGGGATCACAGTTTCAAGACTGCCTTGCCAGGAAAGTTCATGACACCCTTATCTCCAGTTGACCAACAAAAATCCAGGACTGGAGTTGTTGCTTATATAGTAGAATGGCAGCCTTGAGCAAAAAAACTCAGGTACAGCATCCAGGCCCTGAGGTCAAGCCCCATGACAAGCAAGACCAAACAATAATGGATGTTTGATAAAATGGCAAATATAACTTTTGACATAAATTCTGAGGAGTCACAGTCACAGATATTGATCCTAGAATATAATACATATTATATGATATATAATATTATAATGATATATTTTATAGTTATTACATATTATAATATGGCACATATTATAATTTATGCATATGTTATATATTTGTATGTTTCTTATATTTCTCAATTCTGTGATATATACAATGAATATAATACATGTCATATGTCATCAGACTCTCTCTATATATTTATATACGCATGCCTAGGCTGACCTTGAACTTACTATGAAATTCATGGTTTTCCTGCCTTAGCTGCCAGAGTGCCTGGATTACAGGCACACACTCTGCATTGTATCTCCTACTTGGAGATAATTCCAAGGTAAATTCTTGAGTCATTTCTGTTCTCATGCTGACTGGAACACAAACTGATTTTAGTTTTGCTTTTTGACTGAAGTGTTCTCCCTAGTTATTAATAAGGCAGGCAGATACCCTCTGTCTGTGGGAGCACTGTGTAAAATAATCACCAATTATTTCCTTGATTAAAACTTCAGGTAGAGGGGCTGGGAATATGGTCTAGTGGCAAGAGTGCTTGCCTCGAATGCATGAAGCCCTGGGTTCGATTCCCTAGCACCACATATATAGAAAACAGCCAGAAGTGGCATTGTGGCCCAAGTGGCAGAGTGCTAGCCTTGAGCAAAAAGAAGCCAAGAACAGTGCTCAAGCCCTGGCCAACAACAACAACAACAACAACAACAACAACAACAACCACCAGAAAGGTATTTAAATTAAAATAAATAAAATTCCTTAAAAAAATCAAAACTTCAGGTAGACATTATGTCTTAATGGTTTTGCAGCCCATATGGCCCCAGATCCTTTCCCGCTGTTTTTAGTCAATGAAATCACCTGCAGCTACTGTATGGTGACTCGTCCATAGCGGTTGTCACTGCCCATCACCTTAATCACTGTGCAGAAGAGGTAAGAAACATGAACAGGGCAAGTCAGTATGCAATGTCCATGCCTGGGAACCAGAACAATCTAATCTGTGACCTTGCTCCTGAATTACCTTTGTAGCAAAGGAATCACCTGCTCTTTTAATTGTGTATTCAGTGTGGAACTCATGCAATGGCAGCCTGTCAAAAAGTAGACAGGTGCAATGATGAATTACAGAGAAATCTTACTGTGAAGTTAGAGTATGCTTGAGTGGTTTCAAGTTATTCATCTCATGTAATAATTTCATTTAGTATTAAAGACTTCAACAAAACAATATCCCATTCACACCAGAGAAAGAAATAAGAGTAAATTTTAAATAATCTTCCTATTTGAGTTCCTCGAATGCCTTGATTTTTCTTGAATTTGTTTTTCTTTTGTTGAGGGTGAGTAACAATCTCATGACATATTTTTGTTGATAGCTAGCATGAGTATTATGATTGGGCACAGCTGTTGATTTTTAAATCAACATATATTTCCTTTCTTTTGTCTTTTTTTGGTCTAAGACCAGGACTCAAATTTGGTACCTGACGTTTTCACTTGTTGGCTATTGCTCAACCAACTGAGCCACTCTTCTAACCTCAGATTATGTATTTCTTACATAAATTTTAGGTTCAGCACAAAATAGGTAACACACAAAGGTACTATATTTGTTGTGATGGAGACTCTCAATGGCTTTAAGGTGTGATGTAATTAATGAGCCTAAATTCCCACATCATTGTGAATCAAAGATAATAGTTTATATACAAATTCATTATTAGTGTTGTATATACTACATATGTGCGTGTATGGATAGACACATGCATATATGTATCTATACAATATGTGTTACTAAGTATATATGTATATATATACATATGTATGTATACTTAAGTATATATATATATATATATATAAAGATACTAATTATGGTAGTGCCTAGTAATCTCTTCTATTTAAAAAATGTAAGAAAATAATTACATAATTACTGCTTATGTATGTGTATATATATGTGTATATATTATGTGTATATAGACATAATTATTATGGTAATATCTATTATTTCCTTCCATCTTAAATAAAATAGAAGAAAATAATTAATGAAAACTAGTTTTACATTAAAATGATACTAATTTGAAAAGAAATAAGAGAGACACAAAGAAGTTTCAATTAATCAAACCATTTGGTACAAATATGTAAAACAAGAAAATTATTATATAACATGTAACTTATTTCTATAAATTTTACTTCCAAATATTATCTTTGTAGATAAAAATGATTGAAAATATTAAGAAATGTTTCATATATAAATGTGAGAACTAAAATACAATATGTTCCTTTAGTAGATTAAAGCTAATACCCCAGGAGGTCTGAGGATTGTGATTTGAAGCCAGCCCATGCAGGAAACTGCATGAGACTCTTATCTCCAATTAGCCCAGGAAAAAGCCAAAAGTCAAGTTGTTGCTGAAATATTACAGCACTAGCCGTGAGCAAAAAGCTAAGGGACTTGTCCAGGCTGTGAGTTTGAGCCCCAGGACTGGCACCCAAATAAAAATTAAAAACCATTTAACAACAATTAAATAAACCTTTCATTAGAAAGTATAATACAAAATCTTAAAGATGTAAAAAATGAAATTAGAAGGGAGCATGTATTTATTACATACTATATGTCCTATTTTATTGTTTCTTTGTTTGTTTATATGGTACTGAGGAATTGAACTGAGGGCTTCATGCATGCTAAGGCGAGAACTCTACCTCTGAGACATATTCCTAGCACTAAATGTCATATTTTATTATATATTTATACAAACTTGGTGCTTTAAGTTTTCAGAAATAAACATAATAATGTAAAATTGAATACTGAGATGGGAAGATTACCAGTATAATAGACTCATACCACAATACTACATTTCAATTAAATAAGAAAAAATATATACACACATATACACATATTTATATGTTAACATTCTATTAATAACTTGGAACAAAGGAAATATGAATGTCAATTTTAGACTATATGAACATGGCTTTTCAATTGAGGGGAAAAAAGTCCAAATACAAAATTTTAGCTGGTCATTGTGATATTTAAATATCTTAGCATATAAAAATTAACTAGAAGAAGCCTTCTCATTTTGTAGAAGAAAATTTCAGGTAATCAAAAAAGAAAATTCAAACAAGAGTGAACAATTACCTAATGGAGCAGTAAGACAATATTGTTAGGGTTTCTTTCAAAGTACTCCTGCTTAATTTGTTATTTTTTTCCTTTATTGTCAAAGTGAATTACAGAGGGGTTAGAGTTTCATATATAAGGCAGTGCGTTCATTTCTTGTTCAACTTGTTACCTCCTCCCTCATTTCCCCCTCCCCCTCCCCCATTCCTTCTCCCTGTATGAGTTGTACAGTTGGTTTACACCAAATGGTTTTGTAAGTATTGCTTTCTGAATCGTTTGTCTTTTTATCCTTTGTCTCTCGATTTCAGTATTCCCTTTCCCTTCCCTAGTTCTAATACACGTATATACAGTATCCAGGGTACTCAGATGAGAAACAGTGAGAACAAGGGTACAAACACTTAATTTGCTATTATATAAATTAAAACAATGCGATGACATAAACAAAATTTTAAACTGTTAAATTACCTTTCAGCAGTTATATAAAGGTGTTTCAACTCAACAATTCAGTTTGTGAATATAATACATCTTGAGCAGTGGCACCCGTTATATCCGTTGCCCTGTCTCTCCCAACCCAACCCATTACCTAAATTACTTGGTTCCATTTTTTAGTATGTGTTCATTGAATGTTATAATACTGCAAAGAGGGTCATAATAAGGTCAATGAGTGAACTTATTGTGTTTAATGCAGACATAAACAAACACTAAGTTGTGGCCAGGTGCTGCTGGCTCAAGCCTGTAATCCTAGCTACTCAGGAGGCTGAGGTCTGAGGATTGAGGTTCAAAACCATTCAGGACAGGAAAATCGGTGGGATTCTTATCTCCAGTCAACCACCAGAAAATAGGAAGTGGAGCTGTATCTCAGAGTAGTAGAGAGCTACCTTTATGCAGGAAAGCTCAGAGACAGCACCTAAGCCCTGAGTTCAAGCCCAACAACGGACAGGAAAACAAAACAAAACAGTAGGTTGTATTTGTATTTTCAGTGTCAGACATGAGTAAAATCATTTTTTTAAATTTAATTCTTTCAATCACTCTGCAAAATATACCTCTATATATCTGTGTATTGACAGTGAGACATGTTTGATATACTGCTAAAAGAGATTGTTTTTAAACATGATCTGTATATAATATTATATATGCATATATGCATATATGTGCACGTATTATATATGTATACATGTAGATATATGTATATACAATTATATATGCTCATGTGTATATTATGTATATATTATATATGAATACATATTGCATTTTGATCAATGACACTCCTTTCAACATTTTCACTCATCCCTTCCAACCCACCCCTCCTCCAAGTTATCTTAATTTTAGGTTATGTATTGAAGTTTTATTCAGTTTAACAAAATGCTTTATATGTACAATTCTCCTTGATCTGAGGCAACTCATCACCATCTTCAGTCTCCTTCTACTCACCCCTTCCGTTACATTTCTCAATTCTGTAGTACAATGACTTCGTCCCTTCCTCAGAAGAATAAGTGAAAATGGCCAATAGAAACATGAAGAAATGTACAACATCTGGCCATAAAGGAAATACAAATCAAAACAACATTGAGATTCCACCTCTCCCCAGTTAGAACAACCAACGTCAACAAAATGAACAATAACAAATCTTCTGTGGCTGTGGCCAAAAGGAACTCTATTACATAGTTGGTGGGCATGTAAACTTGTTCAACCACTCTGGAAAGCAATATGGAGGTTACTTCAGACCCTGAGTCTTCTTACAGACAACCTCAAAAACAAAAACAAACAAACAAACAAACAAACTAGACATGGAGCTACCTTATGATCCAGAAATTTCTCTCCTAGGCACTTATCCAATAGACCACAAGCAAGGTAATACTAAAGCTACCAGCACAACCATGTTTATTGCAGCATTGTTTACCGTAGCTAAGATATGAAATCAGCCCAGTTGCCCTTCAATGAACAAATGGATCCAGAAAATGTGGCATATATGCAATATATACTCATCCATCAAAATAATGATATTGTACCATTTGTAAGGAACTGGGAAGATGGGAAAAAGATTATATTAAGTGAAGTCAGACCAAAAGAAACAGATTGCATGGTTTCCCTCATTCGTGATAATGAGAATATGCCTATAAGTCTGTACGTAAACAGAGTGGGTGGCAAGCAAAAAGGTACAAGTGAATTAACTGAAATGTGACAGACTCTATGGAGAGGTCAGATAATATAACTCTTTAAAAACACTAAGTCAAAGCCCAACAAGATAAGTAGCAGGAAATGTATGCTTGTAAGCAGGGAGGATGGGGCCAAAGGGTTTTCAATTGAAATTATACAGTAGTCATTTTTATCCCCTATGTATAGCCCCTGACTGACTCCTTTGGTTTTTGACTTAAATCTCTTATTTTGACAAATTTAAAGACATGACAGTGAAGCAAACCAACAAATATGTTTCTAACAGTTATTTTAATTTAGGAAGAGCAGAAGTTCTAAAGCCAATGTAAAAGGACAATCTGTGGCAACCATATCATCCTTAGGAAGGACAATTTTCTCCTGGAAAGATAATCATGTGATAGATGAAGTAAAAATGGATTTCCACCAGCTAAGGTTTCAGAAAGAAGACAGGCACCAAAAATAGAGAAACATTTTAGATGACACCTTATGGCACTATTTATTCATTTATTTATCCATTCATTTATATTTGTTCCAGTATTGGCTGTTGAACTCAGGCCCTAGCAGTTTTGCTCAAGGCTGGTTGGTGTTCTACCAGTTGAGCTACATTCCACTCTCAGCTTTTTGGTAGTCACTTGGAGATAAGAATCTCAAGAACTTTCCTATGCTGGCTGTCTTTGAAAAGAGATCCTTAGATGCCAGCGTCCTCAATAGCTTAGAATTGTAGAGTTGAGCCTCTATCTATCTATCTATCTATCTATCTATCTATCTATCTATCTATTGCCACACTATAATTAAAGAACATTGCTGTTTTTATCCTTCTAAATTGTCTTACTAGTATATTGTGAACATAAAAATGTATCAATATTGAATAGTGATGATTCTAACAGATGCAAATACACTCAAGTAGCTGGAAATTAGTCACTTAAAATTCCGTTAAATATTAACTAATGTCCTGGAATATGACTTTCCTTTGTAGTTCCTTAATGATTTCAGCTTATCTAGAAACAACAATGTGCCAGATCTCAGTCTCCTAAGTAGATTGGACTACAGGCATGAGCCACTGATGTCTAGCAACTGCTCTATTCTTTGTGTTATTACAGTCACTAACCCAATGAAATGAAGTATTTGTATTAAAATACCACATATTTTATGTTTTTATAAGTGCTCATGAAATTTTCTTGTGAGGATATTGAGTTCTCCTAAAATTTTTAACACAAGGGACTTCAAAGAATAATAGAATTTCACTAATATGAATACCTGACTAAGGATTTTCCTTTTTAATGGACATCTTACTAGTGTGCAGTAACCAACATGGTCTTTAAATATCTTTTTGGTAATCAGGAGAAACTGGAGAGAGGAATGGTGTGTATGGTGGAGTAGGCTTTTGTTTGCGTTCCAGCGCTTGAAAAATAGGTTCTTACTGTTGTACTTACAACAAGCCTCCTATATTGTAGTAATTTTACCTTTATAAAGTAGAACACCTGTGGTAACACCACAGTGGAGGGACCCCAAAGATAAATAACAGATTTGAGTCTCAAAAAAGAGCACCAAAAAAAAAATCCTAGGAGGAAACAACAAATATTATTAGCAACAAAATGCGCTTATGCATCTTAACAAATAAAGGAAAACAAGCAAATGAATATTCTTTTATGAACACCAATACAATCTGAGAGAACTACACTGCTTTCACAGGAAACTCTTACTATATCTCTGTGGGAAAAAAAATTAATTCATGAAATTAAAAAAAAACATTTGGGTAAGCAATTTATGTACAAGCCTCTAGGGTACATACTCAAATGGATTTTATAGGTGTTACTGATCAACTTAAAAATTTGTTTCTTATTTATTGTCAAAATGATGTACAGAAAGGTTACAGTTTCATATGTTAGGCCTTGAGTACATTTCTTGTACTGTTTGTTACCTCCTCCCTCATTCTCTCCTCCCCCTTCCTCCTTTCCTTCTCCTTCCATGAGTTGTTCAGTTGGTTTACAACAAATAGTTTTGCAAGTATTGCTTTTGTAGTCATTTGTCTTTTTATCCTTTGTGTCTCGATTTTGATATTCCCTTTCACTTCCCTAGATCTAATACCAGTATATACAGTTTCCAATGTACTCAGATAAGATAGAGTGATAGTGTGGATACAACCACAAGAAGGGGATACAAGAGGATCATCAACAATAGAAGCTATAGTTTCACATGGCAGGTTGAAAGTAATTACAACAGTGATATAAAAGTCTTTTCCATAACATGGAGTTCATTTCATTTAGCATCATCTTATGCATTCATAAGAGCATAGGTATTAGGCTATTGTGATCCTCTGCTGTGATTAGCCTAAACCTGTGCTAATTATTCGCTATGAGGGAGACCATAGAGTCCATGTTTCTTTGGGTTTGGCTCACTTCACTTAGTATAATTTTTTCCAAGTCCTTCTATTTCCTTATGAATGGGGCAATGTCATTCTTTCTGATAAAATTCCATTGTGTACATGTACCACATTTTCCTGATCCATTCATCTACTGAGGGGCACCTGGGTTGGTTCCATATTTTAGCTATGACAAATTGTGCAGTGATGAACATTGTTGTGCTGGTGGCTTTAGTGTGTTCTTGTTTGTGGTCTTTTGGGTAGATGCCCAAAAGTGGGGCTTCTGGGTCATAGGGGAGCTCTATGTTTAGTCTTCTGAGGAATCTCCATACCAATTTCCAGAGTGGCTGAACCAGATTACATTCCCACCAACAATAAAGGAGGGTTCCCTTTTGGCCATATCCCCTCCAACATTTGTTATTGTTAGTTTTCTTGATATAGGACATTCTTACTGGGTTGAGGTGGACTCTCAATGCTGTTTTGATTTGCATTCCTTTTATGGCCAGTGATGTAGATGGAGCACTTTTTCATATGTTGCTTGGCCATTCCCATTTCCTCATCAGAGAAGTCTCTTTTTAAGTCTTTAGCCCACTTGTTGAGGAGGCTGTTGGTTCTTTGTGGTTTTGTTTTGGAGGAAGGAAATTTTTTTAGTTCTGCATATATTTTAGATATGAGGCCTTTGTTCATTGTATGGTTGGTAAAGATATTTTCCCAATATGTGTGCTTTCTGTTTATCTTGCAAACTATATCCTTTGCCTGGCAGAAGCTCTGCAGTTTGATGCAGTCCCATTTGTCCATCCTTTCCTTGATTTGTAGCATTTCTGTGTTTTTGCTAAGGAAATTCTGCCCTGTGCCAAGGAGTCCAAGTGTTTCTCCTACTCCTTCTTTTAGTGTTTTCAGGATATCTGTTTTAATTTCGAGGTCTTTGATGCACTTGGAATTGATTTTGGTGCAGGGTGATATATAAGGATAGAGTTTTAGCTTGTTGCATGTGTTGGAACAGTTTTGCCAGCACCATTTGTTAAAGAGGGTATCTTTCTTCCATCCTACTTTTTAAGCTCTTTTATCAGAGATTAAGTAGGCATAGTTCTGTGGGTTCATTTCTGGGTCTTCAATTCTGTTCCATTGGTTTTCAGGCCTGTTCCAGTGCCAATACCAAACTGTTTTTATTACTAGAGCTTTATACTACAACTTGAAGTTGGGTATTGTAATTCCTCCAGCACTGTTCTTTCTGCTTAGTATCGTTTTTGCTATTCTGGGTCTTTTATTGTTCCATATGAATTTCTGGATTGCTTCCTCTATTTCATTAAAAAATGGTGTTGGATATTAATGGGTATTGCATTGATTTGTAGAGAGCCTTTAGCAATATTGCCATTTTGACTATATTAATCCACCCAATCAAGGAACATGGACGGTTTTTCCATTTCCTTAGTTCTGCCTTAATTACTTTTTTCTTGTTTTTAAAGTTCTCATCATAGAGGTCTTTCACTTCTTTGATTAAGGTTATTCCTAGGTATTTTATGTTTTTTTAGGCTATTGCAAAAGGAGTTGCTTTCCTGTTTCGGCCTTGGTCTTCAGGTCATTAGCATGTAGAAAGGCTATTGATTTTTGAGGGTTTATTTTATATCCTGCAACTTTGCCAAAGTTTGGATCAGCTCTAGTGGCTTGGAAGTAGACTCTGTGGGGTTCTTTAGGTATAGGATCGTGTCATCTGTGAAGAGGGAAAGTTTACCTTCATTTTTTCCGATTTGGATCCCCTTATATTTTCTTCTTGCCTAATTCCTCTGGCTAGAAATTCTAGTACTATGTTGAAGAGGAGGGGAGAGAGCAAGCATCACTGTATTGCTCCTGATTTTAAAGGGAATGTCCTTAGCTTTTCACTGTTTAGAATTATACTTGTTGTTGGTTTGTCATAGACTGCTTTTATTATATTCAGGAGTGTTCCCTGGAATTCCAATTTTTTCAGGGCTTTTAACATAAATGGGTGCTGGATTTTATTGAACGCCTTTTCCACATCCAGAGATATAACCATGTGATTCTTTACCTTGCTATGGTTGATGTGGTAGATTACATTAATTGACTTGCATATATTAAACCAACTTTGCTTCGCTGGGATGAATCCAGTTTGATCATGGTGTATGATTTTTTTGATGACCTGTTGAAGTCGATTGGCCAGAATTTTGTTGAGAATTTTTGTGTCAATGTTCATCAGGGAAATAGGTCTATAGTTCTCTTTCCGTGATGAGTCCTTGCCTGGTTTTGTGATGAGGGTTGTCCTGGCTTCAAAGCATGTGTCTGGTAATGAACTTTCTCTTTCAATTTCATTGAAGAGTTTGAGAAATATTGGTGTGAGTTCTCTTTTGAATGCCTTGTAGAATTCTCCTGTGAATCCATCTGGACCTGGGCTTTTCTTGGATGGGAGATCACTTATTGCCATTTCTATTTCAATGCTGGATATGGGTTTGTTTAGAAAGTTTAAATCTTCATGGTTGAGTTTGGGAATATCAAGATTTTCTAGGAATTCATCCATTTCTTCCAAGTTCTCAATTTTTTGGCTTAAAGGTTTGCAAAATTGTCCCTTATTGTGTTCTGAATTTTGGTTGTTTCTGTGGTGATGTTACCTGTTTCAACTCTGATCTTGTTTATTTTGGTGTGCTCCCTTCGTTTTTTGGTCAGGTTTGCTAGGGGTTTGTCTATCTTGTTAATTTTTTCAAATAACCAACTCTTTGTTTTGTTGATTCTTCCAATTTTTTTTTTGTCTCTAAGTCCTTTAATTCTATTTTGATTTTAATTATTTGCTTCTGTGTATTGACTTGGGGTTTGGCTTGTTGTTCTCTTTTGAGATGCTTAAGATGCTTCCTGAAGTTGTTGAGTTTCAGTTTTTCCAGTATGTTGGTGTAGGCACTCAGAGATATAAGTTTTCCTCTGAGTACTGCCTTTGCAGTGTCACAAAGAAACTGATACTTTGTGTACTCATCTTGGTTAAATTCCACTAACATTTGAATTTCTGTTCTAATTTCTTCAATGACCCACTGACGGTTCAGCAGTGTGTTGTTTATTTTGCATCAATTGTAGGATTTTATCCATTGTGGTCTGAGAGAATGCAGGGAATGATTTTAATACTTCTGAATTTTTACAGATTTTCTTTGTGCCCTATGGTATGATCTATTTTGGAGAATGTTCCATGTGCTGCTGAAAAGAATGTGTATTCTGGTGTTTCTGGATGGAATATTTTGTAGATGTTGGTTAAGTCTATTTGGTCTATGCAGTTGTTTAATTCTGTGATTTCTTTGTTCAGTTTTTGGCATGCTTATCTGTCCAGAGGTGACTGTGGAGTGTTAAAATCTCCAACTATCAATGTGTTTGGGTGTACAAGTGTTTTTAGAATCAATAATGTTTGTTTGATGAAGTTGCTTGCTCCGTTATTTGGTGTGTAGATATTTAGGATGGTTATATCCTCCTGTAGGAGAGATCTCTTTATTAGTATGTAGTAAACTTCTTTGTATCTTCTTACCATTTTTAATTTGAAGTCACTTTTGTCTGATACTATGATTGCAACTCCAGCCTGCCTATGGGGTCATTTGCTTGGTAGATTTTATTCCAGCCTTTTACTTTTAGAAGATGTTGATCAACTTTTATAGTTAGATTCTGTTAGTTCCAATGGAAGACACATACCCTTTAATCACTCTTTAATTTTAGTAATTTTAACGTTTAAAACTAAGTGTTGCTATATTTTCAAATTGTGTTTTTCTTCTAAGGATGTACAAAAAGGAAAGGTTTTTAATTGTGTAGAGTCACCCTTGGTAAATCTCACTGGTGCTTGGACCAGTTTTAAATACTGTTTCCTTTTGTATTTAGTTTAAATTTTCATGTCAGTTTTGCATTCTAGAGAGAGAGAGAGTAACAATGTATAAATGTCAGATAGTCGTTTGTGTGTGTGTGTGTGTGTGTGTGTGTGTGTGTATTTGTGTGTGTGTGTGTCTGTGTGTCCTGGGTTTTCAACTTAGGTTGTGGGCACTGTTCATGGGTTTCTTTTGCTCAAGGCTACCACCCTGCCATTTGAGCAACAGTTCTATTTCCTGCTTTAATGCTGATTGGAGATGAGAATCTCATGGGCTTTCCTGCCTGGGCTGGCTTCAAATCTTGGTCCTCAGATCTCAGCCTCCTTAGTAGGTTGGATTATAGATGTGAGCTGATGGCTATAATTTTTGATTAAAGTAAATATACCATTGCTAGCAGATTAACTATTAAGGGTGTAACAATTAAAGTAAAAATTAACTTATGTGAATCATGTTGATTTAAGAAGGGTAGTCATCTCCCCTTTGTGACTTAGTAACAAATGGGTTTAATATGGGTTCTGGAGCTAGCAAAGCATGAAAGTGTGCCTTCTTGTGTGAGCCAATCATGCCCATCAGGGATCTTGTTCTAGGTTAAAAAACAGTGATACAGAAAGCAATATATATATATATATATATATGATATCTGTTATATATAATATATTATATATTATATTATATATATATTAGTTACAGCTTTCAATAATGGACCTTAGAAATGACTACATACTACTGTTTATTAGGTACTAGAAGGCATTGAAATGAAAAGAAATAGGTAATCACGCTATTAATAAAGGTAATGCTTTCACTTGGCACAGGTGACTCAGTCCTGGAATCCCAGAAACTCAGGAGACTGAGATCTGAGGATCTGCCAGTTCAGGCAGAAAAGTCCAATTAACTGCCCAAAAGCTATGAGTGGAGCTGTGGTACAAGTGGTAGAGTACTAGCCTTGAGCAAAAATGCTAGGCCCTGAGTTCAAGACTCAGGACCTGCATCAAAAAAAAATTAATCAACCTTTGTGGATTATAGTTGAAGATGCTATTCAATAACAATGTGAAAAGTATTTAAATCATTAAAAAACATTGATTTCCAAAACAACCTGTGTAGGAAGCTTACCAAGTAGTAAGTTATTTATTTATAGTTGATCTGCTTTCTTTGTGAACCAGAGTCCAACACTGGGCAGTGCCTAGATTTTTAAAGATAATTCAGTGAAATATGGGTAGGGTCTGCCTTCTATTGTGAGCCAGGAAAAATTAATTTTTTGTATATGCATTTTAAGGACCAGGGGTTTCAAAAAAGAAGGATCCTGAACCTGTCAAGGAAAGAGGTACCAGAATTTATTGTGGGTCAAAATCCACACATAAATTCCATTTGGACAAATCTCTTTAAGGGAATGAGGAAACATATAAACACATGTCCAGAGTGTATATAGCATGCAATTGCTTATTTAGAATTTAAATTAACATAGATGTTATAGATCCATACAAATTTACTGAATGTTGGGGGAAACATAAAACAATTTAAATACATTTCTTCTTACTAGGAGGAGAGGGGACAGTGCAAAGAAATGTACTTCAATTTTATATCTCTTGTAGTTCTGTATCAGAATTGCAAATTTGAACCTAAGTTGAGTTTGTGTAGACCAAAGTCATTAATGTCCTTTATTGGTACAATTTGTTTTTAAAAAATGCAATAGGAATCATTGGGATATACAAAAATGCAGTCTGAAAGATATTATTATAAGTAACCTTCTATTCTCTAATTATTATGATTTTTTAAATTGTGTTTGTAAGATTCACCCCTGGGAGGGCTCCATGCAGATGGACCCCCCCACCCCCGTTTAAGTCTGAACCCAGTATCTGAATTACCTAGGTAACTGGGACACCTGCAGGCAGTTACCTCCCCCTTCTCTGAGGTCACATCCTATCCACCTGGACATACCTCTCGCCCCTGCTCTAGCTAAGGCAGGGACTGGCAGTGGTTCAGCCCTTCTCTCTGGCAATCCATCATTTCAGCTATAGGCCAGCAGTTCCAGAATAAACTTTTCTTTCCTGCCTGAACACCATGTGGTATTCTCCTTCAGCAGCTACCTACTTTAATAAACTTTACAATGTTACTCTTTAAAATTAATTCCAGGTAATGTTGCTTTTATGATCAATGATCTTTGCTAAAAATAAAATATTTAAAATTTTTACCATTTACAGTTTAATTTTTAATCATGGGTCAGTCTTTCAGAGTCAGCACAAAGATAAACAACCCCAATTAAAAACCCCAATACAACAAACCCAGCAAAAGTAAATTATAGTTCAATTCAGCTCTGTTTTTAAATCTTTCTGATGATTTATCATTAAAATGCAAATTTAAATGGTGGATCGATTTACTTTGGTGATGCTATTGTGTAACTGTTTTGACATAATTTAAACGTAATGAGACAAACAAGTTACCGGCCAGGTTTGGGAATTTTGCTTCATCACTTAGTATGAAATAGAAAATAGTTTCATCATTTCACTTTCCATCAACATCTTTCTTGGGTATTTATGTGTTTCTATAATCAAGCATTGTTGCATATAAATTGTTCTATTTCATGACTATTTCAGCTGTTCTAAATTCTTGCTCCTTCCTCGATCTGAATTAGTGTGGTAATGTCTACAAAAGGCTTTTGATAACTTTAATTAGATTCTCATCTACCTGTGATTCAGTCTGTTGCACAAAGATCATTAGGTAGTTTTCTGTATACCATTCTTGCATGTCATTTTCTAATAATATTCTTAGGTACTATACAAAGAAAGTGCATTGACAATGCTCTAGTTAGAACTTTTATCAGCCAGGCTTTGGTTGTTCACCCATATAATCCTACTTAGGAGGCTGAGATCTGAGGATCCTGGTTAAAAGCCAGCCAGGGTAGAAAAGTCCCTGTGAGACTTTTTATCTCTAATTAACCACTCAAAATCTGGAAGTACTGCTATGGCTGAAAGTGATAGAGTGCTAGTCAGCCTTGAGCAAAAGAGCTCAGAGACAGTGCCCAGGCCCTGAATTTAAGCACTATGACCACCACCACCACCACCACAACAACAACAACAACAAAAATGAATAGAAATTATATTTTAATTTTCTGAAAGAATAAGAGAACTGGAAAAATGTGGGTTACACATGAGGCTTGGAACTCAAAATCTACAGAATGATTCAGTCAAAGCCCAGCATCTTTCTGGCTTACCTAGTTGAATAGAAACATTAGTGACTTTCATCATTTCTTCTCACAAGATTTAAATAAAAACTTTATGCAAGAGAATATAATTTTGGAGCTCTAGGAGAGTTTTTTCTCTCTCCCACACTAATCAGCCCTTCATGTGAGACTGCAATACAAATTACAAAAGCAAATGAAATTGCCAAGAAGAGGCAAGGATTCAGAGCCCAGGTGACACAATGAAGAGTTACATGGCGCTAAGTGAATTAACTTGGCCCCAGATCAATAATGTAGACCAAAGAATCAAAACAAGGAAGAGACAGAGGTACAACCCAATTCTTGGCTCAGAACAAAGACAGTAATTAAAAGCTAGATACAGAAGAAAGCAGAGAATATTTGTCATCGAGGAGATATGGATAAGCAGGAGCTTTGTAAACACAGTCGCAAGTCCAGTGTGCACAAAAAAATGGTTAGCATTCAGAGTCTGTGTACTGTTCCTTAGCCAGTCTGATATATTAATAACAACAACACCAAAAGGAGAAACCTGAAAATGGTTAAACATTTTTTGTTTTTTCTATGGATACTATTTTTAAGGGAGAAAGTTAGATGTGTGTATTGAATGAGTGAAAGCAATTATTTATCAGAAAAATATGTATTGTGTTTATTACTGAAATGGCTCTATAGTTGTGTTTTTGATTAAATTCTATGTGATATGTTCATTTTCAAGATTTTAGCCTGTCTATTTTAGAACTCCTTCTTGATGCAATGAATATCTGCAAGCAAAATTTACCTATAGATATTTGGCCTTTGTATTTTAGTGGTGAGTGGTTTAACTGTTATATTAAGAAATAAACATGCCATTATTTCAAGCTTTGTGTTATTACCTTAGTAAAGCATGGGATAAATTAAGATAAATTAAGATCAGAGCCTCCTAAAGAGTTAGTACTCCCCTTTCACATTTGGAAAACTTAGTTCTGTCTGTCTCGTAACAGAGAAAAAATTATCAAAAAAAAAAAAAAGATTTTCTTTTGACCTTGGTACCTGGATGGCAAAGCACTTCTGCTTTTGTTGAGGGGGGATCATTGTTTTGACCATTTAATGATCAAATCATATGAAAAGCATTTGGTCTTCATGCTGTCCATTTTGTCACATCCTTAATAACATTAATGACAAGGATCAGAGGACAACAATTGTTGCAACTGAAGGAAATGAATACAAGAAATGGATTTTGGTTTACCTGCAGTTGTGAGCTACTACAGAACTGGTTTGAGAGCCTGTGAAGTGGAGGAGCTGCCAGCAGAGACGCAGGTCTTGAATGCTGCAGAAGTGATGTTCACTGAGGGATGTCTTCTATAGAAGGAAATTTGTGCAAACGCTGGTATGTTAGGGATGTTAAACTCATCTTTCTTGCCAAAAATAAATGGTGCACAGTCTTCTTTGCCCTTTCTAGCATGCAGCAGACTTAGTTCCTGTGATTTTTGTCCTTTATAGTTCTAGAGACATGATGAATGTTACAAAAATGTGAAAAGAAATTACTATTGGGAGCCTGACACTGCAGGGAGAAAAGAGAACAAGTAATTATTGTAGAGATTAGTAATCATTTGTTCCTAAAACCCCTGAATGCAAGCCAGTTTTGAGCCAGAAGTGTTGGTGCACAAAATATTCCCCAAACTCAGAAGACTGAAGCAGGAGAATGAGCACTCCATGAAGGGAGGAAGCGAGGAAGGAAGGAAGGAAGGAAGGAAGGAAGGAAAGAAGGAAGGAAGGAAGGAAGGAAGGAAGGAAGGAATAAATGAAGAGTGCAGAAAGACCTTTTGGCCTGAATCTGTGCATCGCTCAAACCTGTAATCCTAACTACTCAAGAGGCTGAGATCTGAGGATCAGTTTGAAGCCAGCCCAGGAAGAGAAGCCCATGAGATTTTTTTTTTCACCAACTAGCCATAAAAAAAAAAAAATTCCTAAAGTGGTAAATGGCCAGCATTGATAAAAAAAAAGCTGAGGGACAGAGCCCAGGCCCTGAGTTTAAGTTCAGATGTTGTATTCTCTTAAAAAGTGAAAAGAGCCAAGCACCAGTGGCTTATGCCTGCAATCTTAGCTACTCAGAATGCTAGATCTGATGATTGAGGCTCAACCCCAGCCTGAACAGAAAATCTGTGATATTCTTATCTCCAGTTAATCACTACAAAGCCAGAAGGGGAACTTTGGCTCAAGGTATAGTGCACTAACTTTGAGCAACGTAACTAAGGACAGTACCTAGGCCCTGAGTTCAAGCCCTAGGACTGGCACACACACACACACACACACACACACACACAATGACACAAGAATTATTGTTAAACAAGGTAACAAGGTAAGCATTTGAAGTCATAGTATGTTGTAATGCATAGCTGTATTTCTGAATTGTTGATAGACTCTATTCTGTGTGTGTGTGTGTGTGTGTGTGTGTGTGTGTCCATGTATGTGTGTGCGCATGCACGTGCAGGAGATTGAACCTAGCATGCTCTATTCTGATAAATTAAATATATACTAATGGGAAGTGACAGGGAGATATTAAGTGATCTCATGTGATGGATAGAATTTAAAATGTTAGATCATACCAATTGCTGTTGAGAATAGAAGCAAAGCAATTCTCCTTTCCTGCAATCACTGTGGTAAATGAAATAAGACATACATATTATATCAGATCTTGCATCTACACTCTTAGATATGTGTCTCAGAAGACTGCATCATCATCAACACCAAGATATATAATTAACCATATTTACAGTAGCATTCCTTTACATGGCCACTCTCCCTTGGGTCAGGGCACACATTTGTATCCAGCTGCAGCCAAAAGACTCCACTTCTCTACGGTATCATTATCTCCCTTCTAAAAAGCCAGCTGAGGCTTGACCATATGGCTCTCAGCCTTCCAAAGAACCACTAGGAGACGAAGGACTCTTCCTGGTGTCTGGTATTCAAAGTTGCCCACCATTCTCTTCATTCTATTTAGTTCACCATTCAGTAAGAATGGGAGAAGTCAATCCTATTTCTTTTTTTCATTTATTGTTACAATAAAGGTGATGTATGAGAGGTTACAGTTACATCAGTCAGATAAAGAGTACATTTTCTTTTGAACAAGGTCACCTCTTCCCCCCACTCTCTCCCAGTTTTTCTCTCTCTTCTCTACCCACAATTTGTATAGTTCCTTTTCCACACAGTGTCTAGTGAATACTACTGCTGTATTTGTTCACACTTTGTCCCTCCATTTATGTTCTTCCCTTTACTTTCCCAAAGACAGATAAGTGAACAAATAGGAAAGAAAACAATGACAAAGAAAAAAGCTCTTATTACTATTTCTTGGAGTACATTTCGAAAAATATATGATCCTATGCACATAGCATTGCACCTTTTTGTTTTTTTTCCTAAGAATGACACTATTTCTTGATTGAAGTATTTGTGCTTATTTCCTTCAGTCTCCCAAGCCTGGTAATTATGGCACCATAGTGCAAGATACACATTGCTATGTAGGATTGCATTTTCAGAGCTATAGCAAAATCCCTACTATACTTAAACTGTTTCCTTTTACTCTTAGCTCTCTTGTCTTACCTGTAATACTCAAATAGTCATACTGCTGCATGCCATTTTTAATACACTGAAATGGTCTCAATTAAACAGTGGAAAGGGAATTTAATAGTATGTAAGTTACATCTCAATTAAAAAAAAGATGCTGCATTTATAAATATTTATTTATTGTCCTGAAGAAAGAATGTTGGAACTTCCTAAAAGTACAATTTCACTCTTAGAAATTGAAACTTCCTTAGCAAAGACCCAGAAATGCAAGGAATCAAGGAAAGGATGGACAAATGGGACTGCATCAAACTGCAGAGCTTCTGCAGGGCAAAGGACATAGCTTGCAAGATAAACAGAAAGCACACATATTGGGAAAAGATCTTTACCAGCCATACAATGAACAAAGGCCTCATATCTAAAATATATGCAGAACTAAAAAAATTACCTTCCTCCAAAACAAAACCACAAAGAACCAACAGCCTCCTCAACAAGTGGGCTAAAGACTTAAAAAGAGACTTCTCTGATGAGGAAGTGAGAATGGCCAAGCGACATATAAAAAAGTGCTCCATCTACATCACTGGCCATAAAAGGAATGCAAATCAAAACAACATTGAGAGTCCACCTCAACCCAGTAAGAATGTCTTATATCAAGAAAACTAACAATAACAAATGTTGGAGGGGATATGGCCAAAAGGGAACCCTCCTTTATTGTTGGTGGGAATATAATCTGGTTCAGCCACTCTGGAAATTGGTATGGAGATTCCTCAGTAGACTAAACATAGAGCTCCCCTATGACCCAGAAGCCCCACTTTTGGGCATCTACCCAAAAGACCACAAACAAGAACACACTAAAGCCACCAGCACAACAATGTTCATCACAGCACAATTTGTCATAGCTAAAATATGGAACCAACCCAGGTGCCCCTCAGTAGACGAATGGATCAGGAAAATGTGGTACATGTACACAATGGAATTTTATGCCTCTATCAGAAAGAATGACATTGCCCCATTCGTAAGGAAATAGAAGGACTTGGAAAAAATTATACTAAGTGAAGTGAGCCAGACCCAAAGAAACATGGACTCTATGGTCTCCCTCATAGGGAATAATTAGCACAGATTTAGGGTAGTCACAGCAGAGGATCACAAGAGCCCAATAGCTATACCCTTATGAACACATAAGATGATGCTAAGTGAAATGAACTCCATGTTATGGAAATGACTGTTATATCACTGTTGTATTTACTTTCAACATGTGATGTGAAACCGTAGCTTCTATTATTGATGACCATCCTGTATCCCCTTCCTGTGATTGTACCTGCACTATCTCTGTATCTTGTCTGAGTACATTGGAAACCGTGTATACTGGTATTAGAACTAGGAAATTGAAAGGGAATACCAAAATCGAGAGACACAGGGTAAAAAGACAAACAACTACAAAAGCAAAAATGTTTGATGTAAATCAACTGAACAACTCATGGGGGAAAGGGAAAAGGGGAAGATTATCAATCATGTTGTCTATTTTAAGAAGATTGAGAAATTATATACTTAACATGATCATTAATGAGAAATTGGAGCATAGACACTTTCTTAAACAAAATATTAATAATTTCTATGGGACACCGTTCTTTATCTGAGACTGTTTTACGCAGACAGCTTTCACCAAAACTTTATTTTTTTCTTGCTTATTGGTGTGCTAATTTTTGCATATCTGCTTCAAATGTCTTGGTGTTTCAGTGAATAACCTCATTTAAAAACAAAGATCCCAGGACTGGGAATGTGGCTCAGTGGTTGAGTGCTTACCTAACATGAATGAAGTCGTGGGTTCAATTCTTCAGTGCCACATAAACAGAAAAAGCTGGAAATGGCCCTGTGGCTCAAATGGTACAATGCCAACCTTGAGCAAAAGAAGCTAAGGGATAGTGCTCAGGCCCTGAGTTCAAGTCACAGGACTGACAAAAACAAACAGAAAAACCCCTATAAACAAAAAACGATCTTGAGGGAATGGGTGCATCTGTGAGTTATACTTTGATAAAAGACAACCGGAAAGTCTAAACACATCTAGACTCCATTCTGTATATCTGTAAGCACTTTTTCTTCTGAATTGTACATCCCAAACATCTGACTTTAATTCTGTCATTAATAACTGTGATCTCATGTCAGGACACACTGAAGAACACACGTACTCCACACTAAAAGCAAAAATTTAAAGGACAAAGCTAGTGGCATTTAACCAATCCCACCCCCCCAACCAGATTTTGAAATGTAAATCTTAAAATGAAACATGAACAAAATACAAACTAAACAGGATTTCTTTGTGCTGGATCAAAGAAATTCAACTTGAGGAGTTTTGCTGGGAAAGACTTTTCCATGAATGGATCAATACTTCTGCAATCTTTCAAAGTAGAGCTGTTACACAGATATTTTTTTTTACCACAATTATTAGTATTGCAGAGGAAAATTTTTCATATTTGCTTTGCTGTTGGCCCAGTTAAGTATATTTCCTTATTTGAGAGAGACAGAGAGAGAGACAGAGACAGAGAGACAGAGAGACAGAGAGACAGAGAGACAGAGATAGAGACACACACACAGAGAGAGAGAGAGAGAGAGAGAGAGAGAGAGAGAGAGAGAGAGAGAGAGAGAGAGAGAGAGAGAGAGCGCGAGCGCACTATAGCAGAATAATGGCAAGAAATACAAGCTCTGGAGACGACAGCCAGGATTTGGTTTGTGCTTGTTCACCTGTGGGTCCTTAATATTTTATTTTTCTTTAGCGAGAACAAAGGGAGAGGGAAAAGGGAAGGGAAAATGGAGATTGTGCTTTACTGAGTTTTTTCCCCCCTTTTTCTGTAGATGGTTTAATTCGTGGGCATAAGCTCTTGATAAAAGCCAGCACTAGGAGAGCTTGCTTGTAATGATGTTGATGCTGGTGGTGAAATGAAGATGGTAAGGGCCGGTGGTGATCATTTAGTATCTGCTGACAGGTTGCCCGCTTACAGCCTCCGGTTACAGACGCCAACGTCGCCAAGGCGCCTCTGGCGGCGGGCGGCTGGGCTCTGAGCATCCTCGCCCGCACCGGGCCTGGCGCGGGCCTGGGGGCGCGGCACTCCATTTCCTTTCCTGCCTCCTCCTTTCCCTGGTGCGCATGCTCCGCCCTGCACCTGCCCGCACCGTTCTTGCTGTTGATCGCTTTTTTTTCTTTTACAGGCGGCCGCGGCGACCCAGGCCAGTTTGGGGGGATGGGGCGCCGTGTCCCTGGAGCTGCAGGGCCAGCGGCAGGGACTAGGTGAGGAACAAACCTGGGGATTCGGGAAGGGTGGCGCGTGCGCGCGTGCGCGCCCGCGCCCGGGAGCGCCTGGCAGGGGGGAGGAGCGTATCCCCCCACCCCCGCGCCGGGGAGGCGCCAAGATGGGGCTCCGTAAGAAGAGCATCAAGAGCCCCCCAATGCTGAGCCAGGAATTCATTCTGCAGAATCATGCGGACCTGGTCTCCTGCGTGGGCATGTTCTTCGTGCTGGGGCTGATGTTCGAGGGCACGGCCGAGGTGTCTATCGTGTTCCTGACTCTGCAGCACGGCGTGGTGGTCCCTGCAGGCGAGGAGCCCGCGGGCACCAAGACCCTCTACTATTACGGGGTCAAGGATCTGGCCACGGTGTTCTTCTACATGCTGGTGGCCATTATTCTGCACGCCACCATCCAGGAATACGTGCTGGATAAGATCAGCAGGAGGATGCAGTTCACCAAGGCGAAGCAGAGCAAGTGCAACGAGTCGGGCCAGTTCAGCGCCTTTTACTTGGTGTCTTGCATCTGGGGGACCTTCATCCTCATCTCAGAAGACTGCCTCTCGGACCCCGCTCTTCTCTGGAGGGCTCAGAGCCACAACATGATGACTTTTCAGATGAAGTTTTTCTACATCTCACAGCTAGCTTACTGGTTCCACGGCTTTCCAGAACTCTACTTCCAGAAAATCAAGAAGCAGGACATCCCCAGTCAGCTGATCTACATCGGGGTGCACCTGTTCCACATCGCGGGCGCCTACCTTTTGTACCTGAACCACCTGGGACTTCTTCTCTTGGTGCTGCATTATCTCGTGGAGTTGCTTTCCCACCTGTGCGCCCTGGTGTACTTCAGTGATGAAAAGTACCAGAAAGGGGTCTCTCTGTGGACTTTGGTATTTATTCTGGGGAGACTGGTGACGTTGGTCGTGTCTGTGATCACCGTGGGCCTTCACCTGGCCGGATCGCCAGGCCGGAGCCCGGATGGCATCAGCGGGAATGTCAATGTGTTGGCGGCGAAAATCGCGGTTCTATCGTCCAGCTGTTCCATCCAGGCGTACATCACGTGGACCTTAATTACAGTGCGGCTACAGAGGTGGGTGGAGGGCGCCAGCCTGCAGGCCTCGTGTGCGAGGAAGCGAAGGTCCAGGTCTTCTAGGAAAAGCACCGAAAACGGAGTGGCGGTGACCCATAGAGTTGAGGCTCTCCCAAAGAGGAAAGATAAATTTTCCTAGTGAATGAATGGCCCATTCTTGGCTCCCAAGATCTCGTCTTTGCTGTCATGTTCTCTCTCTGTGATAGTTGTGACTCAGACTCCTTTGTGATCGGTGACTGTTGATCTTGTCTGGTTTCCGGTTTTTTTCTATGACATTTGAACAGAGGTTATCTTGAGTGAAGAGAGAAAAAGACTTGATTCATCGTAAAAGTAGTGTAAAATGGTTGGGGAATTTAAACCATATTTCTTTTGGTTTTTACCTGTCTATACCTAATAATTCAAGGCAAAGCAATGACTACAGATCTCTGATTATTGGTTAGACAATTAACTGCCTCTCCCTCACCCACCTTTTGTGATATTTGAAAAAAAAAATGTTTAGAGCAGATGCAATGTTGACGATCTTTTCCAGGATAAAATGGAAATTTCTAATAAAGCTTGAAGTCAGATGAGTATTCCCTACTTGAAATTTCGTTTTCAGAATTTTCAACCTAGAAAATATTTGTCAAACGGCCACAATAATCATGTACTTTATTTTAAACATTGCTATGTTTAGAGATACATCCTCATTAGAAAACCGAAAAGGTAGTAGAAAACTTGTATGGAAATTGGTTGAATCTAAGAATCTTTAATAAATATTAAAATATTTATGAGGAAAGCTCTCCCAATCCATTTTAAATTACTGTAAGTGGGAATTCACAACATTAAATGTTATCGGAAAAAAATCAGAATTAATCTTTTTTTGCTATGTTTGTTATTTTTGTTTTAGGATATTAATAAACTTGGTAAAAACAGGAGGTCATAAAATATCCTTTAACCTGTAAGCCATTTTGAAAAGTAATGTTTAATTTATAGGTTTAAAAACAAAGTAAATTAAAATTAGAAAACATTTGATACATTGAACGTAAATCATTTGAAAATAAAGTGGATAGTCTTATGACAGACTTCAAAAATATTGTTATAATTATAGTTTGCTTCCATCTATTCTGGGGTGAAAGGAGCCATACTAGAGTTTGAACTCAGGGCCTGGGCACTGGCCCTGAGGGGTTTTGGTCAAGTCTGATGTCTGCCACTTGAGTCACAGCTCTGCTTTTGGCTTTTTGCTGGTTACTTGTATGTAAGAGCCTCATGGACTTTACTACCTGTGTTGGCTTTGAACCATGAATCTCAGCTCTCTGTCTCCTCAGCTGTTAGGATTGCAGGTGGGAGCCCTTGGTGCCCAGCTGCTTCATTCTATGTTTAGTATAGAAATATCTGTATAAGATATATATTGGTGAACATATATAATATATATTTAATATACATTATATATACATTAATTACATTAATATACATTATATCTGTAAATAAACATATACCTAGATATATTTCATTTCTTCTTTTTTTTTTTTTTGGCCAGTCCTGGGGCTTGGACTCATGGCCTGAGCACTGTCCCTGGCTTCTTTTTGCTCAAGGCTAGCACTCTGCCACTTGAGCCACAGCACCACTTCTGGCCATTTTCTGTATATGTGGTGCTGGGGAATCGAACTCAGGGCCTCATGTATATGAGGCAGGCACTCTTGCCACTAGGCCATATCCCCAGCCCTGATATATTTCATTTCTATATTATAAGGTTATATGCTTTTTTCAAAGATATAATTCTTGCAAATATATTAGAATAAGGCCATTTATTTTCCTCATTTTTTTTTTCTGTTTTGTCTCATTGTGAGCTAAATAGTTCTCTCTTGGGGGTGTTCTAATAAACTTTTCTAGTCAGTGCATTCCTGAAAATTAAACTTTGTATACTAGCATCACATACCCCAGACTAAAGAGTGACTCTGGAAAACTTTCTTAGCTATTTTGTCTGCTTTCAAAGGTAAACGATAAGATCAAATTTATTTACTTATCCTTCTTTCCTTCCTTCTTTTGTTTTTGTCAGTTGTAGGCCTTGAATTTAGGGCCTGGGCCCTATCCTTTAACTTTTTTGCTTAAAGCTAGCAGTGTACCACTTTGAGCCACAGCTCCATTTCTGGTTTTCTGATGGTTAATTGGAGAAGAGTCTCAAGGATTTCCCTGTCTGGGCTGGCTTTGAATGGTGATCCTCAGATCTCAGCTTTCTGAGCTAGGATTGCAGGCATGAGCCATCAGGGTCTGCTTCAGATTTCTTCTTACTAGTTATTGTAATTTTATTTTTTTTTGTAATTTAAAACCCCATGGTACCACAAGCTTTGAGTCCCAAAGTTAAATATCTCACATTTCAACTAATGTATCTTTTAAAGATATTTTCAACTTCTCCTAGGTAAAAGAGCTCTTTCTCATATTCTTCATATACAAAGTATTTATCAATTACATTTAACCTGACTCCTGGCAATGAATTTCTTATCTGCCACACATTTAGTGTGTTGCAGATCTGATTCAAACTGGTAAGAGACTCCAGGAAGACTATTGTTTTACATCATTGTGAAACAATGACAATACCATGAGGTAATACGGCCTTGGCAATAAATATGATTAGGAACCAGATAGAATTCACAGTATCCTCTTGGTTTTCTCTCCCCCTACATTTACTTCCTGCCCAGAAGTAGCTGACTGTAGTTATTTTAAATTACACTTCTTCAGCCCTCTGTGGTAAGGAGAAGGAGTCAAAACTGATTTCTAGACTTCCCAGAACATGAAGTTTACTTAGGCGCATTTTTCTGAGAGTGTTGTACCCTGGGAAGATCCAATTAAGTTGGGTGGTTTGATTCATTAGTGGAAGGAGGCTAAGCTGTTTTCTTGTAAAATTTAAGTTTGCAGGAAATGGATGTTATTGAGAAGAAAAAATATAGGAAGAATATCAGGTACATATCAACTATTCATGAGTTCAGTCGATATTATCAGAAATTGAATGGAGGACAAATATTCTATGAAAACAACATTGCATATGAAATTCATCCCAATGCCAATTGTTGAGGACCTCTTTTAAGAAGTTCTCAAAGAAAACAAAATCCACCCTTATGTTGTAATTTCAGTGCAATAAGTGGTCTTTGCAAAAGTGGACTTCATAAGTACAAATATAAGAAGTAAGCTTCATTAGCTACATGAAAATTCAAAGAATTGCTTTACACTAAAGGCTGAAAAACTCCAAAAGATATCCATGGTAATTGGATTTTCAGATTCTGTTCTGATTTATTAGCTTATATGTTTGTGGAAATATGAATAGAAGGTATTTTTCCTAGGATGATTCAAAGTACAATTTTGTTTTAAACATACAATTCTTCTAGCAATTAATAATTCATCCCATTTCCCCCAACAAATAATATGAAAGCATTTCTCAACCTATTAAGTTTTTAGTCTTACAATTCCCTAAAGATAAATATAACTCTCCATTTCAATAAGAAAATAACAGTCTTGCAAAACATTGCTTCATTTACTTTCAGAAGTATTTGTTTATCAGTAGAAGAATCAACCACAGCCATTGCAATCTATTCTTATAATAAATTCAAGAGGATTCAAGTTACCATGTTAATAACTTAAAACTTTCTCAAGGATGTAAAATATTCAGATAGCCTTTTAAATGGGCAAACGAGAGTCAAGTTTGAATTTCTCACTCCATTACACAATCAGTTACATAGTATAACCATAAAAGAGAGTTTTAACCAATTCTTGACACAAAATTTCACATTGTAACAGTTTCTAAGAGGAAACTCTTGGGAAAATTCATGACTAAGAGTGTGTCCTGGAAGAATATGTGTTTCAGTTCAGTTGGTAGTCCTGTGTTAGTGGCAATTCCTAATTTTTATTTCTTTTTTGTCTGTCATGGGACTTGAACTCAAGGCCTGCATGCTGTCCCTGAGCTCTGTTTGCTTGAGGCTAGTGCTTTACCACTTTGAGCCACTGCTCCACTTCTGGTTTTCTAGTGGATAGTTGGAGATAAGAGTCTTAATGGCTTTTCTGCCCAGGCTGGCTTCAAACTGTGATCTCAGATCTCAGCCTCCTGAGTAGTTAGGATTACCGATGTGAACCATTGGCACCTGGCTTGGAAGTTGGTAATTTTAATAATATCAGTTGATCAGAAATTTTATAAATTAATTCAAAATTCTGAATTCACCTAAATTTCTCTAGACCTAAGGACTGTTTCTTCGTTACATTAGTTGAATTAATTTACATCCAATGAGACTTTATCTATACTGACCACAGGAGAGTAGTACCTACCAATGATTCTTAATTATGTGGGAAAGTTGCCATATATTCTCCAAATGAAATTATATATTCCCCAAAGACTGTAATTTTCTAATGATCATTCTGTCAATATACTGTCTTGATTATGCCATTCAATCCCATATAAAGAAATCTTTGGTAGCTCCTGCCACATTTCTGGCAGATTTTAGATTAAAGGTGGGATAAGATACTAAATCATTGGATGTTGGGGTTCACACCCGTAATCCTAGCTATTCTGTAGATTGAGATCTAAGGATTGCAGTTTGAAGCCAGCTCAGATAGGAAGCTTCATGAGACTCTTATCTCCAATTAAGTATACATACACAAACACACAAATAAATAAAGCAAGTAAGGGAGCTTACTTGTCTCTGCCTTGAATGCAAAAGCCCAGGGACAGCAACCAAGCCCTGAGTTCAAGCCTCCAAATATTCAGTATAATGCTTTTGAAGTTATTCACCTGCAGTCTCCTCTGTCATGATGAGTATCATTATATTACCTTATATATACATTATATATTACACACACACACACTAATTATATATTTGCCATGTCAAAAGTCATTGATGTGTATTCCCAGGGATATTTACATTGCTGTGGCTATCCCAGTGGGATGCAATATCTGGTTCTATTTTAAAACCAGAAGAGTTAATGGACTTTCAGGGTGTATAGAGATTAGGCAGCAGAGGAGTAGAGAAACCTTGATACATGGATGTTGCTGCTCAGAAATTCCTGCAGACCATCAGTTTTAAATGAATCATTCCCTAAATGAAATGTACAAATGCAGCTTGGTGTGGGTGGCTCACATCTGTAATCCCAGCATCCCAGAAGGCTGAGGATCACAGTTCAAAACCAGCTCAGGCAGGGAAGTCTGTGAGACCCTTATCTCCAATTATATCACAGAAAAAATATCAGAAGTAATGCCATGGCTCAAGTCATATAACACTAGATTTGAGCAAAAGAAGCTTAGTGATAGTGCCCAGGCCCAGACTACAAGCCTTGCAACTGAAAAAGAATATACAAATGGTCAGTTTCAATACCACGAGCATGATCATCCACATCACGAAATGTCAGCCTGTAGAATATCACAGCTGAGGAAATTCAGAACCAAGAGCATTCCAAGAGCAGCCAAGGTTTCTCCTGAAGTCTCAATGTCAAGCTATGTCAAACTATCAAACTTATATCAATTTATATCTGCACAAAACTTGAAATATCATTTGCTACCCTAACTGTACTTTTAAGGTATTTGTCATTACATATAGGTAAACTCCACAGTAAAAATGAATAATATGATTATAAATAATGATAACGGTAAGAAAAGATAATTCATTGCTGTGGTCACAGCCTGCGTGAGCCCTAGAAGAGACTTAAATATTCTAAATCCTGGATTGAAAGCCACTAAGGGACAAAGATATTTATCTTTCTCAACAAAATTTGCCTTCGTGATTAATCATGTGGACACATGCAGTGCTGTAGTTTCTCTGTGTGTATGTTTGAATATATAATATAAAATATATTTATGTAATATGTATATTATATATGATATATTATATATGACATATAATATATAATTTTATTTAGCTATATATTATATATGGTATATAATATAATTATATGTAACTATATAACTAATATACCTAAATATAATTGTATATATTATGTGTGTATGTATATAAAACTATTTTACACACATACATAGGTGGGTAAATATATTCTTTTTATATAATCATGCCATCTCATTAACACTACATTTACTACATATTTTTTATGTGGGACCTTATGTCTCTATATATGTATATAGAGAGATGTATTACATATGTTTATATTGTTTTTTCTTTGGTAATACTAGGATTTCAACTTGGGGCTTCACGTTTGCCAGACTGTCACCCTACCCCTTGATCTATAACTTCAAACATTTTTACTTTAGGTAATTTTCAAAAATTGTCTCACATTTTTGCTAATGGCTCACCTTAGACTATGATTCACTTGCCCACACCCCTTCCAAAACCGAAATTACAGATGCATGTCACCACGGCCTGCTTACTTTTATGGTGGTGTTTCACTAACTCTGTGCCTAGGCTAGCCTTGAACTATGGTCCTTTCATCTCCTTGTTATCTGGGATTAGCAGTGTGAAATACTTGTAATGAGCTTTATGTTCAGGGTAATTTTAAGTTCACATTAAAATTGAGGGACAGGTCATAGTTCTAATTTCCCCATTCACCTCAGACACACACAGCCTTGCTCACTAGCAATATTTGGCACCAGAAAACTACATTTTTATTTTTAAAATAGATGAAACTACACAAATGTATTATTATTCAAGTCTATAGTTTTATAGGGTTAAGCTAAGGTCTGGTACATTCTCTGAGATTCAACAAATATATAATGATATATTTATGCCTTAAAATTTCACTGTGTTCCTCAGTCTATTCACCTCCTCTTCCCTTAGAGAATTTTAAGCACCTTAAAATGTGTGGTACTGATTCATTCCTTATGCTTATGTAAGAGGCAACAGAAAATTCAGGTGTGTTTCATCCCAAAGTAATGAAATTTTGTAAAGAACATTATATCACTATCATGTATGTGTATGGGAATTACTGGGTAAACCCATAGAAATTATGGACTCTATTTTAGAGTGCTAGCCTTAAGAGCACAAAACCTCAGAAACAGTGTCTAGACCCTGAGTTCAAGTCCCAGGACTGGCACACACACACACACACACACACACACACGCACGCACACACACACGCACGCACGCACGCACACACACAGAGTCCCATTTCAAAAGTAAAAAAATAAGTGCATGAAGGCATAAATTCTGATCAATAAAATGGAGAGTTAAAGTCCCTAGAAGTTTGAGGTCCATATTTGTAGGTAATAGCAATCATTACGGAAACAGTGGGCTCAGGCTAAGTGGAGGGTGAGGATGCGTTTCCTGTTGAACGTAGGAGTGAATATAGATCCAGATGTGCATAGGTTATGACATCAGCAACAGTTCTCAGCCAGTGTTCCTGCAAAGAGGAGTAGAGAAAGGGAAAAGAGGTATGCATTGGTTTATTTGGAATAAGCTGAGAGAAGCACACAACCAAGAATTGTTTTGTTGCCATTATCAATGATTTTAGGGCCATATATTTACATATTGAAGAGGAATTGAGATAACCTTCAGGACAGTGATGACCCTGTGAAGGTCACACAGCATGTGTCCAATTTATACCATACAGCTGACCCAAGAAGAATGTATTCAACTACCTGAAATAAATCTTGAGATTGCACATTATCTCAGCTCTTAGGACATCTGTATATAATAAATTTGTAAATATAGTTGCATAAAAACATGCTTATTTATCTTTCTGTTATTTTATATTGCTCCATTTATAGTATGCTTTATTTAGAGGTAACATAATTACCATTGAAATGCAAGCAGAATTATTAGTGTGAAAGATTTGAAATGGGACATTAATTGATTATCCAATATTTTATTCTTCCCAAAAAGTAAAAAGATAATGTACATTCCCAAAGGAAGCACATTAAATTAAAGATTTGCAGTTAGTTTCCTTGGCTAACATATTAACAAACATTTGTATCTCTGTGGAGGGTTTGAGAAGATATCTGTCAGTCAATTAAAGTACATATCAGTGGCAATCAAAGTAATTATCTAAATAGTGTCATTAAAAGAAAGTTGCAAAAACATTCAAAAGTATTTTAAAGTTGAAATTTCTTCAACTAAGCTAAATTTACATTTCACTTTTTTTGTATGCTATGTCCTTTTCTGGTGCTCAGAAATCATCTTGCCTTTCACAATGTAACTGGAGACCAATAGCAAGGTGTCACCCAAAATATCACTATGTTAATTTTTTGCAAGCACATTTCTAGGATTATATAACTCTAGTCATCTTCTATTGCGTGTGAAGGTAAACCATTTGTTCAGATATATTCTAGTCAATAACCAATCCGCAAATGCCCATATCTATCTTAGGAAACTTATTTGACCTAAGCAATCACAACCTGAGAAAACATACAAAGTTAAACACAAAATAATTACTGGACTATTAGAATTTGTCTCCACGTTTTAAGTTAGAATTTAAATTAGCTATAAGCCCAGGCGCTGGAGGGTGACACCTGTAATCCTCACTACTTAGAGGTTGAGCTCTGAGGATCAGTGCCAGCCAAGACAGGAAAGTCCTTGAGATGCTTATTTCCAGTTGAGCTCCACAAAAGCCAGAAATGGAGCTGCTTGAGTGTTAAGAGCAAGAAATCTGAAGGACATCACCTATTCTCTCAGTTGAAGACCCAGGATGAGCACAAATACACCTACACACACATTTGTGTATGAGTGTGTGTGTGTCTGTGTGTGGAGATACATACATATATATATATATATATATATATATATATATATACACATATCCCTTCTCTCCTGTTAATATTCTTTTTCATCCTTGCACTTAGCATATCCTTGTGATAGCAACACAGCCAGATATCAAAATGAGATTAACTGCTGGCTCCGCTCCCAACATATATATATATATATATACTATAGAAACGGACTGAATTTGGTGGTTAAATGAAGTCTTTTTAATTAAGATACAAAAATTACATCCATAGGAAAGAATGTTTAAAAAGAATTTTGGCCTCTTCTACCCTTAAAAATAGCTAGGTCACTTTCTGAAGTGTTGCATTCAATCTCTATACATCAAAGCTAAAAACAGCCCCAAATCTACAATTGATGGGAGAACTTAGCTGATGTATAATTATGATTATAATTATAATTTACATAACACATTTCAAAGACACCAAAAGCTCATTAGATTCCGAGGAAGCATTAGATTTTCTTTTTAATTGAAATTTCTATTTTTTTCCACTCTATTACATCATTACTATGATGGCTAAACAAAAGTAATTACAATAAGAAAAGAAAAAAGACTTAAAACACTGTTGATATTTGCAAGTCCCTCCCCTACAATCTCCAGGGGTGAACCCAAGAGGCCTCAAACCCAATCTAATTTGGCAGACTGATGTAACCCACTATGCTCCTTTTGGAAGGCTAAAATATATACTTATGTCTATTGACACATGCTCTGGCACGTGTTGAGCCTCTCTCCATACCGGGGAAAGAGCACGGCATGCTGAAAGCCACTTCTTACAATGTTTTGCTATCCTAGAGCTGCCTTTACAGGTGAAAACAGATAATGGACCTTGTTTCACCAGTAAGCCTTTACAGGCATTTTTCCAAATGTGGAATATTAAACATACCACTGGAATACCTTATAACCCAAAGGGTCAAGCCATAATTGACCCTGAAGGATCAATTATTAAAACAAAAAGGGGGGGAAGCCCCCATGACCAGCTGAGGACAGCGATGTTTACATTGAATATTTTAAATTTCTCTAAGGACCAACCTCTGTCGGCTTTCCAGAGACACTGGTCAAGCCAAACACCCTACTTAAAGGTGGAGGTCCGGTGGAAGGATCCTCTTACAGGGGCATGGCGTGGTCCAGATTCACTTATCAGTGCCCGAAAGGGCTTCGCCTGTGTTTTCCCCACTGGGGAACCGAATCCAATCTGGATATCTGCTGGAGACATAAAATATTGTCTATCAGAATAACCACCCAAGGGCACCTGCCCTTGAGGGATGTCTCCCCTTGTTTCCTCTCAGGAAAGCAAAGACTGTGGTGGAATTTTCTATGGAGAAATGGGAAAGCCTGCCTGTACCAGCGATGGACCCAGTGTCGGCCCTGTTTCTTCCCTGGACCCTGCCTGATGCCCTTTGGAGTAACGTTTGCTGTGGCAGCATGGCCCACAGCCTTGCACAAGGACCAAAGGGAAATGTTGCATGCTTGTTCTTCCCTTCGCTCCCCCCTTTGCTGCTTATCTCGGGGGTCCCCATTGGAGGGAAATAGGAGCTAAAGGACTTGGACACTTTAATGTTTTATGATAAATGTTTACAATAATCAAGGGATTGGTAACTTGCTGCAATGTTTACTATGAAGTGTTTACTAACCTCAGTTGTTAAGTTACCAGCACCCTGGCTGCCACATCGCCAGGACCTGAACCTGCCCCTCTACCTCACCATCGAGGGAAGGAAGAGCCATCTGCACTACCTTGAGCGACACCAGACTGGACCAGGATTCCTCTGTTTTCTATGGACTGAGCCAGATAAGAGACCCTCCATTGCTTTGAGCCTGTGTTGTAATTGCTTATGTGTTACAGTTGCTCATGTTTGCTTTTGCCTTGTATTACGATTGCTTATGCTCATGTCTGCTTTATGCTCCCATTTACATTATGTTTACCTTGCCCTGTGCTAGACACATGGGTCTTTTATTATAAGCGATGGGCCAGAGCTGTCCAGGTGCCAAGTGGCCTTTGGCCTTTTAGCCATATAGGAACCCCACGAGGCTCGTCACTCAGCCCCTAGGACCTGCTGCTTACTGAGGTCTGCTGGCATGAGAGAAAATTATAAGGGCTTTCTTTCGAGTGCCAATCCCACTCTCCCCAAGGCCTCTCATTGGGCCCGCCAGCCCGGCAGGAAGGTCAGCCTGAAGAGCTAGGGCATTAGCCCAAGACGGGTACGACTCCCCCTGGGGGGGGCAACCTAAGACATGGCACGCTCTCAAGTAGGGCACCTCCTGCTGTTCGAAAAAAAAATAAATATAAAATAAATATAAAAGAGGCAGATGTTGGGATCCGGCCCCTAGGCCTGCCGCCCCTCTCCCAAGCCCTGGGGAAATGTGGAAGCAAGCTGCTCTCTCTGGGTCCGCCCTTGCACCCAGCCCCCAACCCAGCCTAGCCAGCCCGGCACCTACCAACCCCGCCCTGGCTCGGCACTCTCAAGTGACGATAGCTCATGGGGGTCAGATGATACCTTTCAGCCTATCGGAATCCTGGCCAACCCCCTTCCCTCGGAATCATCTCCCATTGTCCTTGTCTCAATAAAGTTAGTTCGCTCTAAGAAGCTAACCCCGAGGCATGTGTACGTCTGACTTCATCTATTGGTAAGGAGGCGGGCACACATTTTCGGCCAGGCCCCATGCATGGCAGGTCGGTGCTGACTCCCCCGCTTCACCCTAGCTTATCTGCGGGTTGGGTGACTAGGGGAGAGGGCACGAAAGGGAGTGTGGAAAGAAAGAAGTAAGTACCCAAGCCGGGAGAGGCTAACGAGCCCAACAGATATTTTACTCAATTTAAGTATCCACATCAATAATACTAGTAGCAGTAAAACTTCCAAAGGGAATCAGAGATTTGTTCACACTATACACAGTGTTTGCCTTTACTACATTTTGAAGACTGACTTTCTAATATTAATGTGAATGATAGCAAGTGAAATATATTGCATCAGACTTTTCCTATACCTCCACACATGCATATAGGAACACTGAAATGAAACAACTTCAAATATCTGATAAAATTGGTTGAGCAGAGGGACAGAGAGAAAAAACGATTCTGAAGATAAGTACAAACAAACAAAAATCTCTGACAAGTAATTTGATAAACTAGACACTGGTGGCTCACTCCTGTAATAATAGGTACTCAAAAGACTGAGATCTGAAGGGCATGACTCTAAACTAATCCTGGCAAACAAACCTTAGAGAATCTTATCTCTAATCAATTAGCAAAATGCTGGAAATAGTCACTAGAAATAAATGGTAAATGGCCTGGTTGTGACTTGAACTTTATTTAGTCTGAATGATAATAAGACTACGTAAGATGAAAAGACTGTCGTACTAGTCTCATTGTCCTTAAATGTCAATTGTATGTTTCCATAAAACAGTATCCAACAATAATTAAGGAGTCTTTTATCAAACTTCTCAGTTTTCAATATAAATTTAGTTCAATTCATAACATATTGATTGGGTGTTTATTGTATTCTAGACCTGGTAGTCAGTAATGGATAGGTAATAATAAGTAATACAATAAGTGGTAATTTGTAGTCCTGGGTATCTACAGCTTGAGAATGAGCTAGTTGTGATTTCCAGAGACTCAAAAGAGCAGAAAATAAGGTGGTTTTGGAAAGACAAATAAATTCCTTGGGGAATGCACATTGGTCTCTCTCTGTAAGGATCCAGTAGTAGAGTTGGATGGTGAATAGGGTTGGTAGTACTGATGTAAGGTACATATCTTGCCATCAGCAGAGCCTTAACTCACAACATAGACATCAGCCAGGCACTGGTAGCTCATGCTTATAATCTGAGCTACTCTGGAGTCTGAGATCTAGAATGAATACGGTTATGCTGGTAGCTTTAGTTTGGCTTTGATTGTATCTGACCTTTTTTCTCAGCATTGTGATTCTAATTTTAATTTAAAAATAGTCTCACAGTGTTAACTATTTTGTATGAACTATTTTGCATGAACAACAGAGCCTTCATTAGTCCCATCAGCTGAACCCCTATTTGCAAGTGACAGTAGTAAAGAAATATATTTGATGCTAGTCAAACAAAGATTTCAGCCAGGAGCAGGTGCTGTCCTGAAAATCTACACCAAATGCCAACAAGCAGTCCAGGAGAGCAGAGTTGTCAGGAAGAACCAGTGCCTTCTTGAGCAACATCTCATTGTGAAGGGTGAATCTGCCTTAGAGTTGTAGGGTGACATCATTATTGTATTGTACCTGTAATACACATTATTACATCCATTGCTTAATAAAATGTACTTCTAAATGATTAAATAAAAGAGATGAACTAGATTGGTAATTGTTATCAATATACATTACATAGGAAAAATAAAAGGATAGAGCAAAGCCATCGGCACTACCTTCTTTATTGCTGCATTGTTCACCATAGTCCAGGTATGGAAAGAGATGCCCTCAATGGATGAATGGATCAAGAAAATGTGATATATATATATATATATATGTATATAATAACATACCATATATACACATAACGTATATGTATGCACATGCATAAACATATATATATGTATATATATAACGGAATTTTGCTCATCCCTGAGGAAGAACAATATTACATCATTTGCAAAGGAATAGATGATCCAGAACAAATAACATTAAATGAAGTAAGTCAGGCTCAAAAGTTGTGTGCATTCTCTCATAGATGGAAACTGGAACTAATTTATAAATGTACAAGTAAATACATATGGGGTTTCATACAAGTGTACACAAATCTATTAAGTGATATAGTATATGCAGGGGAGAATTCAAAGAGTGTAATTCCTTAGAAAAATGAACTCACAGCCTAACAAAATGGATACCAGTAAACTGGCACTTGAATGTGTTTGGGGTCTGGGGAAGGTTTTCAAGCCAAGGAGAGTGGATGAATGCACAGAGAATGGGGAAGACAGAAATTATAATATTCAATGCATATTTTATGAGATTAAGAATATCGAGAGGAGTGCTCAGATTGAGGGTGGAGAAGAATGATGAAGTTGTACTCATAAACTGATTAATTATTCCCATACATCTTTTCAGAATAATTAGTTTCATTAATTAGAAATTGACTACGAAATACATGTTGCTTTATATTTACATTGGTGTATAACAAAATCAATATTTTTATTTTATGCAATACTTAGTTTCTGAAATACACGATTAATCTCATTGATGATAATGGGAATAGCTTTAACTCCTTGAACTATTCACATTTACTCATTATTTAATTTCAGTCTCTTATTCATCATGTCATCTAACAATCTTGAATGAAATGACAAAAATGCACACAAAGTCTTACCCTTATTTAAGGTTATGCTGAATTTAATACATATAGAAAAATACATGAAATAAAATTATTTACAACCATTAATATTTAATAATTGTTTTCATTTTTATCTTCAACATATGTATAGTTTAGCATCCAAAATATCCATAATAGATTAACCATTTTACATGCTTGAAGTTGATACAAAAATAATACACAAAACCTAAGTGGCATTATTGGAATAATCAGAATTTTTGTTAAACTTCAAATGTTACAAATTATTCAATTGTCGTGCTGGGCACTGGTGGTTCACACCTTTATTCCTTGCTACTCAGTAGGCTGAGATCTGAGGATGGAGGTTCAAAGCCAAGTGGGCCTGGAAAGTCTGTGAAACTCTTATTTCCTATTAACCACCAGAAAATTGGAAGTGGTGCTGTGGCTCAAAGTGATAAAGCATTATTCCAGGGACAGAGCCCAGGCCATGAGTTCAAGCACCATGACCCCCACAAAAGTCACAAATCTCCCCACACATATACAGGCATCAGAGTGGCTTGAGCTAACTCTGATGTCTACTATTACTTGATGATAACATGATAATTTTAATGGTTATATATTGTTTTAGTTTATACCTTCCAACACTGTCTGTTTCACAATGTATAAACATATAACGGACGCAATCAGAGTACTGGAGGAACTGAATGACTACTTGTAAATTGCTGATTTACTTTTTAAATAAAGAAATGCCCTTTCTTATTTCTCATGGAAATGGAATTATTTATAGGAAAAACATGGGGAGTCATTATGGTCAGCTGAAGAGAGGTATGCTAGATTATCAAAGGAATGTTCTGTGAATGGCTGGCTCCCTTTCCCTTCAGTCAGGATCACATGAGAGAAAAGCTTACTATTCATTATCGGTAATAGGTTTGCTTCTTTTATGGACAATCAGACTATAAAAATGCTTGAGAACAGAAGTCCCATGGTTAATTATACATCTTAAATTCAATGGCATATAGTATTATGACCTGCTAAAAACCATACTTAAGTCATATATTTTGTTGATTATACATGAAATTAAAAGGCATTTCAACTCTGTAACTGTTAATTGAATGCTGTCAGGGTTGAACACTAGGATTAGACTTGCAGTGGAAAGGAAAGATGACAGCATCTCTCACAGCATTTGCAGGCTAGGGGAGAAAAGAGACTAGTTCACACATGTAGGTAATACAGCTATGATAAGTGGTGATGGTGTGTGTTTTCCTTGCTCTGGTGAGAAAGTAGCCTAGTCTTCCTCATTTGAGTAATTCTTCCTTAAAGACATCAGACTGGTAGCATAGCTCAGAGGTAAAAGTTTTGCTAGCATGCAGGAGACCCTGGGTTTGATCCCAGCACCACTCAAACAAAATTAAATTTTTGGAGAATGAAGCAAAACAAATGAAGGGGAAAGAACCTAATGATGTTGGTCAGGGCTATAAGTTGGCATATGAAAGAAACAGGAGTGAGGTGCTGAAAGAGTGGGTATTCTTTTCCAGACAGGGAAGCGTGCATCTACAGGCTTGAGAATCAGAGATGGCAGACTTGTAGGCACTACACAGAGCTTGAGTATAGATGACAAGTAGCTGGGCACGTGTAATCCTACCTACTCAGAAGGCTGAGATCTGAGGATTTTGGTTGGGAGCCAGCCTGGGCAGAGAAGTCCATAAGACTCTCATCTCCAATTATCCTCCAAAAAGCCAGAAGTGAAGCTGTTACTCAAGTAGTAGAGCTTCTTTTGCCCAAGGCAAAAAGGGAGATAGCACCTGTTCAAGGACTTGCAGAATAAGCAAACAAA
Source organism: Perognathus longimembris pacificus (assembly GCF_023159225.1). Classification (NCBI taxonomy): domain Eukaryota; kingdom Metazoa; phylum Chordata; class Mammalia; order Rodentia; family Heteromyidae; genus Perognathus; species Perognathus longimembris. The sequence goes on from NC_063184.1 coordinate 8,345,898, forward strand.
CAAACAATACACAAATAGATAATGAATAAGAAGATAAATAAGGGAAGAAATATTGCTAAGTGTCATACTAAAGGCTCAAGCTTCATTGAATATTGATAATGACTATGATAAATAAAAACATTAGGAGGCTTTATATAAGGTAGTATGGGGAATGAACTGGAAAGAGTGAAAGAAAGTTGTTTTATTTTTATTTTTTGCCAGTCCTGGGCCTTGGACTCAGGGCCTGAACACTGTCCCTGGCTTCTTTTTTTTGCTCAAGGCTAGCACTCTGCCACTTGAGCCACAGTGCCACTTCTGGCCATTTTCTGTAAATGTGGTGCTGGGGAATTGAACCAGGGCTTCATGTATACGAGGCAAACACTCTTGCCACTCCATATAAGAGCCCAAGAGTTATACCCTTATGAACACATAAGATGTTGCTAAGTGAAATGAACTCCATGTTATGGAAATGATTGTTAAATCACTGTTGTAACTACTTTCAACGTGCTATGTGTAACTGTAGCTTCTATTATTGATGATCTTCTTGTATCCCCTACCTGTGGTTAAACCTACACTATCTCTGTATCTTATCTGAGTATATAGGAAACCGTGTATGCTGGTATTAGAAATAGGAAATTGAAAGGGAATACAAAAATCGAGAGACACAGGATAAAAAAAGACAAACAACTACAAAAGCAATACTTGCAAAACTGTTTGGTGTAAATAAACTGAACAACTCATGGGGGGGAAGGGCAAGGGGGAGGGGGGAAGGGGAAATGAGGGAAGAGATAACAAACAGTACAAGAAATGTATCCAATGCCTAACGTATGAAACTGTAACCTCTCTGTACATCAGTTTGATAATAAAAATTTAAAAAAGAAAGTCATTTTACATAACCACTCAAAAGGGACTATATGGAAATAATCTATACTAAGAAATAGCATATCCATAATATATTGGTATTGGAACTAGCACACACAATATGTTATGTGCAAGTTGGGTTTTCTTCTGCACTGGTTAGAGTTAGCATGGAGAGATGGATTAAAGTGATCATCTCAACTTCCCCAATTAACAACTACACAAGTTACCATACTATATAGAATGAGTTCCTAATTTATTTTTATTTTTGAAATTTATTTTTATTTTATTTTAAAATACAGCCCAAACATCTTAACTATGAATTCCTTTCTTTGTTCTACACACACATATACTTATACTTACAAACACACTCACTCATACACACAGACATATACAACTAGCTGGATACTCAGTAAAACTTAAATAGTATCACATTAAATTCAATTAGAAACAACGTGTTATTAAGATAAAACATTGCTTAGCATATAAGAGAATAAAAGCTTCCTTAAATGCTCTCATCTAAGGTTGAAAGATTTAATTTATCACTGGAATGATCACTTGGGAGTTTAACTTTCCTTTTCATGCCTAATTCAGAATAGAAGTTGTGAATTATTGATTTATCTACAAGAAAAGTTCCTAAAGTAACTTGAATAATTAAGTGCTAGCTTTGAGAACAAAAGCTCAGGGACAGTGCAGGCCCTGAGTTAAAGCCCCAGTACCAGAATACACACACGCGCACACACACACAGACACATTCACAGACACACAGACACATACACTCACACATACACACATGCTCAAGTGAAAATATTGGGACATGGCTCAAACGGTACAGTAAAGCTGTTAGAAAACAATCTTTGGTCATAGGGAATACAGTTGGAAATCCATTTCGATGTTATAGAAAAAGCAAGTAGAAAATTAGGTTGTAGTGATAAAATCAACATTTTCCCAATATCAACCTGAATAAAAATATTTCAGCATTTTTTGAGAAGCTGATGTGACAGGCCTGTTGGATAGTTCCATTGCTGTGAGAGTATTGGGAAAGGAAGGAAGCATAATATTCTTCAGTAGACTTTATATTTCACATTAGTTTGTGCATTCTGGTAAATGAAACACAATCAAATTATGTGTTATTATCAGAAGACACTGTGAAGTACAGACCAAGGTAGAAACTTAAAGTGCTCAGTCCTGCCTGCACTGAAAGTAAAGTTTGCATTATTCCTTTGCTAGCTCACACATTTCTTGGATGCCTGCTCCTTCAGGGCATCCAGATTCATGGTCCCCATTTGGTATGACAGCAGAAAGACGGGCATTTATAAGCCTGTGAGAGACACCTATGCAGTGTCTCTGCTATTACCACCTTTCCTGTTTCAGGTATGATTTCCCAGCAAAAGGCGCCTCAGGGCTTTTTCTAAGCTTGTTTCTGAAAGCCAGTGTTGTTGGCTTAGGCTAAAGTCTTCCGTCACTGTACCGAGACTTTTAAGCTCTGCATCATAGCTCTCAGCATATGATGCAGCCTTAACCCCCTTGTTAAATGTCTTGCTTTCATAATATTCAGTGTGACCCTGCTTACTTTGTGATATCCCCCAAAATGAATGACCTCAACAAAAAGACAAAGTGCTTAGACATACGCGACTAATATCAAAGGACTCCATGATGTGAATAAAGTAACCATATAGCTTCTGAGTACTTACAAGTTCAATTCTAGATGGAAAGGGCATCTTTTCCCTCTGGAACATTCAGTATGACCCGACTTGACTTTGTCTCAGTCTTCAGTTACTGATACAGATGAATATATACAAGTGTATGAATTACTTTAAAAAAAATTTTTAGCTTATAACCAGGATGAATTACCTGGATGAAACCATAGACTAAAAGAAATCTCAAAAGGCTGGAGCAATCAGAAATGAATAACAAGATACTATATAATAGTGTTAGATATTATATCTAGCCGCAGAACATCAAAGGTATCCAATACAGGTCAGGAAATAACCTGAAGTATTCTTTGGAATTTTTATTTGTAATTCTGAGTAGTGGCTGCTCAAAGCTCAAGTGTTTTCAGGCTACCTTAAAATAAGTGGGTTGCGTCCTTGTCTTATATCATCTTAGCGAGACCAGCCTGGGCTTTCCTCCCCTGCTCACATGTGGCCCACCCCATGTAGTTGTTCAGCACATATAAACTCAAGATGAGTGACACACAATGCAGGCAAACAACCATCAAATAATGACCATCAAGCCAAATACTCCCAACAGAAATACAGGACTTCATTTACTAAGCACCTAAATATTATTCCTTTCCAGCTCTTACTAGGTTTTGTTTATCTTCCCTAAGAATTGTTGAAGTGATAGTGCTCTAATGAGTAGCAGTAATATATTTCTTATTGTGAATACCTGATCTTTGATAATCATGGCCATCACAGCCATGCATTTCTAATGAACTTTGCTGATTTCCACTTGTATCTATTTTTAGCTGCTCTGCCCAAGAAGGGGCTGATTTTCAACTTTCCCTTGAAAAATGAAACACAATCTCCCCCCCCCCTCCACTAAATATTAGTGTTCCTTTCTTGGGAAAATGAAGGAAGGAGGACTCGCTTACACTCAGATAAGTATTTTATCCTTATTCTTCTAACACAAACCATGTTGAGGGCCAAGACCAAGTCGTGTCTAGCTCTGTAATTACCCTGTCTTCTTCACCACCGTGTTTGTGCATCACAGAATTATGCACATAAATGGATTTTTCTACAAGTTATAATTAACATAATAATTATTAACTATGAATTAATTATTCATTCCAAGTAAGATGAGGCATGGAGGCTGAACGATGCACCCTACTGTGTGAACTAGAAAAACTACATACAGTCAGATTACATGAACTGACTAAATGTGCTAGGACATTTAGTTTTCCTAAGAGAAAGTATGGAAGAGTAAATGATCCTTCAGTCATAGGAGACCAAGGGTCTCCAATGACATTTGCATGTGCAATGACATGCACACCTATCCATGTGGGCAACCACAAGTGATTACCTCTTGTTTTCTTTAAATTTATCCAAATCATCTTACGTGTGTCAAGAATGTTGACACTGGCAAATTTTATTATGTCCTCTATTTTACTATCTCTCTCTCTCTCTCTCTCTCTCTCTCTCTCTTTGTGTGTCTCTGTCTCTTTTTTACTCTCTCAGCCATTTGAACTTCAGGCTTTGTCCTGCTAGGCTAGGATAGAGTCTTGCTTTCTATCCAGGCTGCCAAGACCACAATCTGGTTTACCTTTCTGGCCACAAGTAGTATGACAGACAGTGCCACCAGCCTTATATTTCTCTTTTGTTTTGAGAGTCCTGTGAACTTTCCTCCAAGTTGGCCTCCAACCATGTACCTTCTGATCTCAGACTCCTTCATAGCTAGTATTGCAGGCATGAGCCTCAGGGACCAGGACACAATAATCTCTTATTGAAGATATAACTAACACTTGCAGAAATCCAAACTTTTATTTCATTTCTTTTAAGCAACCTGATATCACTTTGATTTTGCCAACAAGTCTTCAGTTCTCTATCCCACAGCTTTCCTGCCTGTGTGCCTTGCATTTCAAATGCATCATCATCTACCACCATCTCTGCAAAAGTACCAGGCCAGCTGGAAGCTCAGAAGAATAATACACATGGGCACTAAAGCCCATAACTTCAGGTTGGTGAGCACCAGACTATGCTATACACCTAGAAATAAATAGAAGAGGCTGGACTATGAGGAGCTATGCTCACACTACTGTGTAGGTCAGAGCCATCAAACCAAGTCATTTGTGTGCAAGGAATGACAAGCAATTTTACGAGTCCAGCTGAAATTGGAAACCACAAATCAGCCCGACTTGGCAGACTGAAGTAATTTCCTCAGGAAAGCTCAGCAACCTAGACAATTGGAAAACCAAACATGTTTATGCTTAGACAGACCCAGACTGGAAGGTCGTTGATAAATGCACACTCAGGAAAGGCAGATGATGAGGAAGATCTTAGTGAGTGATGGACAAGCGGATGATAACAAGTTCCAATTGAAAATAAAGCTGAAGTGTGTGATATGAAGTACAAATCTGATAAAGATTTAAAATATCTAAGTGTTGGAAAGCTGGATGCTAGTGGCTCATGCCTGTAATCCTAGCTACTTAAGAGGCTGAGATCTGAGGATTGTGGTTCAAAGTCAACCAGGGCAGAAAATCCCATGAAACTTTTATCCCCAATGAAAAAGAAAAGCCAGAAGTGGAATTGTGGCTCAAGGACTAGAGCTCTAGCCTTGAGCAAAAGAATTTTAAGGCCAGCTCTCAGGCATGAGTTCAAGCCCAGGACAGGAAAATAAAATGGAAAATAAAATAAAAAGACCTAAGCATTTGATATGAGACAGAAGGGTTAGGATGCAGTTTCATTTGGAGGATTACATTGCCTACCTGTGGGTTCAGGATTATTTTATTGAGGAAAAAAGGATGCAATAAGATTAACAATGAAAAAGTAAAGGAATTTTAAGTGCAATGAAAATGACTCAAAATAATGGAAATTGCACAAATGAGGAGAAACCAAAACAGTCCACTGTCTCCCAGATTGTAGTGCTAGAAAATGCCTCCGTGTGTGTGTGTGTGTGTGTGTGTGTGTGTGTGTTATGCCAGTCCTGGGGCTTGAGCTCAAGATCACACACACTCATTCAGCATTTTTTGCTCCAGGCTGGTGAGACATACCTGTTTTTTTCACTTATTAATTGGGGAGAACAATTTCATGGACATATTGTCAGTACTAGCTTAGAATTGTAATGTGTATATCTTAGCTTCCAAACAAGCTAGGATTATAGGAATGAGCCACTGGTTCTTAGTGTCAGAATATGATATGTTAAGACATGTTAAAACAAATCATATTTTTTATTCTTATATTCATATTTTATTTATTTAGGTATGAAAGTGCTCAGTTTCATTAATATGGCAGTGTAAATTAATGCTTCTCTGACAGTGTTGGAGTAGTAATTAAGATACTCAGATTCCTCTCATGGCCTTGAGTTTGTGGAAAGGTTTTCACATCTTGTTGAGAGATGAAGGAAGCAACAATAAGAAAAAACTGAGATGTTTTAAAACACTATCCCTGGGATGGGTACAATTCAAATTTCCTAGCTTCCCCAAAGCCGTAAGTTATGTCAATAATATTGTGGTTGCTGAATGAAAGCAATTCTTTCATTCTGTAGATTTTCACGCCCCCATTTAGTTACTAGGCTATGCAGAAGTTTTTAAGTTAATGCAAATTCATTTGTTTCAATTCTTGGTATTATTTTTAAGCCATTGGAGTCTTATTCAGAAAATACATTTGTTGATTTCAGTAGTTGACCTTTCTTTCATTTCTCAAATAAAGTGTAAATAAAGTCAAAGTGATCAAAGTGTACATTTAAAAAATGTGTTATTGAATTTGTTAGCAAGAAATTCTTTGAGGATTTTTGCATCCATTGTTATCAAGGAAATTTTTGTAAAGTTTTCATTACATCATTACAAGATTTTGTTTTGAAACAAAAGTTTTATTTTTGTAAAAGGACACTGTAGAAAAACCAAGCTTAAAGAAAGGGAGGAGTTTTTTTTAGGGTAATGGTCATACAATAAGGAAAAGTGGAGTGGTTTTATTTATTTATTATTAAGCATTCTTTCTATTTCTGTTTCTTTACTTTCTTCTGAAGAGTTTCAGGAAGCATGGATGTTCATTAAAAGGCTGCTAGAAATCAGCCCTCACTGGCTAATGTACTGGATTTTCTTTGTTGGAAGCCAGCTGCTTCTCTATCTCATTACTTGCTATAGTTCAATTTTGATAATTCAAAAGTATGTCTAGAAATGTAACATTTCTAGTGGGCTTTAAATTTATTGGAAAGTAAACTCCCTAATGATGAGTTGGATTTCTTATTGCCTGTTGTTAACCAAGTATCTTAAAATTGAGTACACACTATACTTGCAATTAGAAAGGACAATATTAACACATAGAACTGAAATATAGCCTGGCACCAGTGGCTCACACCTGTAATCCTAGCTATGCTGGAGGCTGAGATCTGAGGACTGCAGTTTGAAGCCAGCCTGAGCCAGGAAATCCCTGAGATTCTTATCTCCAACTAATCACAGAAAAACCTAGAAGTGACACTGTGGCTCCTTGGCAGGGTGTTAGCCTTGAGCAAAAGGAGCTCAGGAACAGTGCCTAGGCCCAGAGTTCAAGCCTCATGACCAGTAGGAGGAAAAAAGAAAGAAAAAAATAGGTTATATCATGATTCATATCTGTATCTATACCTATCTATATCTATAGATATGTCTATAGATATATATATACAGATGTATAGTTATATCTATATGTAGAGATACATATATATGTATCATATATACCTATACCTATACCTATATATGTGTTCTTTTTTGGATGATCTTAAATATGGTTATAAGAGCTTATTTCTACTAAGTAACATGTTATCATGATAATCAACTATAAACTATTAGACTTGTCATAATGAAGTTTGAGTGAATCCCGTATAGACTAGGGAAGAATTAACAGTGTAGAAGAAATACAAAGAGTGTGAACTATCCATTCAAGAAATTTTCTTGTGTTTCTAATGCATGCTAAAGTTCAGTATTGAAAGTAACTCACTACGATTGCCACATAGCCAACTAACCTCCTTCCCAGCCTCTACAACTCATTTCTTTCTCTATTATGATTGTAAACATATGAATAAATTCATGATGACCATCCCACTTCATTTATATCATCTCCCCTCTCATCTACTTTCATCCTGATCTATTCATCAATGCCAGGATCAGCAGCAGAAACCAACAAGCTCTTGTAATACTTTTGGAATATAGCTTATTTCTGGGTGAATTTTTAAGTTGATTCTCTGGATTGATCCACACCATGGATTCTGGGTATAATTATTGATCGAATGTCAGAAGGAAAGTTGGTTACTAGTTGCAGAAATGTCTTTCCATGTGACTTTGCAAGAGAATCTCCATGGGAGACAGGACTAGCTTCACACAGATAAGAACTCTACTTCTTGCCATTGGTAGAATTCCATTGTGCCAACTAGCGTTTTCCCTTTCTCCTGACAGGTCTGACACGGCTATAATTTGACCTCAGTCTATTTTGCAACACAGTATTTCATTATATTAAGCTCTCCAGGTGAACATTCTGGAAAATCTTGAATCTTTTGATGAACTTTTTAAGATAGTTATAACTCCCTGGTCTGAAAAAAAATCTTTAAAGACCAAGGTGGGTGTTTTCTGTTTGAGAGTTCCATTGTAGTTAAAGAAACCATTAAAACCCATGATATTTTTGTTTTGTTATGGATGGTAGCATTTGGTATACCAAACCCATACCATAAAGGCAATTCATTTATATCAAAATAAAGGTAATATTATAAATGATCTTTGCAATGCCACTATGTAGCTCTTGAGTCTTTTTTCCCATAGTAATTATCTTGCTTTATTACTTCCAAGTACTATTTGGAGAGGTTCTAATTTCAGAAAAACAAGTCTGGAGAGACAAAGACAACTGCTCTAAACTATTTTTTGTTGTTGTTGCTCTATGCAAGTCCTGGGTCTTGAACTCAGGACCTGGGCTCCTCTTTGAAGGTTCTTCCTGATGTTGAGCATCTATCTACCCTTTCTTTGGCATATTTACTTATAGAAAACTTGGGATTATAAATTATTTCTCTCAGCTTTTGAAATGTATATAAATCTTCAATGTTTGCTTCAGTTTTACAACCAAAATCTGTCACTGGCAGGGTCTGAGACTTCACCTTGAAATACGAACATGGGTGCCCAATGCCCATCTATATCCCAAGGTTTTTGGAACAACAGGAATCTTACCTCAATAGGGGCCATTTAGAGGACCCACATGTCTTCATTTACTGTTATCTTTTAAAACATCTTTAATTGGCCAGGCACCAGTGGCTCATGCCTGTAATCTTAGCTACTCAGGAGGCTGATCTGAGGATCATAGTTCGAAGCCAGCCTAGACAGAAAAATTTATGAGACTTTTTATCCCCCATTAACCTCCAGGAAAAACTGGAAGTAATACTCAAATGGTAGAGTGCTAGCCTTGAGTAAAATGGAGCTTAGGGACAGCACCCAGGCTGAGAGTTCAAGTCCCAAGACTGGCAAAAAAAAGTCTCTCACTAGTTTACAAAGGAATTTCAATTCAATAAAACAGTTTAAAGAACAATGTATTTTGATCTCCCCTTCCATCATTCTTCCCCATCTCTCTCAGCACTCAGTCCAGTCACCCCCTCCACATTCTTGATTCCATTTTCTTGTGTGTCCATTAGATAGTATGAATGACTATCAGTTGTTCTTCCTGTCTCCTTTCATCTGTTGTTCCATTTATAGCTCACATTTCAGTCAGCAGATAATCTGTGATCTTGCTGTTATGTAGAAAACCTAGGAAAGCTTGAGGGATTTCTATAATATTCTACCTTTGGCTGTACTGCTGAAATTTCCAACTATTTTTCTTTTGCATAAGTGATTAGCTAAAAGAAACACTCATGAGTATAACTTATACTAGTATAATTCTGTCATTTGTGCTCACAATTAAATTCACAGTATAAAATAATTGAAAGTAATAACCATAAATAGTATCATCTAGTACTCAGCAGGAATGGTTTTCTCTTATATTTACATCCATCACCACAGGAAACAATATTATAGTACAGCAGGTAGAAATATTTACCTGAAAAATGATTGGTTCATCAATTAACCAAATGTTAATTGTGTGTATATGTCTTGTAATTTTCCCTAGAAAATTAAAAGGTCATTCATCTAATTGTTATCTTCCCAATGTCTCCTTCCTTTCTTGTTGGAGGAGGTGCTCAGGTTCACTGATGACATTATTTGGGGAACCCAGTGGAGGTGTCACCATTATGAGGAAAGAAATATACTTGACCCAGCTGGGAGCACTGTTGTAGAAAGTCCCTGAACTAGCCACAGAGGCCACATGAAAGGCTACATCCGCCCGGGAAGGTCTACTGCATCTTGGGGGCTTGGCTGGAGACCCAAACTGTCCTGGCTGAAGTTTCTTTTTTAAACTAGTTTCTTTTATTGATAATATAGAGGTAATATACAGAGGTATTACAATGGCGTGAGTCAGGTAATGAGTATGTTTCCTTCCCAATAGTGCCATCTGTTTCTTCCCTCTCTCCCAGAGTCCCTCCCTCCTGTCTGCACCCATGAGTAGCATAGTTCACTTTCATCAGTGTCCAGCCAACCCCAATGCTGCACATTTTCATCCTTTTTCCTTTGAATTCCTTGCCCTCCCCCTCCCCCTCCTGAAGATATACACAGTAATAGGCAACATATAAAAAAAGATGACAGAATCATCAAAAAATAAAAATTGAAAAATGGAAATCTATTGTTTCCATATATTGGAATATATATTCATATAATATATATATTCATATATAAATGAAGTGGCACATAGACATTGCACCTTTGTTCCTCTCTTGAGAGTATCCTGTTTTGGTCTCATATAGTGAGACCAAAGCTGAAGAGCCTATTGAAACATTTACAAGCCTCTTCGTCGCCCACTCCACCCTTATGAGAAGGGATGGTGTCAGATACAGCATTATTTCTGTTTTTTTCAGAGCTTAGGTGAGAAATGCTCTGGGATTTTGTTAGTGTCTACTTCCTTGGAAAGCTAAGAAAAGAAAAATGAGTAGGCTTGGGTATCTGCCCAAATAACAAGAGATGCTCTTTACCATAGCAGAAGATAAGAACATAAAATTTTGGTCTTGATCTCTGTGCTGGTGGTTCATTCCTGTAAGCCTAGCTACTCAGGGGCTGAGATTTTAGGATTCTTGTTTAAATCCAGCTCAGTAAAGAGTACCATGAGACTCTTACTTCCAATTAACTACCAAAAAGTCAGAATTGGAGCCAGAGATCAAGGGGTAGAGTGTTAACCTTGATCAAAAAGCTCAGAGACAGCATCCAGATCCAGAGTTCAAGCTCCTGGATCAGCACACACACACACACACACACACACACACACACACACACACACACAATTGTCTTGATGCTTACTGTCAATAAACGACTCAGGAGACCAACATAAGTCATATTGCATGTATCTGAAGACATAAAAGCCAATAATAATATTTACTTGCAAAAATACTGACAAAAGCCAGCAACAGTATTTACTTAATAATTCACATAATCTCTTGAAGGAACTACAGAGGTCCATTTAATAAAGTGGTGTGAAATCTGGTTGAAGATCCAATGAGAGATTTTTAAAATGTGCTATTTGATTTCATCATCAAAATAGTTCAAAATTATAACTAAAACTTAAAGAGTTATCAAATAACTTTCCTATAAGTAGATAATATTCCATCAATACAACTTTGAAAGTACAATTTAAATTTCATCTTAAGGGATACACTTCTCTAAAATTTATGAAACACTGCAGGCACCTATATGTCTACATCAAATCACTTGCACAGAATAACAGAATAGAAGAATAATTAAAGCAAAAAGGAAATTGACTAGGGTGCATACTAGGAGTCCAGATATGCGGCTGATCTGAAAGGAAGCCTAATGTAGCAACACAAATAATGTCTCCAATTACAAAGTTTCTAGATAATGAATTTCTCTTTTATAGTAAAAATATGACTTGACATCCGTCATGTCCTAGAAGAGCTTCCCTCATGTCTGCTGAAATGTGACAGGGTTATTGGCTTACCCTCGAATTAATCTCCTTGCCTGAACCAGATCCCACTTACCTGAAGATTAGTTTGCAAACTGCAAATAATGTGTAATTAATGAATAATAGATTCAATGCATAGCTATGTAATGTACATTATCAAATAATATGCTTGAATAGAGAAAAAGAAATCAATCGCAGTAACTAATATTTCCTGAAACAAGATGTATGCATGTGTGAATGTATTATTATACATGGGCTTTTCTCCCCCATGATCTGATTAGTTAGATGAGGACATATAACCTGAACTGAGAAAAGAAAAGTTAACCTGCTGGGCACAGTTCCTCCTCCCCATTCAATCCAACATTTAGAATCTAGTTATTGTCTCTTGCATTTGTAGCCTTTACTATAAAGAAAATGCAGTGACACTGAGATAAATACTTAATCTTTGAAATTAAAAATTTACTCTTGCCTTTCAACAAATTATTCTGAAAGCATTCCAATGCTTTCCTCTATGTTAAAGGACATGCCATGTATAAAATACCTAGGTAAGAGATAAAGCTAAAGGACCAGGCAGAGGCTTTCACAATCAGCAGGATGGCAGTTCTTCAAAAGAAGACAAAAATTGAACTTCTGGCCTGGACGACATCCAGCATACCTGAGAGGACACCCGCGCGCTGGGTATGTGTGCGCATGATCAGGACTTTCGTTCAGCACTGCTCAGTCTCAGATGGAAAGGATTAAGGGGTCAGAAGGTATCAACTGGAAACCCAGAGAAAAAGAGTAAAGGACATTGTGATAGCTCAGAAATCAATACAACCTGTAGAACTTGGTTTGCATTTGCAACTTTTGGGTGACATGGCTTTTTATTTTGTGAAGATGCCTGTAATATTTAGTGGAATTTAACTTTTCTCTGTGTTGAATTACGATTTGGTTCTGGTAGTGTCTACAGTTTGTTTATAAGTAAGTAGTGGGCAAGTAATAATCATTTTGGAAACAAAAGTAAACAGTTATAATAAAGTTACTAGGAAAAATAAACATGTATTTATCAAATGTTTTATGAATATACAAACATGGCTTAGACAGATACATATTGTGTATATAGATGATTATATATAACTCACTTATTAGCCATCCAGAACAGAACATTCTCAGAAGAACATTAACTCAGAACATTTATTTGCTTATCAGACATACTACGGTCCATATGTATTCGGAACTTATTGTCATGTATTATGAACAGATTAAATGATAAACAGATTAAATTCTAAAACTCACAGTAGAGTGACTGATTGTTGAATACATTATATTGGACAATTTGTTTTATATGGAAGCAAAATAGAACATGATAGAGTCTCATTACCAGGAAATTCCAACACAGTACAAATTTGTAAGCAAGTATCTGAATTACAGGAAAAATACAAAGCAAATTAGACCAATGATTAAGGTGGAAACATTATAAAATAACAAGTACTCTCTAAAATCATCTTCAACATTAATTTTAAAACCACAAGTCATAGCATTGAAATTCCATTTATTTAGTGCATTGTAAAAGTCATGGGACTTGAATTCAGGGCCTGGGCACTGTCTCTGAGCATTCGTGCTCAAGACTAGTGCTGTGCCACTTGAGCAACAGTTCAACTTTGGCTTTTTCCTTATTAATTAGAGGTAATACTCTCATGGACTTTCCTGGTTGCGCTGGCTTTGAACCTGGATCCGCATATCTCAGCCTCCTGAGTAGTTAGGATTGCAAGCATGGGCCACCTGTGTCTGGCCTGAAATTCCATTTTTAATTTCTAACTTTTTAAAGTCTTTAAGAATAGTATTCACACATAGTATTGATGCAGGAGAATTTAAACTCTTTAAACCACCACAGAGAATTAATTGGTAAACTCTTCCAAATGAAGTTTAAACATGCATCAGACACTTTAAGATATTTAATGCAATTTTCCATTTATATGAATTGATTCAATGTGTGTATTCAAACAATTGATTAAAAGGTATACATATACAAATAATGGTGATAGATTATGTTGGTAGATATTGACATTGCCAAAACTTCTAATAATATGCTAATGGTCAACAAATTCTTCTTATACCTTATAAAATAATGTGTATTTTTCTAAGCCATGTACATACATCTACATACATACATATACAACTACATGTATATCATCTACATACTTGATATGTATCTCTCTAAGGCATGTGTGTATATTCATAAAACATTTGATAAATTCAAGTTTATTTTTCTTTCTTTTTTTTACTGAGTTCCCCCTGGTTATTTATTTATTTTTCAAATTGTTATTATCAAACTGATGTACAGAGAGGTTACAGTTTCATACGTTAGGCATTGGATACATTTCTTGTACTGTTTGTTACCTTGTCCCTCATACCCCCCTCCCTCCTCCCCCTTTCCCTTCCCTCCCCCCCTCCAGGTGTTCAGTTCACTTACACCAAACAGTTTTGCAAGTATTGCTTTTGTAGTTGTTTGTGTTTTTTTTACCCTGTGTCTCTCAATTTTGGTGTTCCCTTTCAATTTCCTAGTTCCAATATCAGTATACACGGTTTCCAATATACTCAGATAAGACTACAGAGATAGTGTAGGTACAACCACAGGAAGGTGATACAAGAACATCATCAATAATAGAAGCTACAGATACACATGGGACGTTGAAAGTAGTTACAACTGTGATATAACAATTGTCTCCATAACATGGAGTTCATTTCACTTAGCATCATCTTATGTGTTCATAAGGGTATAGCTATTGGGCTCTTGTGATCCTCTGCTGTGACTTGCCTAAACCTGTGCTAATTATTCCCTATGAGGGAGACCATAGAGTCCATGTTTCCTTGGGTCTGGCTCACTTCACTTAGTATAATTTTTTCCAAGTCCTTCCATTTCCTTACAAATGGAACAATGTCATTCTTTTTGATAGAGGCATAAAATTCCATTGTGCGTATGTACCACATTTTCCTGATCCATTCGTCTACTGAGGGGCATCTGGTTTGATTCCAGATTCTCACTATGACAAATTGTGCTGAGATGAACATTGTTGTGCTGGTGGCATTACTGTGATTTTGTTTGTGGTCTTTTGGATAGATACCCAAAAGTGGGGCTGCTGGGTCATAGGGGAGTTCTATATTCAGCCTTCTGAGGGATCTCCAAACTGCATGCCAGAGTAGCTGAAGCAGTTTACATTCCCACCAACAATGAAGTAGGGTTCCCTTTTGGCCACATCCCCGCCAACAACTGTTATTGTTCGTTTTCTTGATATAGGACATTCTTACTGCGGTGAGATGGAATCTCAATGTTGTTTTGATTTGCATTTCTTTTATGGCCAGTGATGTAGAGCACTTTTTCATATGTCTCTTGGCCATTCTCATTTCCTCCTCAGAGAAGTCTCTTTGTAAGTCTTTAGCCCACTTGATGAGGGGGCTAATGGTTCTTTGCGGTTTTGTTTTGGAAGAAGGTAATTTTTTTAGTTCTGCATATATTTTAGATATGAGGCCTTTGTCCATTAAACAGAGGGTAAAGGTCTTCTCCCAGTCTGTGGGCTTTCTGTTTATCTTGCAAGCTATGTCCTTTGCCATGCAGAAGCTCTGCAGTTTGATGCAGTCCTATTTGTCCATCCTTTCTTTGATTTGTAGCCTTTCTGGGTCTTTGTTAAGGAAGTTCCGTCCTGACAAGGAGCCCAAGTGTTTCTCCTACTCCTTCCTTTAGTGTTTTCAGGGTGTCTGTTTTGATTTCGAGGTCTTTAATCCATTTGGAATTGATTTTGGTGCAGGGTGATATATAAGGATCTAGTTTTAGTTTGTTGCATGTGTTGAGCCAGTTTTGCCAGCACCATACTATTGTGTTAGCTCCTTTATCAAAGATTAAGTAGGCGTAGTTCTGTGGGTTCATTTCTGGGTCTTCAATTCTGTTCCATTGGTCTTCAGGCCTGTTCCGGTGCCAATACCAAGCTGTTTTTATTACTACAGCTTTATAATACAGCTTGACGTTGGGTATTGTAATTCCTCCAGCACTGTTCTTTCTGCTTAGAATTGTTTTTGCTATTCTCGGTCTTTTATTGTTCCATATGAATTTCTGGATTGCTTCCTCTATTTCATTAAAAAATGGTTTTGGGATATTAATGGGTATTGCATTGAATATATAGATAGCCTTTGGCAATATTGCCATTTTGATTATATTAATCCTCCCAATCCAGGAGCATGGGAGGTTTTTCCATTTCCTTTCACGTTTATTTTTCCTAGTAACTTTATTATAACTGTTTACTTTTGTTTCCAAAATGCTTATTACTTGCCCACAAATAAACATTAATTCAGTTGACATTTGTTTCTGAAGTTAAGCACAACTCAATATATGACAATTGCCACTTAGAAATGAAAACTGAGAATCCCCTAATGTAGAAGAATGATACCAATGGATTTTCTTTTAGAAAAAGAAAACATTTGAAAACATGCATGTTTTGTTTTTTTTTTAAATTAATTTTCCAGAGAGAACAAGGCATGAAAACTGCCCCTGCCAGTGTTACAGGCACTAAGTTAACAGTTACATTGCAGTGAAAGCAAGCCATTACAATTGGAAAGTCCCCAGTACTAAGTCATCCCAGCATTATCAATGAACAGCATTCTAAACATTCACACAGTGAACACAAAGGAGGTATTCTTAAGAGAGGATCACAAGGGTTCAATAGCTGTGGGCATATGATCATATAAAATGATGCTTATTCTATTAGAAATGATAAAATATTGATATTCGCAAGGAAATGGTCAGAGCTTGAACAAATAATGTTGAGTGAGACAAGCTTAAAAGACACAGAACAAAGGCACATGGTCTCTTTGATATGTGACTGTTGAGGGGGTGGGCAGTAGAGACCAGGTTTGCAAAATAACAAACTTCTTTTCAAATGGTAATGTGGAAAATATGTTTGGGTCAGCAACTTTACATTATGTATCTAAAACCAAACAACTACTAAACAAATATAAAAAGGTCTAGGATAGACCTATCAGTGGATTACAATAGTTCAACAGCTATGTACACATGATCATATAAGAGAAGGACACAGGAGGTGTCCAAGAGGTGTCCAAGAGAAGGACACAGGAAGATTCTATTGTTATCATTATGTTTAATGTTCTAGGTGAATTTCCTACATGGTTATTGTATATGATTTTGGTACACTGGATATTGTATATATGCTTACCTGAACTAGAGAAGGGAAAGAAAAATGAGGTGTAACACATGTGACAAGAAATGTACTCACTATTTTATTATGTAACTGTACCCGCTTTGTGCATCACCTTGTCAATAAAATTTAATTTTAAAAACAATGCTTATTGGGGCTGGGAATATGGCCTAGTGGCAAGAGTGATTGCCTCCTAGATATGAAGCTCTGGGTTCAATTCCCCAGCACCACATATATAGAAAATGGCCAGTAGTGGCACTGTGGCTCAAGTGGCAGAGTGCTAGTAGCCTTGAGCAAAAAGAAGCCAAGGACAGAGCTCTGGGCCCTGAGTCGAAGGCCCAGGACTGGCAAAAACAAAAGAAAACAAAACAAAAAACAATGTTTATTGAAAAGAACTCCAAAAATGTAAACAAGAGTTTTTTTTTATTTTATTTTAATATTTGTGGTTCTTTTTTGTTTTCTTTCCTTTTTCCTTTGATTTATTCTCTTTTGTAACTGTTGTAACTGTTTTCTATTTCCCTACCTTTTGTCCTGTATGTAAGTTTTTCTGATTTGGGGAGGGGAAGGGGAAACATAGGAAGGTTGGGAGAAAGTGTGAACAATTTCAACAGTGATACTAACTAGACACTATGTTGGAAATGAACTATGCAATTTGGGGTGGGAGAGATGACAGGGGGCAAAGTGAGGAAGACTGAGGGAAAGGGTGACACTGTCCAAAAAGAAATGAACACATTACCTAACTCATGTAACTGTAACCAATCTGTATATCACCTTTACAACACCTTTTTAAAAAAGAAGTTAAGGGCTGGGGATATAGCCTAGTGGCAAGAGTGCCTGCCTCGGATACACGAGGCCCTAGGTTCGATTCTCCAGCACCACATATACAGAAAACGGCCAGAAGCGGGGCTGTGGCTCAAGTGGCAGAGTGCTAGCCTTGAGCGGGAAGAAGCCAGGGACAGTGCTCAGGCCCTGAGTCCAAGGCCCAGGACTGGCCAAAAAAAAAAAAAGTTAAAATTAATAAACACTGACTAAAGAAACTCCTTTTAAAAGTGCTGTAATAAAATATGGGAATATGGCTTCGTGGCAAGAGTGCTTGCCTCATATATATGAAGCCCTAGGTTTGATTCCTCAGCACCACATATATAGAAAATGGCCAGAAGTGGCGCTGTGGCTCAAGTGGCAGAGTGCTAGCCTTGAGCAAAAGGAAGCCAGGGACAATGCTCAGACCCTGAGTTCAAGACCCAGGATGCGCAAAAAAAAAAAAAACACAAAAAAACAAAAACTAATATATTTACATAAATAATAAACTTTATTAGGTGATGGAAAGATTGTTAAAAGGAGCTTAATAAACTTAAAATTTAGCATTAAGTCTATCAATAAATCTATGTGTAGGGGGGTGTCAATTTTTAAATTTTTTTTATTTCTTTTTTTTTTTTTAAGGTTTTTTTTTTTTTTTTTTTTTTGGCCAGTCGTGGGCCTTGGACTCAGGGCCTGAGCACTGTCCCTGGCTTCTTCCCGCTCAAGGCTAGCACTCTGCCACTTGAACCACAGCGCCTCTTCTGGCCGTTTTCTGTATACGTGGTGCTGGGGAATCGAACCTAGGGCCTCGTGTATCCGAGGCAGGCACTCTTGCCACTAGGCTACATCCCCAGCCCCAATTTTTTTTATTTCTTTATTGTCAAAGTGATCTACAGAGGGGTTACAGTTTCATACATAGGACAGTGCTGATATTTCTTATCCAATTTATTACCTCCTACCTCACCCTCCCCCCATTTTTCACCTACACCCCATGAGTTGTGCAGTTGGTTTACAGCATATACTTTTGTAAGTATTGCTGTTGCATTGGTTTGTCTTTTTATCCTTTGGTATTCCCCTTCCCTTCCCCAGTTCCAATACACATATCTACAATATCCAGGGTACCAAAATCAGTTACAGTGATATCATGGGTAAAACCATGGGGAAGAAAGGCAAAAGCAAATGGCATAGTTTCACATAGTATGTTGAAAATAACCATGATAAACCACTTGTTTCCATAATTTTATTCCACCATCAACTTTCATTCTTATTATGAAGCTTGGAACTAAAAAATTTTTTGATTGTGTAATTGCTATTTTAGTTTTCCCCAGAAGTTTTTTGTAATAGTTTCAAACAGGCCCACAGAGAATGACAGAGGATTCTTACAAGTTTGTGAGATGTAACATTGACCCTTTGCAACTAAAACATTTTAAAATTGAAATAATTACTCAGCATATTTAAGAAGCAACTACCAAAGTAACAGCATAATGAAAAATATTTCTGTCTCTTACATTTTCAGGCCAACATTTTCCATATATTCAAATTATATGTTTGTGTGTGGAGCTATTTATAAAAATCTTTTTTTGGATCAAAATAAAGAAAAATATCAGAATGAATAGATGAAATCTTTAACAATTGAACATATTGTATGTGGTAAAATGAAATATTAATATACCATATGTTGCTTTTCAAAAAACTTGAAATTCATTATGGTGAAAGTTCTTTGCTAGTTATTCATTCATTTAATCATCTGCTGAAGTAAGAGCTTTGAACATTTCAGAGACTTAGCAGACATTTGTGAAGAGTATCTATCCTGACATTTTACATCTGGACAGTGCCTACATTACGAACCATATGCTAATGGGCAGAGGGTCATAAAGTGATTAATTAATTTTGTGTCAAGAGAATTTCTACAGCATAATGTGACAAATGTTAATTATTCATCAGTAGGAAGAATTTCAAAGAAACATTTCCTCTTGTCTTTAAAAAGGTTTGACATTTCAAACAGGAAATAAAACCTGGATGTTGTAGGAATTCAGCTATGCCTCCATGTTAATGAATAATACTTTACCTTTGGACTTGTTAAGTTTTATTTTCTACTACAAAAAAAAATCCCACAAAAAACATATGGGAGAATCAATGAAAGCATTATACTCATAACCTGACTTGTGGAATTGTAACCTCTTTGTACCAATACTTAATAATATAAATTTAAAATAATAAAAATATGTGTTTAGTGATACATGTTTACATTGAGAAAATTTACAATTACTCCAACAGCCACAAGGAAATCCGTTCATCTGAAGAATTTATGATTGTCAACTGGATGATGAACTATTATTTTGTTACCTTTCTTTAATGATAAGTTTAGCTAGGGAACTAACATTTTAGGCAATATTTGATACTTATATCACATGTAGGCTAGCAAAAACCACAGCTCCAAGCTCCTTTGATTTGTAATGCTCCAAAGATTATTTCCCCTAAGCCAATTTTCTTCCTGACTACTTCTCAAGCCAGAGGCTTTGTTGTTGTGGTTGTGGTGGTTGTTGTTTTGTCTGTTGGACATGGGGCTTGATCTCAGGGCAGGGGTACTGTAATATGGAGGTCAGATATGGCCAGCAAAATTTCCACTAATTCCCTAGCCCCTGAGCTTCAGAGTTGAGGGCACTGCCCCATCTGCTCAAAGCCCTGGATGATTCCCTCTCCCTGTAAACAATAGTTCCCCTCACTGAATCCCCAGGCCAATTCTTGATGGGTGTGCCTGGATTACTACAGGAAGGGAAACCCCATCCCCAGGTAATGGGAGTTCCTGAATCCCAAGAGACAGGGGTGGGCACGTGGCCTATAGATTACTGAACCTGTCAGTCAAGTGCTTGGGACTGGGAGCTTCCTGTGACCCATCCAACTGACCTGACCCTATTTAGGGGCAGGTGAGCTCAGGTACCATTACTCCATGCCACATGTTCACATTTGATGTTGCTTGTCCCCATGCTTTCCCAAGTCAGTTCTCCATTGGAGCTGAGTTGATTTGTTGGTACTTAGAACTATCTTCCAGAAGTAAGTCTCTTTGCCACTGTCCTGTCTTGTGTTATATGTTTTTCTGAAATCTCGGACCAGTCCATCCAGAACTTCCCCAATAAATCCATCTTTTTACTTGAGACTGAAAGCATAGGTATCGGCCATCCCAGAGGACCATGCGGAGATAATCACAGGCAGGAGAAGAAGATTCATAAGGAGGTTTATTAGTGGGGCCATAGTTCCCATGGGAGAGAGAGCAACATAGCTTCTGCACCTTATCCAGGTGGCAGCTTCTCTATCTGGGGGTAAAAGGGAAGTAGTTAGGTAGTGAGTAGGAGTGGCTCATTAGGTATGGGTGGATCTGGGGGGTAAAGGGAGGGGCTGAGGACCTGAGGCTAGGGAAATGCTAATATTCCCCCATTTGTTGTTTATTAATAACAGAGGAGGGGTACCAGACTGGGAGTAGAGGCAGAGGTTGTTTCTTGTGGAGCTACTTCCTGCTGTAAAGGGGTGAAGTAGTCAGGGTCCCTGATCCATCATTTGGCCTGGTACCATCCAAGAAGTATTTATTTGACAGTTTGGTTGGTAAAAGTCCTCATCATTTCCATGAGAATGGTTATCAGGGCCAACGGGTGTCATGGTCTCCTCTGGCTACCTCCTGCAGCTTGGGCACATCAAAGAGTCACTGGGCCTGGGGTCTTCAGGGTCCAGATCTGTGCTGGGTAGAGAAGTGTAGTAAGCACTTGCAAGTTCCCAGATGGTGTCCTGGGTGAGGGATGTTATCCTGTTAAAAGAGACTTTTGAAAAGGTCAGGCAAAAGGCTGACAAGGTCACAGGACCAGTTAACATGAACAACATGGGAGAACACACCCTGGGCACAAGCCAGAAAAGTTCCATTTGGAACATAGACCCAATTGTGGCCCATTACCAGGAAGGAGGAATAACAGGACTGGGGACAGGAAGGAAGTGTTTAGGGATAGTGAACTGGTTGGGAGTAACCAGTCAGAAGCTAATATATGTTATATGTGTACACACACACACACACACACACACACACACACACACACACACACAGAGCAAGTTACAAAGGCAAGAATGCAACTTTCTGTCCAGATGGAAAATGGACAGGTATGGACATTAGGTGGGTAAACAACTATTCCTCTTGATCTCCTGGCTCTGATTAATTTTGCAAGGGCAAGTTTAAATTGACTCCATTTAAGATGAGACTTCATCTCCTCTTACTCCTCTCCATGGTTTTTCATTGTCAGGATTGACCTCGTCCTGAAGGTCTAGGTGCTCATTGCTTGGATAGCTTGTCCCAGTTGGCATTCATGGGATTTGAACTCAAGGCCTGGGCACTGTCCCTGAGCAATTCTGCTCGAGGCTAGTGCTCTACCACTTGAGCCACAGTGCCACTTTCAGCATTTGGCTGGTTCTCTTGAGCCAAGTTTCCAGTCTGCCTCTTTGCTGAGAGATGGAGTTTTAGAGGGATACATTTTTTTTTTCCTGCCTGGGCTGGCTTCGAACTGCAATCCAACGAGTCTTAGCCATAAAAGCCCTTTGTATTTCCAATTAAAGCAACAGGAGAGCAATAGGAGTAGAGCTTACCAGTAACTTGTTGAGAATTGACCAACAACTCTTGCCAGAGTTCTGCTGTAACACTTAGAGAATAGCAGACTGAATGAGATCCATGTGCCATCAAATCAAAGCATATCATTTAACCTTACTGGCAGGTGGAGGAGAACACAAATGAATAACAATCAAGAGGGCAAAGGGTCAGGACAATGTAAAAGTCTCAGCTTCAGCAGATCCGAAGTGGCTGAGTCTTCCATCCTGAATCAGCATGCTTCATTAGTCAGGTGTGATGGAGGCATGCAGGAGAGATGAGTTGGATCTGGGTGAGGCTATAGTGGCATCTCAGAGTCCCCTGGATATATTATCACACCTCCTGCTGGGTTGTCTGCAAAATTCTACTCAAGACTGGTTGAAGACATTTTAAATCTCCCAGTATTCCCTGGTTGCTTACTCTGAGTACTATGGCTTTTGTAGGCTGGTGCCCTACTGGTTTAAGCAGGGTGACAACTTTAAACAGATTTTAGAAGGCTTGTGCCTTTAACCATCTTCCTAGTCACAAAATCCACACAGACCAAAGGCCAATCAAGTCTGTTTTCTGCAGAAGCCATGAAAGTTTCTGAGACATGGAGGGGGAAGACACCAATGCTACCCCAAGGCAACCCTGTGGCCACCAAACACAACTTGGATGTTTTAACCTTGGAGTAAGTCTCAGTTGCAACTCTGTCATGATAGGCTTGCTATAAGCCTAACTCTAATCTTGGGAGGGGGTGGGGCAGAGCCAGGGCAGGAGCACTCTGGGCCTGTAAAAATCTTCACAGGACTCAGATTCCCTGAGCAGTTTTTCATGAAAGAGAGAGAGAAAATAAGGAATAAGTAGTAATGAAACCAGGTAGTTTGGGAGCAGACTGTGGAGGCAGCTTCCTGTAGCCACGAACTGCCACAGTCCACGCAGCTATCACACATGTTGACCTGCATCCTATAAAGCAAAATATTAATCCTGGGTCAGGATAATAGAGGTTAGCAGCCACATTTGCACACTTGTTCCAAAATGACTCTGGTCCCTTGATCTTAAAGAGTTTATGAGAGCACAGGAGAGAAAAATGGAGAAGCAAAATCTGTCTATATCAAAGAATTGTTAGAATCAGATGTACACTTGACTTTTAGCATAGATGGACATAAAGAATAATACACTGGTTTTTACATCATTGTACTTATACCACATGCTGTATATTTGAACCTTTTGGAGTTTTTCTTAGACACATTTGTTGGCACCCAAACATGATCAGTTTGGGTTTAAAACCTGTTTTTTTTTCTTTTGGCTTGGAGTCTGGTGAGAAGAGTCAGGATTGTCTCCAGGCTGTTCACAGGCTGTTCACAGGCTGCGAAGATCAGTTTTAACACAAGACTTAAAAGTAAGTTAAAATAGTAGTCAAGGAAGCAAGTAATTTTGAAACCATGATGCCAGTTTTTACATGTTTTACCAACAGACAGACAGACAGTTGTGCACAAGCTCTGAGGCGCACTTAGAATTTTTTTTTTAATTGGCCATGTAAGTTTTCTGGAATTCTAGTGGCAAAATGATATTATTGTGCCCATATTTTAGAACCACGTGGTCAGTTAGAAAACAAAAACTTTTCCAGCAAACAAAAAATTTTCACAGATTATCTGGTGAAGAAATGGAGAAACCACATTTTGAGAAACCAGTTCAGCTCCAATGGCGAGCTGAAGTGGGATGCTATGACCAGAGGAGGTCCCGGAGATGGGAGACAGGAAACGAACAGAACACAGGCACGTGGCATGGCATATTGGCAGCGGAGCTGGTCAGAGCCTTAGCAGCCTCACAGCAAGACACCCTCACCTTCCAGCATTTGAATTGCAGGCACATTTGAATTGAAAGGCCACAGTTACAGAGTTCAGGGTGAGGGGAAGGGTTACTGGGAGCTTGAGTCTCCAGATCCCTGCCCTGCCTCGAGGAATTCGAGGAATTTGGCATGTCCATTACCTGGGGGATGGGTGGGCTCCACCTCCAAGCGTTATTGGAACCTTGATGGAACCAAGATGGCGCTTGTTAAAACCAGTTCTATTGTCCACCACGTGGTCAATACTAGAGAAAACAGGATATAGCCAACAACAAGCAGAACTTAACCAAATCTCCAAACTTGACAAACATCAATAACAAGAATAGAAAACCTTTCTTTGTGTCTTTCAAAGCAGATGTTAAACAAATATTGGTACCTTTGGAAGCTGGTACCAGCCCATCCTATAGAGAGAGGCAGAAAGAAAGAGAGAGAGAGAGAACTCCATCTGCTTGGTCACTCATAGAAGTTATGTAAGTCCAAATTTGAAAGATTGGGCTCAAAATTGAGCAGCTTTTAAATTGTGGCCCTCCCATGGCAAGTGATTAGCAGAGCTGAGGAGTTAAATACCAAGCATCCTCAGTATTACTCTGGTCAGCTGAAATGTAGGAGACAATCAGCAATGGGGTTTTCACCCTAGTTCCTGTGTCTTGGACCGAGTGCAGAGTGTGGCCCTGAAGCCATGGCCCTGTGGCCCTATGCTATGGTCATTTGGAGTGGGGCTTGGAACTTGGCGCCAAGATTTTTAGTGTGGCCCTGAAGCCACAGCCCTGTGGCCCTACAGTAAATCAGAAAATCAGATCCGAGCCCTTGTTTAGATGATCACTTACCCTGGGTGTGAGGGCAAATTTGTAGATTGTCGTGGTGGATGGAAGTAGAGCGCTCGGTCAGGAGAAGTTACCTCGGTGGTCGTCTGGGTGGGCTTAGGATAGCAGAATAGGTCAGGGGGCAGCTTGGAACCCCCCCCCCCCAGAAATGGGGGAGCAAATCCACTGGGTAACCTATCCCGGGTTTGGCACCAATAAAAGCATATGTCTCAGCCATCCCAGAGAACCATGCAGAGATAATCACAAGCAGGAGAAGAAGGTTCATAAGAAGGTTTATTAGTGGGCCCATAGTTCCCATGGGAGAGGGAGCAACATGGAGTCTGCACCTTATCCAGGTGGACTCTTGGAGGGATGGGGGATCCTCACCCTCAAGCCCCACTACTTTTGTGGTGCATGGACTGGGAAGAGTCCTTAACCATGTTCATTTTGGGAGGAAAACACCCAGGTGAAGAAAAGAAACCTCTGGAGGTATAGGTGTATATGTCTGTGCTTAGCCCACCAATTTGTGTCCGTTTCTGTTTCTCTTGTCTGTGGGCCCATCAGAGTGGGCCCATCTATAAAGGTGCGCTGTAAGATACACCATCTGGAAATTGAACTGTTTGGGGCCCAACTGGGTTGTCCCATCTGTAAAAGTGTGCTGGAAAGAGCACTGTCTGAGTGGGCCCATTTGGGTGGGTCTGTCTGTAAATCTGTGGGCCCATCTGTGTGGGTCCATCTGAATCTGAAGGTGTTGTCTGCAGGTCTGAGACAGAGAGAAGCTGGACACAGCAGAGCTCTCTAAGGCCAGGATGGTCAAGGGATGCCTTGACCCCCTTGTGAAGGTCCTCATAGGGAGGGATGAGTTGGTTGTGATTTAACTTACTTTACAGAAAGATATGGTATCAAGTTCGTGCTGGTATGGAATTCCAAACAGCCTCCCCAGGTCCCCAAGTATCCAGAGGACTGAGGGGAAGAGAGATAAGCTTCTTTAACCATTTTCTTCCAACTGAAGGTATTTAAAGGTCAATTGATCTGTAAAATGCTCTAGTCAAAATTCGGCTGAGGGGCTGGGAATATGGCCTAGTGGCAAGAGTGCTTGCCTTGTATACATGAAGCCCTGGGTTCGATTCCCCAGCACCACATATATAGAAAACAGCCAGAAGTGGAGCTGTGGCTCAAGTGGCAGAGTGCTAGACTTAAGCAAAAAGAAACCAGGGACAGTGCTCAGGTCCTGAGTACAAGGCCCAAGACTGGCAAAAAATAAAAAATTGGCTTAGACTAAAGTACTGGGTGGGCTGAGTCCAGGGAACCCCCTTCCAGCTATCTTCAGCAGAAAAGTATTTGGTGTGCTAAAACGTCTTGCTAAAGCTAGCAAGCCCTGGAAAATGAGGCTGGAGAATGTTAAAGTCACTTGTTAAAAGTTTTGTCTTAAATCTTGCTTGGTCATTGCAAGAGTAAGATTGGCATAAATACCTCTAGCCACTGGAAAATGTACAGCCAATATTTATTTTGCATGCTTTATGATCTTTTGCATGTGTATGTATGTTCATGTGTGAACATGTTCGAGATTAAAACTGTCAGTATGATGAAAAAATTATAACTGTCAGTATGATGTAAAAATGGGTGAGTTTTAAATCACAAAAAAACAACAGTTTGATGGGTTTCTTTTCAGAGAGAAACTTTAATCCACCAGAGTATACACCCACACACACACACACATCTAATTCTCCAAATGGAAATAAACATTGGTATCTTTAAGTTATGGCTAGTTGTACTCTAGCCTATTACTATATCATCACCAGAATTAAAATAGTATAAGAATTCTATATTTAGGATATGGTCTTGGATACAGGAAGCTATGCGTTTTTGTGAAGATTCATCTTCCCACCAGGAAAAATCATTAGCATGTGTGGGCAAAGGACTTGATTCTGGGCACAGGGGTTTGGGTTTGGTGATTGATTGAAGGGACAAAAAGATGCTTTTCTCAGCAACTATAAACCTTCTGGCAGCAACAAGGGAATCATTGTTATTTATATCAATAAGGGAGCCCACCTCTCCTCTCCAAGTGAATAACGAAATACTGGGAGCAGTGGCTCTCTCATTGAGCAATGTTCCCTAATTATTTTTCAGGGATCAGTCTGCCACTCCCAACACATGAAGTTTTTTTTTTTTTTTTTGCATTTGAAGCTACTTAGTCAAAACATGAAGAACTGCTTTCTTTTCTCCTTCCATCACAGGATCTGAATTGTCCATGAAAAACATTTTACAAATATATAGAGCATGCAGGGGAGTGGACCGAGGAAAGATGAAAGACTCAGTGAACATATTAGCTAACTGGATCTGGAAATTATCTACCAAAGAATAAGGACAATGGAAAAAAGCATCAACAAGAGGGGAATCTATGTCATGAATTACTATTAATTATTTTCTCATCTAGAATGGACTCAAAGGTGAAAACTACATATACTCAAAGATTTTTTAAATCATAAGCTAAAATAATTGTTATTAAAACTTCTGGTCATCTGATTCCTCATGTATTGCTTCATTTGTTTTGAAATATTTCAATTAAAAGGTAATCCTATGAATATTTTGAGATCTTATTCAGTCTTCTTAAGCTTTTTAGTTCCTTAATATATCTTATTACTGACCAAGTGAGTTAGAGTACACTTTCATGTTACAGTGATTTTCATTTGTGTTTAAAAAGTCTAACTGATTCTGACTATGACATTGAAGTTAATTAGAGAGTGTTTAGTAGTTGCAGGATGCTAGGCAGTAAGCTAAACTGGAGAATACAAGGGTTCTTAAGGCTGAACAGCAATACAACTTGTTCTGACTGAGCCTGTTACTGATTAAGGATGTTTAATACAAGCTAGCATTCCAACGTAATTAAACAAAAGGTTATATACTGATGAAATACACAATACTATTCAAGAGCCGAGAATAAAAATGTATGTTGAAAAATGTGCCTGAATCACTTACCAAACAAGGAGATACTTAGGAGAGAAACACAAAGGCACCATGCCTATGTGTCTCTTATCACACAAAATATTATTCAATGAAATGAACTCCAGGGGATGGAAAGAAGAGGATTTTTTTTCTTTAATTGTTTCTGCTTTCTCTTCTTTTGTCTTGTTGATTCATTTGTCTGGTTTTGAGAGGCCAAGGCAAAGCATACAAATGGAGGGACAAAGGGTGAACAAATGCAGCAGTGGTACTCATTAGATGCTATGTTGAAAATGAACTATACAACTTGTGGGTGGGGATGAGAAGGAAAACCTGGGAGGGAGCAAGGGAAGAGGTGACATTGTAAAAAAGAAATGTACTTGTTGCCTAAATCATGTAAATGTAACCCCTCTGCACATCACCTTTATAATAACAATTCAAAATGAAACTATAACAAAAGGAAAAATATGCACCTGAGAACAAATCAATAAAGATGTTTGACTGTCCACCGTCCACACATTTGTGTGTGTATACATGCATGCGAGTGTGTGTGTGTGTGTGTGTGTGTGTGTGTGTGTGTGTGTATGAAAGCAGGAGGGGTGGATCTTTTTGACTATTCAGTTTTGGTACTGGAGTTGAAACCCAGTGTGTTGCACTTGCTAGACTGGCTCTTTGCCACTCCGCTCCATCCTTACTCAGGTGTGACTATTTAGACCACTACCTGGCTCCGTTCCCAGCGGGAATGGCCAGTAGCCTTCTTACCGGGTGCCCAGTGTGAAAAATCAGTCACTGCATGACCTGGTCATGTAATAAAAACTCATGAATCTAAATATATTCACTGTTCCATAAAATTGCACAAAATTCTGTGTCCAACAATCATGCAAAATAATTGTGTCACCAAACCAATAAGAAACAGAAAACAGAGTTTGACAGTATTTAGAATGCTAAAGTTCTATTTCTTTGGTTGTTTCGCTTTGATAGTGAAGAAGTGATAAGACAGGCATCTCAATTTACCAGGTATATTCTTCTGGAAGAAAAAAATAAGTAGTTTGGTTCTATCAGGTGCTTCCATAAAATGTTCTGGTGGAATCTCCAAAATTGTTAACATCTAACTTCTAGAAGCAAAGGGGTTTCTTGGTTGCTCAAAGAATATATCATCTAAAGAAAATCATGTCTAATCCCGCTCCTAAGAGTTGACAAAGTACTTAGGCAATTAGAATATGATCAATCCAAATTATTTTACTTACCTGAATAATAAATGAAACAAGGTGTTAAATTTGTCCCAAATAGCACCTCAGAATTAGATATGAAGTGTCTCTCTAAATTCCTCTGTGCTAAAGGTTTTGTCCCAGACCATGATGCTACTGGGAGGTGATAGAGTCTTTAAAAGCTGGGGTCAATGCGGAAGGTGAGTGTTACTTCATTGAGTGAGGGACCTTGAAAAGGTTATGGCGACTTGGCCCCTTGGTCTTTGCTTCTGAGTCCCCTTGTGATGAGCATGCCCATGCCACTCTAATACACACTCCTTCCCAGAAGTTATGCCTTGCCATGTTCTGTACCTAATGGGACCAACCAACCACAGGCTGAACTCTCAATTCCAGTGATCCAAACAAAACAAACCTTTACTTCTGAACAATGGATACCCTCAAGTATTTTGCCACAGCACTAGAAAGCTAATTAAACATAGCATTGCAAAGCAAGGCATGTGGAAGTCATTTCATAAAATAGTATTTCTGCATTACATACACAATTATTTAGTGTTCCAATGATTCCTTTATATTTACTGTAATAAATTTTGTGGATCTCAGAGTAGCAAGAACAGATAACTGGTTATAAGCTTGTTAAAATGTGATCAAAGGTGTGATTTTTTTTCTTTATAGTGGATAAGGTTAGACTCAACAGAAGTAATGATTAGTTTCATTGCTAAAGTCATTGATGCTTTGATATGATGGGTTATTAAGTTTAAAAGTTGGAGAAAGTTGGTTTGAAGTTGGGATATATTTTTGCTGAAGCAAATTAAAAATTCAGGCTTAAGGAATCCTGGCATGTTCAGTCTGGTGTAAAATGGTTCAGATCTTTGACATACAGCAAACAGTACTGTGAGTTCTTTCAGTATACAGCTTGCATTTGTATATTGTCTTGGTAATGATAGGAGTAGAGGTTTAACTTAGAGGTTTTTGATAGCTTTTGATGAAAATCTGTCCAAAGTAAGAGACCACCTTTGCAGATTAAGCAGTATCCCTGGATTTTCAGAGTATAAAGTTGTTGTTTGATGGTTTAGGAAATAAATGTGTCAAAGAAGCCTAAGCCCTGCATAGGAGAAGAAAATATGTTAAAGTAGAAGGGATGGAAATAAATGGCCTTATTAAGGCTATCATTAAGAATGTGAGAGGAGTAAAAGACATTTCAAATGATAGCTCATTGAATTCTATTTTTAGGTATGTTCTAGGGGAAGTATGATTAGGGTCTGATTTTTATCAAAGTAAAATTTCTCGGGGTTGGGAATACGGCCTAGTGGCAAGAGCGCTTGCCTCGTATACATGAAGCCCTGGGTTCGATTCCCCAGCACTGCATGGCCAGACAATGGCCAGAAGTGGTGCTGTGGCTTAAGTGGCAGAGTGCTAGCCTTAAGCAAAAAGAAGCCAGGGACAGTGCTCAGGCCCTGAGTACAAGGCCCAGGACTGGCGAAAAAAAAAAAAAAAAAAAAAAGGAAACTTAAAAAAAAATTCTCTCAGAAAAATATGGTTTGCCTTCATTTCAAACACTGTCAGGTGTCCTACTCTTTAGAAACCCTGCAATTAGGTGACACCACTATTAAACAATACTGCAGGAAGGTGACATTTCATGGGTACATTCACGAATAGCCTGACAGGTGCAGGAGTGAAAAAAAGTCAAGGTAAATAACACAGAGTTCTCAAAATTCAGTAATTTGTAATAATACTAAACTGTCATCTTAAAAGATGCAAACAGTTGCCTTTTATTTTTCTTCTTTATTTTCCATGCCACTAGAACTTGAACTTAGGGCTTTGTGCTCCTGCTTGGATTTTTCACTCAAAGCTGTTTCTCTGTCAGTTGTGTCATACCTTTGCTTCCAGCTTTTCGGTTGGTATTTGGAGACAAAAATGTCTTGGACTTACTGCTTTGGCTAGTTTTGAACTGTAATCCTCAGATCTCAGCTTCCTGAATTTCTAGCATTAAAGTCATGGAGCCAGCAGGGCCCATGTGCTTTTTAATGAACAGTTTTAAAATGAAAATCAAAACTTACACAAACTTACTCAAATTTGGAGTTTACTAGACTGCTTTTAATTGATATTAATGCTTCTAATATTCAAAAACTGCCTTCAACAATTTTGAAATCTAAGCACTGAAAAGAATCAACACTTCCAGAATCTTACTGCATATCTCACTAAATCTTTAAACATAAACTTGATAGTTAATTTGCATAGTTTCAAGATAGTAATTAATAATTTATAATCATATTATAAATGGATGAAGTACTTTTCAATGTACATTGTGAAGTTATCAAACTTAAGTTGCAGTGGGATTACTACTTAATAAAATTTATTTTCACATGAATAAATTTTTGTTTTATCTATGGGGGTTATATTTGATTGCACTTGTTGCTAACAATTTGTGACTTTTATAAAATTCTTTGAGAAATGAAAAACATTGTCAAGGTAAGGAGAAATTATAACCAGTCACACTGATGTAGCTATAAAATACACTAGCTACATCTTTGCAATTGTATTGATGATACTAACATTTATAGTAATAAATATCAATAGGTACAATATTGACATATCATTCCATTTGCAATCTTTTCACTCATTGTGGGCAGTTTGAATGTATCCCAACAGAAGAGACACAGATTATCTGACTACTAAAGGTTGAAGGGTTTTCAGTTATCTCATGTTTGAAAATAAGCCATGTGTCCAGGCTCGGAATTTTCAATAAGACTGAAGCTGGGACCTTGCTATGTCTTTTGGATAAAGTTACTCTTTATTTTAATCAAGAAATGGTCAATTTTATTACTATTCTAATATTTGTACACTGAGTTAAAAAAGAGTAAACCTTTATGTCCATATGTGCTCAAAGTTAGTTCCTTTTTTAAATTATTATTATTTTTTATTTTCAAACTGATGTACAGAGAGGTTAAAGTTTCATACATTAGGCACTGGGTACATTTCTTGTACTGTTGGTTACCTGCTACCTCATTCCCCGCTCTCCCCACCCCATTTCCTTCTCCTCCCATGAGTTTTTCAGTTGATTTAAACCAAACAGTTTTGCAAGTTTTGCTTTTGTATTCGTTTGTCTTTTTATTCTGTGTCTCTCGATTTTGGTATTCCCTTTCACTTTCCTAGTTCTAATACCAGTATACACAGTTACCAATGTACTCAGAATGTGGTACATATACACAATGGAATTTTATGCCCCTATCAGAAATAATGACATTTCCCCATTCATAAGGAAATGGGAAGACTTGGAAAAAATTATACTAAGTGAAGTGAGCCAGACCCAAAGAAACATGGACTTTATGGTCTCCATCATAGGGAATAATTAGCATAGGTTTAGGCTAGTCATAGCAGAGGATCACAAGAGCCCAATAGCTATGCCCTTATGAACACATAAGGTGATGCTAAGTGAAATGAACTCCATGTTATGGAAACGACTGTTATATCACTGTTGTAATTACTTTCAACATGCCATGTGAAACTGTAGCTTCTATTGTTGATGATCCTCTTGTATTCCCTTCCTGTGGTTTTCCCTGCACTATCACTGTATCTTCTCTGATAAAGTTACTCTTAAAGTTACTCTTGTTAAAGATACTAAGTTCAGTGTTCATAGTCTCTCCCAGGATAGAAAAAATGGAAACAAACAAACTTCTAAGGAAAGTTCATTCATCTTAAAGTTTGTTTTGTTTTTAGCAGAAATGTATGTATTCATGAAATACAAATTCAAGAGAGTTTGAGATGGCTTTTCAAAAAACATTCTGAAAGAATTCCACATAATTAACAAAGCTTGCATTTTCAAGCTATTAGTACTCACTAACTGAAACACTAGACTACTTGTCATGACTAATAGAATTTTCACCTTGTCATGATTCATTTAAGTACATTTATCTTTTTTTTTTTTTTTTTTTTGGCCAGTCCTGGGGCTTGGACTCAGGGCCTGAGCACTGTCCCTGGCCTCTTTTTGCTCAAGGCTAGCACTCTGCCACTTGAGCCACAGCACCACTTCTGGCCATTTTCTGTATATGTGGTGCTGGGGAATCGAACCCAGGGCCTCATGTATATGAGGCAGGCACTCTTGCCACTAGGCCATATCCCCAGCCCAAGTACATTTATCTTATAGGATTTACTTTTAGAAAATGCTAGCAGAAATGAAAAAGAATGTCATCTCTAAGTTAATATTTTTTAGATTATGGTTAAAGGCATCCTACTAAATTGAAACCCTTCTTACTTTCTCTAGGCTTCAAGATGACTATTTTAACAGTATGGAGGAACTGGAAGAATCCTGTTATAGCTATAGCAGATGCTTTTTAATTGGGGGAATAGCATGTAAGCAGAATTTAGTCTATAGGATAAATACAAAAATCTAAAACTTAGTTGTTTTGCTTTAGTTACACATAGATCATTGAGAGGGAATTTTGCTCCCCAGTTTGGGAAGAGATCTCACATGGTAATTCTTGCTCTATTTTTAGATTGTGGTCCAGTTTTCTCTTAAATATTTGAAATTCAGAGAAGGTGAACTGTGAACATGAATGCTTTTCTACAATAGCAAAACATACATTTTGGCTGAAAAATAGCTATTTTCTGAGGAAATATTAATTATGTATAGGCATACCTGGTAATGTAGCTCTGTCTTGTGTATAGTATATGTGTGCACACATGTGTGCACACTTGTTTGTGTGTATATGAAGCTAATATGTTATATTTTCTATCAGTTCAATCAAGGAGAATAAACAATACACATCTCATCAAAAACTATTTAAAGTTTGTCAGGTACTTATAATCAGTGTGTGTGTGTGTGTGTGTGTGTGTGTGTGTGTGTGTGTGTGTGTGGTAAATCTCCTCTTATCCACAGATATTGAAGCCTCAAAATTGGCAGATGATTTTGAGTAAAATAATCTGTGAAATAAGAAAAAATATCTTATGTATTTATTTTCTGGGAAAGAAGTTTGACTATTAAGAAGATCAAGAGACACAGGGTAAAAAAAAAAGACAAACAACTACAAAAGCAATACTTACAAACTGTTTGGTGAAAATGAGGGAGGAGGGAGAGGGAAAGGAAAGGGGGAGGGGAGGGGGCATGAGGGATGAGGTAACAAACAGTACAAGAAATGTATCCAATGCCTAATGTATGAAACTATAACCTCTCTGTAATTCAGTTTGATAATAAAAAAATATAAAAAAGAAGATGTAAATATAAAACAAAATACTAGATGAAAAGTAAGAAAAAACCCAAAGAAATCATGAAGGAAAATATCTGAGGAGATACAACTTTCAAAGAACACAGTCAAAATTTAAGAAAGTAGAGTCTAAAAGTCTTGCAAGGCTTACCTCATAGTGTTTTTTATTTTTTCCTGTAGTAGACAAAACATCTTTAAAAAGCAATTCTCACAATTTGTGATATAATAATTTGAAGAGAAAAAGGATTATGAATTTCTATCAAATTCTGTAATTTCTACCATGATTATGGAGCTGTGTTTTACTTTTGTTGTCAATTCATTTTCTGAATTTAAAATTTAAAATGTAAAGAAACGGGGCTGGGAATATGGCCTACTGGAAAGATTGCTTGCCTCACATACCTGAAGTCCTCGGCTCGATTCCCCAGCACCACATATAGAGAAAACGGCCAGTAGTGGCGCTGTGGCTCAAGTGGCAGAATGCTAGCCTTGAGCAAAGCGAAGCCAAGTCAGGCCCTGAGTTCAAGGCCCAGGACTGGCAAAAAAAAAAAAAAAAAAAAAAAAAAAATATATATATATATATATATATATATATATATGTAAAGAAACTACTACTACATGGCAATTTTATGTAACTTAACCCTGGAATAAAACTTCCAAATTTAAACTCACCCCAAAATACTTAAACTTACTTTATATATCTGGGCAATATAAAATAAAGAGAAAGGATTGGCTTAAAATTGCAAAGAAACTTAAATATTATGTAATTGAACTCTCAAATATTATGTCAGAAGAACCCAAAGTGAAGAAAACTAATGTTCTCTCTCATTCTGTTATTCTGGTGTAGTTTATAATAGAACTAGACTTAGAACCAGTACTATCCACTACCACCTCTAGAACATTTATGCTACATTTTATTTTTTCAGCATAAGAGATTTTAAACAGTAGTGGAATTAAAGTAGTATGCACTCACAATTAAGCTGTAATCCTCATTATCTGAAATCAACTATACTGCCCAGTAGTTATTCAGTTATTCTCACTTTGTTGATTTCTTTTTTTCTTTTTCTTTTTTCTTTTTTTCCCCCAGTCCTAGGGCTTGAACTTAGGGCCTAAGCACTGTCATTGGTTTCTTTTTGCTCAAAGATAGCACTCTACCACTTGAGCTACAGAGCCACTTCTGGCTTTTTCTATTTATGTGGTGCTGAGGAATCAAACCCAGGGCTTCATGTATATAGGCAAACACTCTACCACTAGGCCATGTTCCCAGCTCCTATTTATTTCTTAATATTGCACTCACTTAATACAGGAAATTCCAAAAAGGAAAGAGTACATTTTAAATGCATCCAGTTCAATTTAATTTGATACCCTAGGGCCAGAAATGTTTGAAATTAAATATTAGAAGTTTATTTTCCCTTCTTCATTTATTCTTTCACACACTGGAAATTCCACAGGTCATTAAAATGGCTAATTATGTTGTCAGAAGATGTTGAAACAGTTAAGTTGTACAGGTATATAGTTTTCATCTCACTCATTTTTATGTACTTGATTGCATATACCTTAACATGTAGCAAGTTAATATATTTGCATGATTCATAAAGTCAGTTATGTATTCATTTGTTCCAAAATATTTATGAAATTACAGATATTCTCTTGTGCACTTAGGAGTCTATTGTTAAAAAGTTAAGCTGGGCACCCATGGGTCACACCTGTAGCCTTAGATACTCCGGAAGCTGAGATCTAAGGATCACAATTTGAAGACAGCCAGGTCAGGAAAGCCTGTAAAACTTATCTCCAAGTAACCACCTGAGAACTGGACATGATGTTGTGGCTCAAAGTGGTAGAATGCTAGCGTTAAGCACAAAAGCTCAGGAACAGTGCCCAAGTACCAATGACTTACCCTAGTAATCCGAGCTACTCAGGAGGCTGAGACCTGAAGATTGTCCTTCAGAGACAACCTGAGCAATGTATCTGAGAGACTCTCTGATCAGAAGTGGCTTAAATGGGAGAGCAAAAGCCTTAAGTTAATAAGCCAAGCAAGAGCTCAAGATCCTGAGTTTGAGCCCTAATAATGGCACACAGACAAGGCAGTCTGCAGTGTCAGTGTAGCAATTTCCAATCTACATGTAGCATTTGCTTTATTTTATTCAAAATGTCCATTACATAATCTGTCATCTTTGTTTGTTTTTAAAGCTGTGAGTATAGAATCCAGAACTTTGTGCATTCTAGGCAAGTCATCTACCACTGAGACACAGCCCTAGCTTGATTCACTTTTTAACCTAGTGGATATTTCCTTTCTTTAGAGAGGAGGTCTGAATCCAAACTAATGACATCCTGTCAATGAAATTTAAGACCTAATTGTAGACTAATAGAAGCCTTAATGACTGACTGACATATTACACCAACATTTAATTGCAAATGAAAAGCAATTACATGAAAAACAATCTTTTCCAGATTGCTTACATCTCTTAAAAATCCTTAACTTGTTGCAACATTCTTCATCAAGAGTATGACTTATTTTACTTCCTCTATTCATGACATTAGCTATTGCATGTTGACTCCATATTTAAGAAAGTTAATTTTCAAGGATTCATACATATTAACCCATTTTATTCTTTTTTATTTTTATTTTCAAACTGATGTACATAGAGGTTACAGTTTCATTCATTAGGCATTGGATACATTTCTTGTACTGTTTGTTACCTCCTCCCTCATTCCCTTCTTCCTCTCCCTCCTCCCAGTTTCCCTTTCCCCCCAAAAGACAAACAACTACAAAATCAGTACTTACAAAACTGTTTGGTGTAAATCAACTAACCCATCTCATTCTTTACAGAGACTCGTCATTCTATAATTCATCAGCTGCATTTTACAGCTGAAAAACATGGAAGTTCAAAGAGATCAACAGTTCCCCAAAGTAACAGAACTGTTTAATGGCACTGATCATGATGTGAAATTAAACTTGTGTGCTTCATATCTGGCCATTTTTTAAAATTTAATTTATTTATTAATTGAACACAAATTGTTTTGACAAGGTGTTGTGCAAAAAGTTACATAGTAGGGCAGTGTGTACATTTCTTGTGATATCTTAGGCGCTGTTTTTCTTTTTCTTCTCTAGGTCAGGTAGACATATATACAATACACAATGTATCAAGAACATGTACAGTAGCCACGTGGCCAAGCCCAAGAAAATTCGCCTAGGGCTTTAAATGTAATGTCGATATTAGACAATATGTCGACAGTAGTCTTATATGAACGTACATACATAGCTTTTGAGCTATTGTATTCCACTGAGAGGTCAATTTTTGACCTTTATATGTTGAGTAGTTGTTTGGTTTTAGTACATACTGTTGGGTCGCTGCCCCAATCCTGTGGGAAATACCATTTGACTAGAAGTTTTTGGTTTCACAGACCTGGACTCTACTGTCTCTCCATCTCACTTTCTTAACAGTCATGTATTAGAGAGATCATGCCCCTTTGTTTTCTGTGTTCTAGGCTTGTCTCGCCCAACATTATTTGTTCAAGTTCTGACCATTTCCCTGCAAATAACAGTATTTCACCATTCCTAATCACTATGTAGTATTCCACTGTGTATAGGTACCATATTTTTTGGATCCATTCATCTGTGGAGGGGCATCTGGGTTGTTTCCATATTTTGGCTGTTGTGAATTGTGCCACTATAAACATGGAAGTACAAATGTCTTTTTGATATCTTGGGGTTTGTTGTTTAGGAAAGATGCCTAGGAGTGGTATGGCTGGGTCATAGGGTAGGTCTATATTGAGCTTTTTGAGAAACCTCCATACTGTTCTCCAAAGTGATTGTACTAATTTGCACTCCCACCAACAATGGAGAAGGGTTCTTCTTTCCCCGCACCCCCTCCAGCATTTGTGGCTGCCTGAGTTCAGAGTATAGGGCATTCTAACAGGAGTGAGGTGGTAGCTCAGTGTTGTTTTTATTTGCATTTCCTTTACTAGCAGGGAGGTTGAGCATTTCCTCATATGTTTCTTTGCCATTTTTATTTCTTCTCTTGTGAAGTCTCTCTTTAGCTCCTTTGCCCATTTCCTAATAGGTTTATTGGGCTTGGAGGGGCTTAGTTTTTCGAATTCTCTGTAGATGACAGATATTAGGCCTTTGTCTGTTGCTGTGCTGGTAAAGATCCTTTCCCATATGGTTGGCTGTCTTTCTGTTTTGGTGGCTATGTTCTTAGCTGTGCAGAAACTTTTTATTTTGTAGTAGTCCGATTTGTTGAGTCTCTCCCCTATTTGTTGTGCTCCTGGGACTATATTTAGGAAGTTCCTTCCTGTTTCTATAAGTTCTAGCGTCTTTCCTACTCTATCCTTCAGTAGTTTCAAGGCTTCAAGTCTGATATTGAGGTCCTTGATCCATTTTGAGTTGATCTTGGTGCATGGTGATAGGCTTGGGTATACTTTGAGTTTTCTGCATATGTCTGCCCAGTTCTCCCAGCACCAGTAGTTGAAGAGGCTATGTTTATTCCATTGTATGTCTTTAGCTCCTTTGTCAAATATCAGCTGACTGTAAGAGTGCGGTTTTATTTCTGGATCTTCAGTTCTAATCCATTGGTCTTCCGATCTGTTTTTATACCAATACCAGTCTGTTTTTTTTTTTTTTTTTTTTTTTTTTTTTTTTTTTTTTTTTTTTTTTTTTTATGATGGCCCTGTAGTAGAGCTTGAAGTCTGGTATTGTGATACCTCCTGCACTGCTTTTTTTGCCTAGAATTGCTTTGGCTATTCGAGGTCTTTTGCTGTTCCATATGAATTTATGGATTGCTTTCTCTATTTCAGTGAAGAATGTGACTGGGATTTTGATAGGGATTGCATTGAATTTGTATAACAATTTGGGCAATATCGTCATTTTCACTATATTGATTCTGCCTACCCATGAGCATGGGAGGTCTTTTCATCTTCTTGTGTCTTCTTTGATTTCCCTTATTAGATTTTTATCGTTTTCATTACATAGGTCCTTCACGTCCTTGGTTAAGTTGATCCCTAGGTACTTTATTCTTTTTTGGCTACTGTAAATGGAATTGTTTCTATAATTTCCTTTTTGGTTTGTATATTGCTGGTGTACAGAAAAGCTGCTGACTTTTGTGGATTGATTTTGTATCCTGCTACTTTGCCAAAATGGTTTATTAGGTATAGGAGTTTGGGGACTGAGATTTTTGGGTCCTTCAGATATAAGATCATGTTGTCTGCGAATAGGGATAACTTGATTTCTTCCTTGCCGATGTGGATCCCTTTGATGTCCTCCTCTTGCCTTATTGCTATGGCTAGGGATTCCAGCACTATGTTGAAAAGAAGTGGGGAGAGTGGGCACCCTTGTCTTGTTCCTGAGTTTAGGGGGAATGATTTAAGTTTCTCTCCATTTAATATGATGTTAGCAGTTGGTCTGCTGTATATGGCTTTTATTGTTTTGAGGAATGTTCCATCTATTCCTGTTCTCTCCAAAGCTTTTAATAAGTATGGATGTTATATTTTGTCAAAAGCTTTTTGGGCATCGACTGAGATAACAATGTGATTCTTGATTTAGTTCTGTTTATGTGGTGAATTACATTGATTGATTTACGGATGTTGAACCATCCTTGTGACTGTGGGATGAAGCCTACTTGGTAATGATGTATAATTTTCTTGATCAGTTTCTGGATCCTGTTAGCTAATATTTTATTGAGGAGTTTTGTGTCTGTGTTCATTAGTGATATTGGGTCATTGCCTGGTTTGGGAATGAGTATGATATTAGCTTCATAGAATGAATTTGGGATTTCTCCCTCTGTTTCTGTTCCACGGAAGAGTTTGAGGAGTATTGGTATTAGCTCCTCACTAAAGGTTTTGTAGAATTCATTGATGAATCCATCTGGGCCTGGGCTTTTCTTTGTTGGGAGGTTCTTGATTACCTCCTGTATCTTACTGTAAGTTATTGGTTTATTTAGTTGATTTATTTCTTCTTGGTTCAGTTTGGGCAGTTTATACTTCTCTAAGAATTGATCCATTTCTGTAAAATTATTGTTTTTTTATTGAGTAGAGGTTCTGGAAATAGCACCTTAAGATTGTTTGAATATCGTGTGTACTTGTTGTAATTTTTCCAGTGGAGTTCTGATTTTACATATATGAGTCTCTTCTCTTCTTTTTTTTTGTAAGTCTTGCGAAGGGTCTGTCAATTTTATTTATGTTCTCAAAGAACCAGCTTTTAGTCTTATTTCTTTATCTCTTCTTTAATCTTTGTGATCTCTCTCCTCCTAGTCATTTTAGATTTGGTCATTTCTTGTTTCTCCAGTTGTTTTAGTTTCATCATGAGGTTATTCACCTGCTCTGCTTCCATTCTTTTCATGTAAGTGCTGAGGGCAATGATCTTGCCCCTCAGTACTGCCTTAACTGTGTCCCATAGGTTTCTTTGTGATGTATTTTCATTTTCATTGTGGTTTATGAATTCCTTGATTTCATCTTTAATTTGGTCTGTAACCCAAGTGTTGGATAATAGTGTGGGGTTTAGCCTCCAAGAATGTGTATAGCCTCTGTGGTAACCATTGTTATTGAGGGTT
This sequence comes from Perognathus longimembris pacificus, assembly GCF_023159225.1. Lineage (NCBI taxonomy): Eukaryota > Metazoa > Chordata > Mammalia > Rodentia > Heteromyidae > Perognathus > Perognathus longimembris. The sequence goes on from NC_063184.1 coordinate 8,386,538, forward strand.
ACCTTTAATCCACTGTGATCAGATATAATACATGGGATGACGTCAGTATTTTGTATTTGCTAAGGTTTTTGTGTGGGCTATGACATGGTCTATTTTGGAGTATGATCCATGGGCTGCTGAGAAGAAGGTGTATTGGGTCCCTGTAGGGTGGAAGATTCTGTATAGATCTGTCAGATCCATTTGGGATATGGTGTTACTTAGGTCCTCAGCTCCCTTGCTGATCCTCTGGGTGTTGGATTTGTCTCTTGGAGAGAGTGGGGTATTAAAGTCTCCCACTGTGATTGTGTTTGCATCTATCTTGTTCTGTAATTCTGTGAGAATTTGCTTGACATATGTAGGGCCTCTTTTGTTCAGTGAATATACATTTATCACCGTGATGTCTTGATTCTGGATTTTTCCTTGTATTAAAATGTAGTGTCCTTCTTTGGCTTTTTGAGTTGATTTTAACGAAAAGTCCAGCCTGTCTGAGATCAGGATGGCTACACCTGCCGTTTTGGTAGGTGCGTTTGTTTGGAAGATCTTGCTCCATCCTTTCATTCGGAGCCTGTTTTTGTCCCTTGCTGTAAGTTGGGTCTCTTGTAGACAACAGATGCCAACTTTTTGTTTGCGGAACCATTCTTCCAGTCTGCTTCTCTTTATCGGAGAGTTTATACTATTTATATTTATGAGTGTTTTTTCTCCCATTTTCTTGTTGGACTGTTTTTTCCTCTTTTTTTTTCTTCTTGTCTTTAGTGAGCTGCTCTTTCTGTTGGGCTCTGGATATTGTAGTTTCTTTCTGTTTCTGTCTGTGTGTCCTGTACAATCTCTGTTTGGTGGGATTCCCCTCTTAGAATTTGCTGTAGGGCTGGTTTTTATTCACATACTCCTTTAGATCCTCTTTGCTATGGAAAGTTCTGGTTTTTCCTTCTAATTTCGCTTCTAATTTTGCTTATTATTTAATCCTAGGTTGCATATTGTTGGCCTGTAGTACTTGGATGGTGTTCTTCCACGCACTTTGTGCTTGGTAGGTTTGTGTGGAGAGGTCTGCTGTTATTCGGATCCTCTTCCCATTGTAGAAAATTTCTTTCTTCACTTTGGCTGAATTCAGAATTTGCTCTTTATTCTTGAGATCTGAAGTCTTGAATATTATTTGCCTTGGGGTGGCTTTTCTGGGGTCTGCCCTGCCAGGTATCCTATAGGCTTCGGTTACCTGGATGGGGACCCTTGTGAGATTGGGGATGTTTTCTGCAGTAACTTTATTAAAAATATGATGAAGCCCTCTGCTCTGGTATTTGGCTCCTTCTTCTATTCCAAATATGCGCAGATTATATCTCTTGTCTTTGTCCATTAGTTCCTGGATTAGTCTGCCCTGAATCTTCACTGTTTCTTGGAGTGTGGTAATTTTCTGGTTGTTGTCGGCTGCTTCATTGTCCGAGAGAGATTCTGGATTCCATATGGTCAATTCTTTGTGCTGTAGATTCAACTACGGAGTTTATGGATGTCAGAGAGCTATTTATGGTTGTCAGATCAGCTCTGATCGTGGAAATTTCTTCCTTTAAAGAATTGTATTTTAAATCTATTTTTTCATGCATTTCACTTCTCAGGATGTTAAGGTCTTCTTTAACGGAGGTTTGCATTGTCTCCATTTTTGCTTCCATTTCTTTCTTGGCTTCCTGGATGTCCTTCAAGACTTCCACTCTAAACTCCTGGAATTGTTTTATGATTTCGTTCTGACACTTTCCACCATTTCTGTTAACATGGCCTCATTTGCTTTTTTATTCTCCATCTCCTCTTCAGTCGTGCTGCTTTTGGAGCTGGCGAGTTGGCTTGCCCTTTGATGAACTGTTATATTTCTTTGATTTGGGCATCTGAAGATCTGTGGGTGGCTTCCCTGGTTTGGTTTTGTGCTGGTTCCTGCTGGTCCATCAGTGGGAGCCTTGTGTCCTGGTGTCCTGGCTCTGGGTTTGGGTTTGGTTGTTGAACCTTGCTTCCCAATGGGTGAGTGTGACCTTCTCGGTTGTTGCTGAGGTGGTCACTCTCCCTGCACTTGGGGGCCGGTAGGTTCTGTGTCTTTCTCTGTGGGACAGTGTCCTGCCACTGCGCTGTGCTGACCCTAGCATTCCCTTGTTGAGGGTTTTCTGGTCACTGATTCAGCATGGCGTGGAGGCTTATCTCTTCTTTGGTTCTTTTTTCCACTCTGTATCTTTGTCAGAGGAGCTCACCTATCAGGCAGTTCGCCTTCCTGTGTGGACCACTCCGGGGCCAGTGTTGTTGAGGGGCAGCCCACCCACTTGTGCGAAATGCGCCAAACTGAGTGGGTGCGGGCCGATTGAGAGCTCTGCCCTCCTGTGTAGGTGCGCCTACCAGAGCGGTGCTGCCACTGTGGCCCCACCCACCTGTGCACTGTGCACCCACTACAATGGGCGCTGCCGCTGTGGCCCTGTCCACCTGAGCGGGGTACACCTACCAGAGCGAGCACCGGGTTGTTGGGTTGTGCTTGTGCCCTCCTGCGAGTCTGCTGTGGGGGGCGGTATGTGTGGGCCCCAGTAGGATCAAGTGTCTGGGCGCAGGTTGGTGCCCACAGACTCTGTGCCTCCACTGTGGGGGGGGGTGCATGATCAGGCCCAGGTGTCCCTGCTGTGCTGGTATTGCCCACCAGAGCCTGTGATTTTAGTTGTAAAAGTCCGCGAGGTCCAGGCGCCTCGGGTGGGGCTTGCACTGCTGGTTGTCCCCCAGCCCCTCTTGGAAAGGGGGCAGGGCTGGTTTGGCCAGTTCAGGCTCCTGGGTGGCCTTGGCGCTGCTCCGCCCTTCCCCTGCTAAACTCCCGTGACTTCCCAGAGCCTCATGGGAGCTTTCTGCCTGATTTGGGGGTTCTTTGTTCCCTCGAGGTGAGGAGGGGGAGGGAGAGAGGTCTAGCTTCTTGGTAGGGTTTGGGTCCCTGATAGATGGTCTCCTGTTGGGGAAGGTGGAAATGGGGGACTCACTGGTCCTGGGTTGTGTGTGTGTCCCGCGCCGCCATTGGCCCTTCAGGGGTGGAGTGCTGTGGTGTGGCAAAAGGTCGTGGTGGTGTCCCTGGGTCTCCCCTTCTGCACCGCTGGGTTCCCCAGCTGCTTACATTTGTTCCTGGTGTGGACCCAAACTTCCCCTTCTCGCCGTCGCCGTGTGTCTTGGTCCGCACTCTCCCTGGGGTCCGTGGAGTCCTGCTGTCTGGACTCTGCATTCCTGGCAGTCAGTCTGCCGATTGCTGGGTCCCCTTTCCCAGCCTGGCCCTGTTTGGGCCAGGGTCGGCTGGTGGGGGGAGGGTGCCCCAGAGATTCTCTGGCTCCGTGTAGGTTTTTGGCTCTTCTTTTTTGCTCCTTTTTGTTTTCCTGCGTTTCTCCACTGCTTCTGGCTGCTTGTTTTGCTGGGTTCTTGATGGGGTGTTGGGTGCTGGAGTTCCCAGCTCGCTTTTCAGTTAGAACTAGTCAGGGTGCCTCCCTACTGTGGCGGTGCCATCTTCCTCCCCTTGGACATTTTTTTTGTTGGCCAGTCCTGGGCCCTGGACTCATGGCCTAAGCACAGTCCCTGGCTTCTTTTTGCTCAAGGCTAGCTGCAGGAAGCCGGCAACAACGCCATTACAAGATGGCTCCTACTTCCTTGCAGCCTTACTGGTAAATAACGGCAAAGCCTAACGGACTTACTGGCCTGAACCCTGCGCATGCGCAAGTGAGTTCTAGTCCCAGCCAATCCCGTGGCAGCTGCTAGTAGCAACCAGTCACAGACCAATCAGGGAGCGACCCATGCTCACCCAACGGTATATAAGCAGGCGGTTTTGGCCTTTTGGTGCCCCTCGCTTCAGCTCTCCCTCAACCAAGCGGCTCCTCAATAAAATGTGATTGGGAAGGATCCTCGTGTGGTGGTCGCCTTTCCTCGCTGGACGAGGTTGCCGCCCGCCGCAACTGGTGCCGAAACCCGGGAACCACGCGAGGGGACAAAGAGGATCCAGAACCCAACACATGAGGAGGTAACTTCCCTCAGGTATGTGGACTGCCGTTCCTGTCTGGTGCTTCTTATTATCCTTCCGCTGTGAGTGCTGGTGGCTGGTGTGTGCTTGCTCTGTTTGCGCTGTGACGAACCTGGAAAAGAGTGCCGCTGCATTGATCTAGAGTAAGTTAAAAGTGAAAGTAAGCCCACGGTAGAAAACGTGGTTTTCGCCCGTGGATAAGACACTCGTAGATAAGGGTGCAACATGGGAAATTCTCAGGGGAAAACAACCGGTTCTGAGGACCTTTACACTCCTCTTCAGACATTGCTGAAACAGCGCGGTCTTAAGGTTGGCAAGGCAACTATCAAGAAGGTTCTTACTGATATAGACCAACAGGCACCGTGGTTCGCGGTTTCTGGCGGCTTGACCCTCGTTTGCTGGGACAAGTTAGGCAGGGATTTAGACAGCGCTCAGGAAAAGGGTGAGATCTCTAGAGCAACGATGCCCTTATGGCGCATGGTACGCTCATGCCTGGAAGATGGACACTCCATAGATCTTATAAAGGAAGGTCAAAGGGCCCTTAGTAAGCACCAGGATAGTCTTTCGGAATCCTCATCAGTAAAGGGGGAAGTGGTTAGGACTAAGGAAAATAAAAATAAAAAAGATGAAAGAAAGAAAAGGGAGACCCCATAAGGGTCTGGAGGAGGGACTGCAGCCCTCCGGAAAATCCTCGACCGCGCAGGCGGCGGGGACAAACTCAAAAGGGACAAGGACAAGAACCAGTTGCCCCATTGTATCCTTCTTTGGAGGAATTTAAGATTGATAACTCCTTCTCAGCTCTTAGTATAGAGGGCAGTGAATCAGAGAGCGAGGCCGAGAGTGGCCATACCTCGGGCAGCGAGCTGAGCCCAGAAGATGAAGAGGGCTTGGAGGAAGCCGCTGCTAGGTACGAAAAGGACAGATACGGACCTGGTTACCCCCTTGGGGCCAAGGCCCCCAGGCAAAAAACACCCTCTGCCCCCCCCCCCCCCCCCCCCCGCCTTATGCGGTGTCCAGGCGGAGCAACTTCATAAAGAGAAGTACGTGGTCTAGGTTGGCCACGGCTTTTCCAGTCTTTGAGAACCCAATAACAGATGAAAGGACCTATGAGCCAGTCTCTTATAAACAACTAAGGGATCTAATGGAGTCAGTGCACACATATGGAGTTACAGCCAGTTATACCACTGCCTTATTGCGGCGACTCACGGTTAATGCCATGACGCCCACGGATTGGTTTGAGATTGCGCGCACATGTCTCAGTCACGGGCAGTTCCTTGACTTTAGGTCCATTGTTCAGGACAAGGCACAAATACAATTCAGAAAGAATCTCCAAGAAGGGAGAGCCGAATGGTCGGTGGACATGCTTCTAGGACAGGGAGCTTATGCAGTGGAACAGACCACCTACCCCTTTGAAGTCTACCGCCAGGTAAATGAGATATTTTACAAGGCTTGGCGGGCCTTGCCAAACAAAGGAGAGGTGGCTGGCAACCTTACAAAAGTGATTCAGGCGCCCAATGAACCATTTTCTGATTTTGTGGCACGCATGCTTGAGACGGCGGAGCGTGTACTTGGGAATTTGGATGCTGCCATGCCACTTGTACAACAAATAATCTATGAGCAAAGTACCAAGGAATGTACAAGAGCCTAAAGGAATTACTGCAAAAACAAAAAGGGGGAATAGCTGAGACAGCGACCCCCAGGGAAAGGCTTTCACTTGTACTCTTTACCTTAAATTTTTTAAATGTAAATGATGCCGGTGAGTCAGCTGCTGATAGGCATGCAGCCACTAAGGTCACTGTCAGAAAGGATATGGTCATGTGGAAAGAGGTTTTGAATAACAAATGGTATGGACCGGATCTGGTGATAACGAGATCCAGGGGAGCTGTTTGTGTTTTTCCTCAGGGCCAAGAAGTGCCTCACTGGGTGCCAACGAGATTGACCAGGCCTGTGGAAACGACAGAAGAAACCCATTGCGAAAATAAAGACCTGCAAGATGAAGACGCCATCCACTTGCCCTGTGGTACAACTGATCCCCCTGCTACTTGCAACAGTGCTGACTGCAGCCCCGATGGCAGCAAAAGAAATGACACTATGGGCTGTGACTAAGGCATGGCCAGTACCTATGCCCTTGCATGCAGATTCCTCCCCACCTTGTTTTCTGCAGACTGCAACATGGAAGTCCCATGTATTACTCGTATTTTTACTACTATGCCTAGGGGGCAGTATGGTCTGCCTCTGGTTGGTCTGTCACCTGCGAACCCAAACACGAAGGGACATGGCTAGTAATTTCACAGGCTTTAGCCGCCTTGGAGTATGGAGCTTCCCCCCAGATTTGGCTTTCAGCCCTAAAAAGGGACTAAGCCCTCAATTGCACGGCCTTTGCACCCCAGGAAGCTGGTAGCTTCACTTGCACTAGGGATAGGCGTGCATTTGAGCAGAGCAGGATGCCGGGCAATAGCACCGCACTTGGGAGTCCTGAGGTAACAGGCCCCAAGAAGAGCAAGTCTGATTGCACGTGGGTAGATACCCTAGACCCCACCTCTGGAAAAAAGGTATCGGACGGGTCTGGCGTCCGATGAATGGATAACACTCATGGGAAAGCCAGTACAATGTTCCAAAATAGCACACAGAGATCAGACCTCTACTCTTACCTGCACAAAAACAAAAAGGGGGAACTGCAGGAAGCCGGCAACAACGCCATTACAAGATGGCTCCTACTTCCTTGCAGCCTTACTGGTAAATAACGGCAAAGCCTAATGGACTTACTGGCCTGAACCCTGCGCATGCGCAAGTGAGTTCTAGTCCCAGCCAATCCCGTGGCAGCTGCTAGTAGCAACCAGTCACAGACCAATCAGGGAGCGACCCATGCTCACCCAACGGTATATAAGCAGGCGGTTTTGGCCTTTTGGTGCCCCTCGCTTCAGCTCTCCCTCAACCAAGCGGCTCCTCAATAAAATGTGATTGGGAAGGATCCTCGTGTGGTGGTCGCCTTTCCTCGCTGGACGAGGTTGCCACCCGCCGCAGCTAGCACTCTGCCACTTGAGCCATAGCCCCACTTCTGGTCATTTTCTATATATGTGGTGCTAGAGAATCGAACCCAGGGCTTCATGTATATATGAGGCAAGCACTCTTGCCACTAGGCCATATCCCCAGCCAGATCTGGAATTTTTTTTTGCCTTTGTTTTATTTTACTTGTGTAACACTCCTCAATGTTGGATATGTGCACTTATTTATAGGCTTTAACTCTTTTTATAAGTGACATATAACTATTAAGAGAAGCATGTATTCCTTCAGGAGATGCAATTTGTGTTTTGCTACATGCCAGGGACTATAAGGTGACAGAGAAAATGGTGGAAGGAAATAGTCTAACATTTATGGAAATGCTTGAGGAAACTTCATTCAATATGATTCCAATTTGCATATTGCAGAAGAGAATAGAGAGGTTGATTTTAATCCTGAATACAACAGAAATGTAGATGGGGATTTACAATAAAACAACAGAATAAGGGCTGAGCAGACAACAATTGCCAAGAGGACACATAGGAGTGGGATAAATTTGTATTAAGTGGACTTCACAGTTTTCTTGCTTGAAGGAGGCCAGACTGATCAGAAACCAAGGGTACAGAAAAGAATGTGATGGTAGATTATGAGTGTGATCGTCTACAAATGGGTTAAACAGAATTCTTGCTGCAACTTGTTGCAGGTTGAAGGCATGGCCTAAATATGAAGACTAACGGAAAAGACAGCTTGTAGGCTTCTGCCTAGGTTGTGTAAATAAACAAATTAAAAAGGAATAGGTTTTAGGACTAAATAAACAAAGTCTTAGAGACTCACTGAGGACAGCTTCAAGTATTATGCTATTTCAAATAAGTTTTTGGCTTGGAGGCTATTTGAAAGGAAATGTTATTTGAACTTAAGTAAATAATAATCTCATGAATCCTGTCACCAGTTTGTTAATATATTTCTCCTATACCATCTTACTAAATCAGAATTTTGTAGCATAGAGTATTCTGATCCATTCTTGTAATTGACCATGGACTCCATAAGGAAATAATTCATTTATTATGATAGTTCAAACCCAACATTATATGTAATGGAATGATGATATTATCCTATTTTCTTGCAATATGGAAAGAAGGTAATTTCCCACCCCTAATTTATGTTTACCATAGCATTTTCCTCTGTAAAAAAATGAAAATTATATTTTAAAATTCAAAATGATTTAACACTTTTCTCCCTTCTGTATAACAAGAATGGCGTAACTTATGGCAGGAAAATAGAAAGACTTTGGAAATTTTTTTCCCATGAAAGTCTCAAAGAATTCATCAGAATTTCTATTTTATGAGAACTTTTTTAAATTTTATATTACCCGAAAAAGGAAAATAATTTAAAGAGAACACTTTGTCCTGATACTTTATAATGCAATGATATAGAACAATTTTCTCGTTCAAATTTCTAGATATGCACACCTAGGAGGTACTTAATCTCAGTAGAGAAATAATTCAAGGATGGCTAAGAGTCAGTGTCTCATGTTTGTAATCCTAGCTACTCATGAGGCTTAGAGTAGGAGGATCAAGGTTCAAAAACAACCTCTGCAGAAAATCCTGTGAATTACATCTCCAATGAAATAGCAATATTCTAGATGGAGTCATGGATCAATGGTAGAGCAGTAGCAGTGACTGTGTAAGATAAACAGGACTGTGTTTATTAACACAAACCAAGAAGGAGTGTAAGTACCTCTTCCAGATTGGAGGGTGGGTTGACTCAAGAAGGAGCAGCCTCACCAAAGGTTTTTGTACTTCAACATTTGTCTTGGGTTTTGTATCAAGGATTTTAACTTTATTTTCCTCACATGTTGATCAGGAAATATTTTGTCTTTGAATGACCAGAGAGAGACTGTCATTTTCCATGGACAAGACCCTGCTATATGACACCTGTCATATCATCCAGTCTGGAGTAATATTGTTTATAGCATCATCCACACTAGAGTGAAGTTCTGAACTTCTTGCCAAAATAATATGTAAAAAAAACCACATCAGTACTATTGGTGTGCCAAATGGAATTGTTTACTCTATATGAGATTGATGAATGCAGTTTTTATGTTTTATTTCATCTTTGCAGAGAAATACATAATCTCTGATATTAACATAGGTTCAGGGATCCATGATGATACTATGTGTATTGGTGGAAGACAACACATGACTCCCTGAAGAAAGGAATATTTAACCCTATGTGATCATGTAATTAGCATGGCCAAATATAAATTAGATAAACACAAACTAATAAAAAAATGTACTCTGTAAATTAAAATGAATGCAATTCCTTGCAAAAAAAAAAAACCACTTAGATGTTCTTTTTCTTCAGGCTATTAAAAGGAGGATTTCTGAGATGTCCATCCATCATATTGGAGCACAGCACCTCATTTTTTTTTAATTAGGAAAAAGCCGTACCTCATTATGAGACAAAACTATGATTCCAATGTTTTCTAATTAGGTGATAAAAATTTGCTTTATATATTTTGTATTTTCATGGATTCAAATAATATAATTATCATTTGGTTTATGAACAAAATAGAGACAATCAGTAACAAGAAATTATATTAAAGTTACGGTTACATTTTATATCAAGTAATTTATATTGTACATCACAATACTAGTGACAAAATTCTGTACTCTAAAATGGTCATTACATGAATAGTTGTTAAATATATATTCACTGATAATTTAGTACTTTAACTTATCTTGAAAACTTTTCCTAACTTAAAATATGGGCAATTTGGGAATATTTTTTATTACGTCTAATTATAGAAATATTCCTTTACTGTGTGACTACAGATGGAAAGATTAACTAGGAAAAGTAATTAGTATGTAGAACATTTTGTTTGAACTCTAAGTCTGAATTTATGTAAGATCAAAGAAAGAAGAAAATCAATAGTGGTATTCATTTATAAATCACTTTGATTTCATATTTAAAGTTTTGCCACATATCTCCTATAAGTGCTTCTTAGCTCTGTAAACTTTTTCCATTTGCTAAGCATCCATAAATGAAATATTCAAGTTTCTGAAGAAATACAAATCAAGAACAGGCACTTTTAAAACTAGCTTGTGTTGCCTTTAGGGGGAAAATGGCATCATAAAATTAACCTCACAAGGCAGTTATTGGCTTGACTGTGGGCCCATTACAGGCCTGTGCTCTGCTGTCTCCTATTCATGCTTGTGTTTCCAAGTCCTCCTATGGAGTATTTTCATCTTAGGTAGGTTTGAATCACAGGGCAGATGGGAAGAAAAGAAAGAGAGAGAAAGACAGAGGGCAGACAAAGATAGAGACAGATAGGGAAATTGAATGATACAAACATATTTATCTGTTAGCACTGGTCTTGAGGACTTGAAAATCCTATAATATAATCTTAAGAATTTTTTTCTTATTGTTTGAAAATACAGTTCTATGTGTCTACATATGGGAGGAAAAAGGTACATATTTAAAAGCTACATTATATGAAATGCTTCACTTTATGTCTTTAGAAGAACAAGAAATCTAAGCTGAATGAATTCCCAGAGACATATGCATAAATATATGTGTATGTATAAATACATATATATGTGTCTATAAATATAACTTATACATAATTTATATATGCATTGTACATAACAATTCTAGTGACAGTATTCTCATGAATAGTTGCTAAATATATATTTATATGTTTAGTTGTTAAATATATTATAGTTATATATAAATATTTAATATATAGTTATATTTAGTTGTTATATAGAGATGTTAAATATATAGTTATATATAGATGCTAAATATATATACATATAGTTTAAATATGTATTGTTTAATTTTTCCACCCTATGATGTCTATTTAAATTTTTATCTACCTTGTAAACTGTGTCTTAGTATTAATTTCATATTAACTTAACAGAGAATATTTAGTGAATAACAACAATAATTTTTACTTTATGTAATGATAAAAAGCAGGCAAATGAGAAAATGAGGTAAATTTCTTTGAGCTTGAGTTTTATCTTGTATTTCAAAATTTTCAGATGACATTGTTAGAGGTCCATTTGTAGACCTCTTGCTAGTCCTCTTAACTCAAAATCCTTGTAACTTATTCTACCAAAGCCTTGAATGTTTGCTCTAAAAACCATATTTCCTAAACAAAATTTTCTGGAATCTATAAAGTTTTATTGTAGTTAAGAAAATGTTGACATATTGAGTTGCCACTAAAAATCAAACTGTATAAAAATATGGGGAAAAAAGTAGAGATCCTCAGGAAAATGTGGTACATATACACAATGGAATTCTATGCCCCTATCAGACAGAATGACATTGACCCATTTGTAAGGAAATGGAAGAACTTCGAAAAAATTATACTAAGTGAAGTGAGCCAGACCCAAAGAAACATGGACTCTATGATTTCCCTAATAGGGAATAATTAGCACAGGTTTAGGCTAGTCACAGCAGAGGATCACAAGAGCCCAATAGCTATACCCTTATGAACACATAAGATGATGCTAAGTGAAAGGAACTCCATTCTATGGAAACAAGTGTTATATCACTGTTGTAATTACTTTCAACAGGCCATGTGAAACCGTAGCTTCTATTGTTGATGATTCTCTTGTATCCTCTTCCTGGGTTGTCCCTGTGCAATCACTGTATCTCATTGGAGTACCCTGGATCCTGTATATACTGATATTAGAACTAGGGAAGTGAAAGAGAATATCAAAATTTAGAGACAAAGGATAAAAAGACAAATGACTCCAAAAGCAGTATTTGCAAAACCATTTGGTGTAAACCAACTGAACGACTCATGGGGGGAGAGGAAAAAGGGGAGGGGAGGGAGGAGGTAACAAATAGTACAAGAAATGTACCCATGGCCTTACATATGAAACTATAACCTCTCTGTACATCACTTTGACAATAAATAAGTAATTATTATTAAAAAAAAGTAGATATCCTGTTTAGCTCCGAATATAGCACCACTCTGAAATTCATAAGGTCATACATGGCTTTGATGATCTCATCTTTTAATCAGTAAAGAATGATTTGTTTTGTGACTTTGCTTATTCAGCTGAAAGTGAATTACCTTTACTAATTTATGTTCATAGAGCTCTCGTATATATCCTTGAAGTGTAAGTATTACTCTTCCTTTCCAAATATTAAGAAACTTAAATGAATTCTTTTTCCATTTTGTTACTGCAAAAGCAAGAGTTGGCACAGGCTATTCATGAAGATGAGACCTATATTGAAGCTTCAGCTTGTTGAAGTTTCAAGTCAAAAGGACACTGTGGGCTTAGCTAGTGGCGGAGTACACAGTGAGCTGCAGTGACGCATGAAGCATGTGAGAACTCTTGTGTGAGTATCTTTAGCATTTTCTTATAAAACTACCAGAAACTCAAGCATAAAAGCTTCTTTATCTCCCCCTAATTGCCTTCCAGTGCCCCACCATAGAGACCATAGTTAAATTAATCTATTCTTGTCAAAACTTCACAAGGAGATTATATTTCAGCATATAAAACCTTGGGAGATGCATGAAAGCACGTCCAAATTATAAGTTCAGGATGAGCTAAAAATTTAAAGAAATATCCAAATAAAAATAAAGTCATGCAACCCTCATGGAGATTTTGCAGCAAAGAAGAGTCGGGGGAGAAATGATGAAACACACTGCTCACCACAGAGTGTGAGACATAAGGACACATATTATGAGTTTATCTAAAATTGGGCACATGTTGGGACATTCTAAGAGGCAAATGTATTGAATTGTATAGAATAGATTGTTAACAGTAGTATGTAGAAATAAAAAAAACCACATCTCTTGTTCTGGATAATTAGATTTGGGCACATGATATTTCTCTGTATTGGAGCTTCTGACAATAAAAGTACACATGAAGAGTAATTTAACAGAAATCTTGTTTGATATCCACGGGTGCTAGAAATCTGAACTGAGCAAATTGTATGTTTTTTTTTCCTTCACAGGATTCCTCCTTAGTTTGTCATGGTCATCATGAAGCTTCCTCAAACTCCATGTTTTTCTGACTCAGAGACTCCTTTTACAAAGATGGCAATCTTATTCAATTAGGAAGGATCCACTCTAGTAAACTCATGCTAACCCAATTACTTTTCTAAAAAAATATTTATCCTAATACATTTTTATAGTTACAAATAGATTCTCAGTCACATTCTGCGGTACTTATTATGAGAGTGATTATGCATTTTGGTGGGCACATTTAGTTCATCAAACTGTTCACCTAATATGTATGTCCTGCAAAATTAAGAATGAGGGAAGAGGTAAATAGCACAGGGGTGGGTGAGAGAAATGGAGGGAAGAAATTGATCAAGATGCATTGTGTTCATAAACTGCTTGTTAAATGACAGCTCCTTTGTACAACTACTTAAAGATAATTTTTTAGAATGTGAAAAAGGAATAACAGTTTGCCTAAACTTTGGCTTCAACTTAAGCCCTCAAGTTGAAAATCCTTTGACTTGTCACTTTCCCTAAGAACATCTACACATAATTTAGCACTTCTTTCTCAGAACCTTGCAGGACTGCCTCTGGGCTCACCACCAGCAGCCATCTTGGCTCACACACTGTTCGAGGCTGGGAGAAGAGGCGGGGCCAGCTAGAACTGCCTCTTAATGATGCAAGGTGTCCAGGTGGGCGTGCCCCACAAATGGGGATTTGGTATACCATATTTATAACTCTTAAAAAGGATATAGTGGAGTCAGGTGCCAGTAGCTCACTTCTAAAATCCTAGCTCCTCAGGAGGCTACAATCTGAGGATTACAGATGGAAGCCACCCTGAACAGAAAAGTCCATGAGCCTTTTTATCTCAATTAAGCACTTAAAAAGCAGGAAATGAAGCTATGGATCAAGTGGTGCAGCATTAACCTTGAGCAAAAAAGCTCAAGGACAGTATCCAAGCCCTGACTTCAATCCCCAGACTGGCATGCACGCGCACACACACAGGTACACACACACACACACACACACACACACACACACACACACACACTCTGCTGTATTAGAATGCTTAGCCATATAATCTTCTAAGTAGATCATGACCATCTTAAAGTCAGATACCAGGTCATAGTTTCTTTCAAATTCATTGTATTACCACCACATAGGAGTCATGAATGTAATAGGTGTTAGTAATAATAGTAGAAGCATTATAGCAAGTTTCTCTATCTAATTAACAGACAACTTAGGTGAAAATATGCAGCTTTGCATATGACTGTTAAAAGATTGTTTTGATTCTTTTGTGCACAGTGGCTAACACTATATCCCACTTATATTTTTTTCTGATGCATAAGTTCTGTTTCCTATGATATGTATAAGCACATAACTCTAAAGTACCTGCAGGCACTCAGAGGCTGTGGTTAATTTAAAATAATTGCTATGTAACAGTGATGAATATTAAATTTCTATTCATAGTACTTATGCGATATTTTCACAAGTAAAATTCCAGTTATTTGAAGAATGGTTACTTTCAAAACATGAAATAGCCCATTTCATAGTACTATTTAGGATTACAAACTTAAGTATACAATTTTATAGTTTTCCATGTAACGAAAAATATTACCATCAACTCAAATTATTTACAAATTTGATGTAAAAAAGGAAGCCTGACGATTGAAATCTATTCATGACTTTGTGTTTTTAGCGAAATCAGAGAAAGACTAAGCAAGATGTGTATTTCATTGTCTCTGGGGAAAACACTTAGTCATTGAGAATTCTCAATGTCTTTATTAGCTTAGACATGACAATCAATTATGTGATAATAATCAATAATTAATCACAATTATCAGTTAGCTAGGTGTCTTCTGTCTCTTCCAACTCAAGAACATATCTACTAAAAATTTTATTGGTTTATGAAACAGAATGAAATAAAGCTCTTTTGTCCTTAGAGCCTTCTTTCAAGAGTTTAGAAGCTCTTTCTCTTTCTCTCTTTCTTTGTTGGTTGTAGGGCTTTGAACTCAGGGCTTGGGTGCTGTCCCTGAGCTTTCATCCTCAAGGCTGGTATCAAGGTTTTTCTGTTCTTGAGTTTAGGTCCTTAGTAACTTTATGATTGTCTGGGTGGCATGCTTTTCCTATGGGGAGACAAGCCTTAGGACAGCTATCAAAGGCATAAAGGAAGAGTTTCTTATTCTCCACAATCATGGAATCATGTGAAGCTAACATAGATGAGACAGAAAATAAACCAGAGGTGAAGCTACATAGCTGAAGCTTTTCTAGAACAGCCGGTGTCCTCAAGCACGTTGATGGACAGCTGCTGGCTAATCAGTCAGATAAGTCAGCAAGGCAGAAGAAATCTTCACACGAGCCAATATGAATTTTCCAAACTGGAATCTGAAGTTAAATAACTGCTTAAAAGCATTGGATTTGAAATTGTTTCAGCAGTAAGATCAAAGTTAAATCGAACACTTTCAACAATTAGATGAATTGTATCAGGACATTAAGCCATGATATACTAAATAAATTTTCAACTTCTTTAATTAAACATGGTCCTCAAATAGTTTTATGTATTAGCTACTGTAATATTTCTTATTACTTTCCATCTGTCTACATGCTCAAAGTTTAGTTCTTACTTGAGAAGGAATATTACCAGAGGCAATGATATATTGTGCTCAAAATCTGATTCATGAAAAAAATCAAACTCAGGCACATTTGTTTATTTCACTGAATTATACCCAGATAACTAAATAGCAGTTAACTACATGTCTCATGGTTTTGATAGCTTGAGGCTGTACATATATAATTATAATAATAAGCATTGCATAATTTGCTTCTGGTGGGTAGATTACAGAATAGCAGGGAGCTAAATCTTTGCAATAAGCTTCAAGTGTTCTGTGTAGCCACTGGGTTCTAACACTCTGTAAACCTGAAGGATACATCTTAAATTCACCTCATCATCATGAGAATGTTAGATCAGATAAGTGAGTTGGTTCTTAAAGGGCCAAAGTTATTCTCGCCCCATCTCTGTGTTCTAGTTCCACAAGGTTAAACGGTTCACAGAAACTTTAGTCTTGATACAGCACTTGAAGACCACTTCAGTTCTCTGTTTCCCATGTTGGCCATGCTGTACACAGTGAGCATGGAGATCAAATGTTGTTGTCTTGTCCCCTGGTCACACTATGATTAGCTATCATGATCCAGTTCTGACTTTCCCTCTTTTCCACCTTTTGTAGCTGTTGTGACATTTTTATGTGTCACACAGAAAGAGTCTTGAGCCACTGAACAAACCCCAAGACGTTCCTCTTCCTGCTTTATCCACAGGAATTGTTTTGTCAACATACCCACTCCCTTAAACCCTGCTTGGAGTATAGGCATTGTACAGATAGGCATTATGTTGCATCATTTAAGGGGTTTGATTTTTTTGGAACTGTATATTTCATTTGGTTTTGATTATGTATGCCTGATGTTGAAGTGATACACATTTTCTCATGTTGTATTACTTACAATTAAATAATGCCATCAAACTGAATGTGAATTAAGAGAATGGAAGATGTCCTTGGGCAACAACAGCTGGAAATCACCCTTCTTGTAACTATCATTAGCAAGCAGCTTGTCCAAGGCACATACAGTCATGAGAGACTCAATTTCTTTTCAATAATTAGTTTGTCTCTGTGTTTTAAAATTAATACTATCATCAAATATTTTGACAACAAATGAAATAATGTCCCACTAGATTTTTTTTGACCCAGTAAGATGGAATAAATGGAAGTAATTGAATTACTGTGCTATCACAATCATTTTAAAGTTGGATTTCATTCCAGTCTTTTAAAAATTGTTTACGAAGAACTTTGATTCATTGCTGAATTTCTGATGTTAGTTTTTTTTTATCCTTAGGTAGTTGTACAAAGGGGTTTCAGTTCAAATTTTCAGTTAGTGAATATAATATCTCTTGATTGCTGTAACCCCTTTCATTTTACTTTTTTCTTGTCTACTGATTGATTGCTGCTAGTTCTACACACTGTTCAAGTCTGGCTCTCTACCACTTGAGCCACAACTCCACACCTAGCTTTCTTGTAAAAGTCAAGTAGCTAATACAGAAAACTGCCTCAATTACAAGGCAAATAAATTAGCTCAAGGAATTGATGACAAATCATACTGTCATATTCTCTTACCTGAAGACTAATTATTGTTGACTTTTTAAAAGTGCACTATATTATTTTTCTTTATCGTCAAAGTGTGATACAGAGGGGTTACAGATTCATATGAAAGGTAATGAGTACATTTCTTGTTCTACTTGTTACCTCTTCCCTCATTTCCTCCCATCTCCCCCCAAGAATTGTGCAGTTAGTTTACACCAAATGGTTTTGTAAGTGTTGCTTTTTGAATGGCTTGTCTTTTTGTTTTTTATCTCTTGATTTTGGTATTCCCTCTCCCTTCCCCAATTCTAATACCCATATAAACAGTATCCAGGGTGCTCAGATGTGATACAGTGGTAGTGAGGGTACAGCCAAAGGAAGGGAGTACAAGACAAACAAAAGTAAACAAACCAATCAGTCAAACAAACAGACAAGGAAAAGAGAGAAAAAATAGTACTAGTTCACATGGCATGTTGAAAATAATTACAACAGTGGTATAACTCTTGTTTCCATAACGTGGAGTTCATTTCACTTGGCATCTTCTTATGTGATTCTTAGTGTGTAGCTATTGGAGTATTTTGATCTTTTATCATGACTAGCCTATTCATATACTAGCTATTCCCTATGAGGGACACCATAGGGTTTATGCTTCTTTGGCTCTGGGTCACTTCAGTTAGTATGATTTTTTCCAAGTACTTCCATTTTCTTACAAATGGGGCAGTGTCCTTTCTTCTGATGGAGACATAGAATTCCACTGTGCATATGTACCACATTTTCCTGATACACTCGTCTGCTGAGGGGCATCTAGGTTGGTTCCATGTTTTAGCAATGACAAGTTGTGCTGCGATTGTGCTGGTGGCTTTAGTGTGGTCTTGCTTGTAGTCTTTTGGGTAGATGTCCAAAAGTGGGGCTGCTGGGTCATAGGGGAGCTCTGTGTTTAGCCATTTTAGGAACCTCCACATTGCTTTCCAGAGGGGTTGAACAAGTGTGCATTCCCACCAACAATATAGTAGGGTTCTCTTTTCGCCACATCATCTCCAGCATTTGTTATTATTGGATTTCCTGATAATGGACATTCTTATTTGGGTGAGGTGGAATCTCATATAATTGGCATACACAGACTAACCCATTGTGTGTTTATTTATCTAATTCATAAATTGTTTAAACTAGTTGTACAAAGAGGTTTCAATCAACATCATTTTCAATACATGGAAACCAATGGGAACATCTTAGTAAAAGTGAAAATGAACACTCAGAAAATTTTATGGCACAGCAGCAAATCAGTACCACATGGAAGTTCGTGTGATAAATACCTACATTCAGAGGAAGGAAGGTCTCAAAGAACACTAATGTATGTTCTTCCACAAGCTAAGCAGTAACTGTGCACAGACTGAAAGTGATGAGGTTAAATTCAGCACTGAAAGTCAGAGATTCAGTCAGCAAGCCTTGGAACCTTGTATTTGCAGATGTTTGTCATGTCTTACCCAAGGTTAGATATCCCCTACATTCCAAAACATCCCCTTGTAGTAATAGTCTATGACATACTAAAAGCAACTCAACCCACATGAAAAGGTGCAAGGGTCCATGTCAGAGGCCCCCTGCTGATAGAGAGGCAGACATACAGCAGAGGGAAATCCCTGTGTTCTGTGTGCCTTATTTTCCATTGAAGTCACTTGCTGGGACCAAAGAGATCAGTCATTATAGGGATCCCACTCAATAGAAGCAGTGAGAAGTCTTCCACAGAACACATTACTACTTACATCAAGAATCATGTGAAGGGGGGGACTTCTGGGAAGAGAGCAGAGCAGCTTCAGTGCACTAGCTCAGCTTCCTCCAGCACCGCAGTTTTCTCACCCCATTGAAACTTTTACCACTAGAAATACAACCAGCGTAAGTTGTAATAGTACAGGGATTCTGGCCAGGAAGGAAAAATTGACTTTGCCCATCTGAAAACACAGATTCGAGCTCTGGGTGGTATCCCACTGCCACGCCGGTGCCGGCGCCAGCGCCGGCACAGCGCCCAGGGCACAGCAACCCGCATTCCAAGCAGGTAAAGCACACAGCGGAGACCAGGCGGCGGCTGAGCATGGACGACCTGAAATTGCAGAGAAAGCGTGAGTACCCCACGAAAGATATTCTCACACAAGCCCACAGAGCAGCTACGGCAAGGCAGCCCTTCCCCCATCGCCAGAGCAAAGTGCCATCTTTGCCACTGGCATAGGGTCAGACCAGATTGGAACTTAAGCGGGCCAGGGAAAAGCGAGGTCAAAGTAGCCATCTTTGAAAAGGGCAAGAGGGACCCGATCAGTGAGAGCCAGCTCCTCCCAGGAGAACGCCCCCTGCCCAGGTGGGAGGCGGGTCCTGGGCCATGGCTCAGCCAGAGGTGCCCCGCCCTGCCTGCCAGACCTTCTAAATTTAATGTGAAAACAGCCCGCAACTGCCTGCCACAGGGAAACACCAGACTGAGGATCATGAGACAGTTAAACAGTCCCATCACAGAGGAAGCCCAATTCCCAGCCCAAAAAGGAGCTGCTTTCCATAGCCACCTCCGACAAGGAGGCCGGCCCGCCCACAAGGCAGAAGCCTCACACAGGCAAGCAACTCTCAGCCGGGTAAAACAGGCCAGAGGCACCCCACCCTGCTCAGTCCACAGCCTATTCAAAGGCAGGCATTAAAGGCTGCAGCCCTGCAGCAGACAGAGGAGCAAGCTGAATTCTGCCAAACTCAGACAATCAGGAATATAGACTGCAGACCATCACAAGGAAAACAGAGACTGGGGAAAGACCACCCAAACAAGGAAGACTCCATTTTTTTTCTTTATCTTTTTAACATTTCTTAAACTTTTTTTTTCAATTCGGAAACGTTGACGGTTTTTTTGTTTTGTTTTGTTTTGTTTTGTTTTTTTCCCCATGTTTTCTATTTTTACCTGTTTGTTGTATCAAGTTTTTTTTCTTCTCTGTTTGTTTGGGTTGTTCCTTTTCTGATTTTTTTTTTTACATACAATGAATCTAGTGGTTTTATTTATTTATTTTTTAAAGTTCTTATTATAAAACGGATGTACATAGAGGTTACAGTTTCATACGTTAGGCATTGGATACATTTCTTGTACTGTTTGTTACCTTGTCCCTCATACCCCCCTCCCTCCCCTCCTTTCCCTTCCCCCCCCGGAGGTGTTCAGTTCACTTACACCAAACATTTTTGCAAGTATTGCTTTTGTAGTTGTTTCTCTTTTTTTACCCTGTGTCTCTCAAATTTGGTATTCCCTTTGAATTTCTTACTTCCAATACCCATAAACACTGTTTCCAATATACTCAGATAAGATTACAGCGATAGTGTAGGTACAACCACAGGAAGGTGATACAAGAACATCATCAATAATAGAAGCTACAGATAAACATAGGATGTTGAAAGTAGTTACAACTGGGATATAACAATTGTTTCCACACATGGATTTCATTTCTCTTAGCATCATCTTATGTGTTCATAATGGTATAGCTATTGGGCCTTGTGATGCTCTGTTATGAATTGCCTAAACCTGTACTAATTATTCCCAATAAGGGAGACCATAGAGTCCATGTTTCTTTGGGTCTGGCTCACTTCTCTTAGTATAATTTTTTCCAAGTCCTTCCATTTCCTTACAAATGGGGCAATGTCATTCTTTCTGATAGACGCATAAAATTCCATTGTGTATATGTACCACATTTTCCTGATCCATTCGTCTACTGAGGGGCATCTGGGTTGGTTCCAGATTCTCGCTATGACAAATTGTGCTGCGATGAACATTGTTGTGCTGGTGGCATTACTGTGATTTTGTTTGTGGTCTTTTGGATAGATACCCAAAAGTGGGGCTGCTGGGTCATAGGGGAGTTCTATATTTAGCCATCTGAGGAATCTCCATACTGCTTGCCAGAGTGGCTGAACCAGTTTACATTCCCACCAACAATGAAGTAGGGTTCCCTTTTGGCCACATCCCCTCCAACAATTGTTATTATTAGTTTTCTTGATATATGACATTCTTGCTGGGGTGAGATGGAATCTCAATGTTGTTTTGATTTTCATTTCCTTTATGGCCAGTGATGTAGAGCATTTTTTTCATATGTCTCTTGGCCATTCTCATTTCATCATCAGAGAAGTCTCTTTGTAGGTCTTTAGCCCACTTGATGAGGGGGCTATTGGTTCTTTGTGGTTTTGTTTTGGAAGAAGGTAGTTTTTTTAGTTCTGCATATATTTTAGATATGAGGCCTTTGTCTGTTGAATGTTCGGTAAAGATCTTCTCCCATTCTGTGGGCTTTCTGTTTATCTTGCGAGCTATGTCCTTTGCCATGCAGAAACTCTGCAGTTTGATGCAGTCCCATTTATCCAACCTTTCTTAGATTTGTAGCCTTTCTCTGTCTTTGTTAAGGAAGTTCCGTCCTGCGCCAAGGAGCCCAAGTGTTTCTCCTACTCCTTCCTTTAGTGTTTTCAGGGTGTCTGTTTTGATTTCAAAGTCTTTAATCGATTTGGAATTGATTTTGGTGCAGGGTGATATATAAGGATCTAGTTTTAGTTTGTTGCATGTGTTGAGCCAGTTTTGCCAGCACCACTTGTTAAAGAGGCTATCTTTCTTCCATACTATTGTTTTAGCTCCTTTATCAAAGATTAAGTAGGCATAGTTCTGTGGGTTCATTTCTGGGTCTTCAATTCTGTTCCATTGGTCTTCAGGCCTGTTCCGGTGCCAATAACAAGCTGTTTTTATTACTATAGCTTTATAATACAGCTTGAAATTGGGTATTGTAATTCCTCCAGCACTGTTCTTTCTTACCTGTTTGTTTTATCAAGTTCTTTTTCTTCTCTGTTTGTTTGGGTTGTTCCTTTTCTGATTTTTTTCCTTTTTATTTTATTCTCTTTCTAAAATAATTTTTCTCTGTTGTGTGCATCTGTCTCCCACTATTTTTACTTTATTTCTCTCTTTGCATTCTCTTTCTTTAAAACTTACTTTCCTATGAAGAACACCTCCACTCTTTTCTGCTAACTCTCCATTATCTATCATTGCAACCTTATTCTCTCTACTGATTCTACTCTTTTTGATGCTTCCACATCACTGAAACTAAACCAAAATCACCACCTCCCCTCCCCAGTACATTTTACTCTATTCTCTTTACTACCTCCACCTTACCCTCCTGACTTACTGCCTGGACCTCCAGTCGCCAATGATTCCTGGTTATTGGATAGAGGGTATCCCTGCTTAATACGAGTGAATCAAAGGGGTTCATAGAGAAAGCCAGTCCTAAAAGAACTTAATATAAAAACAAGAATTGTGTATAGGGTTGTAACAGTAAATAAATAACTACTGAATACAGTGCCCAGGATCAGTTGTTATATTGAAATTGTATTCTTTAGGAACACCAAATCTAATTTCATAGACAAGTATACAGGGTAACTGTACATAATTGTAAACTTGTAAGATTTATACAACAGTGCTTGGTAAGGGCTGCTTTGGGTCTTAAACGGTGCTCACAGGTGCTAGTAGGCTGGCATCCCCAATTCAAATGGGCAGAAGAAACACAAGAAAGATGGCAAACAATGAAGTCTTATCCCTGACTCAAAAGAAGCAGGAAGCAGAGCAGTCAATCAAAGACATAGAAGAGAACCCCAAAAAATCTCTACAAATGTTTGGATCAGGCCCTTAGGCTTGATACCCCCTCCCCCAAGCCCTGGGGGAATGCAGAAGCAGCTTGTCCTCTCTGGGTTCGCCCTTGCACCCAGCCCCCAACTCTCCAGCCTGCCCAGGCATCTCCCAGCCTAGCCAGCCTGGCGCCTACCAGCTCCGCCTTGGCTACACGCGCTCGAGTGAAGTTAGCTCAAGGGGAGATCATGTGACAGTTTTCAGCCTATCGGCATCCTGGCCAATCCCCTCCCCTCGGAATCATCTCCCATTACCCTTGTCTCAATAAAGTTAGTTCGCTCTAAGAAGCTGACCCCGAGACATGCGTACTCCTGACTTTGTCTAAAGGGGGCGGGCTCATATTCTCGACCAGGCCATGCGTGAGGCAGGCGGTGCTGACTCCCCCGCTTCACCCTAACTTCATCTGCGGGCCGGGTGACTAGGGGAGAGGGCGTGAAAGGGAGTGTGGAAAGAAGAGTACCAGAGCCCAACATTGTGGCGCCCACGTGAGTTCATGATTCCACGAGAGGAAGTCCGGCTCCCGACTGACCTTGACGAAATTAGGGTGGGAAACCCTGGGACGCGTGGTCCTCCCACTCCAGGTAA
Source organism: Perognathus longimembris pacificus (assembly GCF_023159225.1). Taxonomy (NCBI): domain Eukaryota; kingdom Metazoa; phylum Chordata; class Mammalia; order Rodentia; family Heteromyidae; genus Perognathus; species Perognathus longimembris. The sequence goes on from NC_063184.1 coordinate 8,409,859, forward strand.
GAGGATGGGACAAGTCCAGAGTCGGCGAAGCAGTTTGCCTCTTAAAATCCTAAAGTTCACCCTCCAAAACGCGGGGATTAATATCTCAGAGCCCTGCGCTATACAAATTTGGGAGGAATTTACCCACAGGTTCCCGTGGTTCGCTGAGGCCAACCCACTCTCGTGGGAAACTTGGGACTGATTACAGCTGGAGGTGGAGGACACAGAATGGGGAGAAGAACTCCCACTCATAACCTTACAGGCTATTAAAACTCTCAAGGCTTGCTTCTCCTCGGACTCGGGGGAGAACCCCTGGATTCAGGAGAGAACAGCCAGAGGGAATTTTGATGTGGAGGGAGCCCTGACACCCCACTCCGAGAGGCCCAGGGAGGAAGGTCCCCGTGACCTCCATTCAGGCGCCGCTCAGGCGCTGCCGGCTCGCTGCCACTCCCCCACCGGAGGCCCGGCTCAGCCCCATACATATGCAAATCCAAGGAGCCCGACTGAGAGGGAGCCACAGGCCGAGAGCTACACGCTTTCGCCTAACTCAGAGGATTCAATAAACCTTAACCTGGTGGCCATTTCAGCCCCAGGAGATGCAAGATTTCAGAGAATTTAGGAAAATAGTTCTCAAGGGAGGGGGACCAAACACCCCCTGGGGGGAGAGTCTACTCGAGAACCTGGCCCACCGCTTTCCTACCGCTCGAGTGGAGAAGCCTGGCCTGGTCACTGCTTGATAGAACAATGTATGAGGAGTGGTGTGCCCTCTTCAGATATGAGTGCTATGCTCCGGAAGAGAGAAGTCAGGCCACCCATCCGCCAATCCCAATAACCTTTGGCATGCTGTTTGTATCCACTCGCCCCCAAGGGGCTGCCTTCCCTGCCTCCTACCGGGAGCAGGTAAAGGCTGTGGGACTGGCCGCGTGGCGTGGCTTGAGAAGAGGGCCCCTAGAGTCCCCGGCAATAAAAGCTACTCAAGAAACTGATGAGAGCCTTGCTGCTTTCATCGGCTGATTGAGGGAAAATCTCCGCCGACAGTCTCAGGGGCCCCAGGCAACTCATTTTCTAAGGACGCTGGTGTGGGAAGAGATGACACCAGAATGCAGATTGGCTTGTGCAGGAATAAAGGAGAGATCAGTGGACAGCTGGATCTATGCTTGTCGGGGCATCAACACACGAGCCCGCCAGGCGCAGCCGCTGACCACTCTGTTTACTGAGGAACCTGCCCCGGCCCCCACCGGTGAGGTAAGCGGGGAGCGCTGTTACACATGCAGCGGCTGGGGTCATACTAAGAGGGTTTGTTCTTCTAACCCCTCAAGATCTAGCCCGGTAAGATCTGGCACTCTGAGGGCACAGTCCCAAGCTGGAGAGCTAGGGAGGTACCCAAAAGACTTTGCCCCCACTGCCAAAAGGGATTTCATTGGTGGAGAGAGTGTAGGTCCAGATTTGATGCCAAGGGAAGGCCTTTAAACGACTAATGGGGCATCCTCCAGCCCCATCACCCAAAGGAGGTGATCAATTCTGGGACAGGCCCAAAAATAGCCTGAGGCTAAGGCCCTCTGGGAAGTTCCCATTGTCTCCTAGATGAGGCCAAAGACTGAAATCATCATAGCTGGTAAAAAGTTCCGAGTCTTAATAGACACCTGAGCAGACCAGACCATATTAAAGAAGGAGCTAGTGCCCCCGTGGTGGGACCTAATCCCCGGCCCCCAGACATCGGGGGTAGGAGGCACAGCTGAAAGTGAGACAACCAGACACTGGCTCCCTTGGGATGATATGAATGGTGGCAAGGGAGTAGTACGTCCCTTAATAATGACCAACTCACCAGATAACCTGCTGGGAAGAGATATCTTGGGAAAAATTAAGGCCCCGGTCATCACAGGCCAGGACCTGCCAATCAGCCTTAGCAACTGCCAAAAGTCACCTCCCTCTGAGGCCTCAGGGCAAGAGGCTCCCAATTCTACAGGGCTTCACCCCCAATCCTAAGGGCCACTGTTCCTACTGTCCCTGCCATTCGATGGCACCCGGGCGCCCCGATTTGGATGGAACAGTGGCCTATCCCCTCAAACAAATTAGAAAAGTTACAGGAAATAGTTTTAGAACAACTGTCCCTTGGGCATATTAGACCTTTGCTGAGCCCTTGGGATAGCCCTGTATTTGTTGTACGAAAGGCCTCAGGTAAATGGAGGATGGTACAGGACCTAAGAAAAATTAATGAGCGGATAGTCCCTGCAGGCACCTCCCTAAGCGGGTTGCCATGGATCCCCTCTATTCCTCGGTATCTTAATCTTATTATACTTGACATCAAGGACTGTTTCTTTTCCATTCCCCTCGACCCCCAAGATTGTGAGAAGTTTGCTTTCTCTGTGCCCTCGGTTAACTACCAGGGGCCTGATCAGAGGTATGAGTGGGTAGTATTACCTCAGGGCATGGTTAATAGTCCTGCCTTCTGCCAACATTATGTGTCACAAGTTCTCCAACCCCTTCAGAACCAGTCAGATATTGTCTTGTTTATTTACATGGACGATATTATTATTGGATCAGCAGATGTTCAAGTGCTAGACTTGGCCTATAGCAAGGCACAAACACTCCTACAAAGAGGAGGGCTGCGTATAGCCAGTGACAAGGTTCAGAAAGTATACCCCTTTAAGATCTTGGGGGCAGAGCTTTAACTAGACTCTGTATGCCCACTCAAGCCCCAGTTATCCTTCCAGGCAACTTATACTCTGGTGGAGATGCAAAGACTGTTAGGGGAAATTAATTGGCTAAGACCCTGGCTTCAACTGCCTACAGAGGAGCTGCTTCCGCTCCATGACTCTTTGAAGGGCAAAGCGCCCACTGATGTTATTACAACAACTCCATCACTTCAAACAGCCTTCCAGAAAATCCAATTGACCCTAAATAAGGCACAGCTGGCACGCTACAAGCCTGAGTGGCCACTTTGCCTTTGGATCCTCCCCGGGTCTGAACTTTCCTCAGCTGTAATTACGCAATCAGGCGAGCCTCTTCAATGGGTGCACGCATCAGTGGGAGGAGCTCCCAGAGTTTATTCCCAGCTAGACCAGCTAGCTGACTTGGTAATTAAGGGCAGGGATACTTCCCTGAGACATTATGGGAGAGATCCCGATGTGCTAACTATTCCTGACCGGCTGTCAGATTTTGAATGGGTCAGAAGAAATAATGCACGTGTGTCTAGTGCCCTGGAGGGCTTTATGGGCAAGGTAGATAGCCACTATGGCACGTCAAGATGGGTGACCTCATTTTCCAGGCTACAAAGGACACCCCCTGTGCTTTTCTCTACCAAGCCTCTTGTCAAGGCTGCCAATGTGTTCACAAATGGTGGACGAGCCGGCTCTGCCATAGTGGTGTGCTCGCCTCGTCCCATGCCGGTGGGAAAGAAAACACCCATTACTTTGAAGCTGTCACTGGCTCTGCACAATTTAAAGAGTTGTATGCAGTCGCTTTGGCACTGACCCATGTTAAACAGCCAATGAACTTGTTCTCTGATAGTCTGTATGTGGTTAATTTGCTACCCAACCTGGTATGTTCATATATCAAATTGGATGAAAACCCAATTACCCCTCTGATGATCCAAGTCAGGTCTCTGTTAAAAGAGCGGGGTGAGCCTATATTTTTACAGCACCTTCGTGGACACCAAGGACTGCCTGGGGACCTGGCACAAGGTAATCGTATGGCTGACCAGCTGGCCACTAATGGAACCATCATAGCTCTGGCCATTGTGCAAGCTCAGAACCTCCAAATGGCCAAAGGACTTCATGAGCGTACTCACTTAAATTGGAGAGGGTTATATCAGATATTTCCTTCAATTCCTATAAAAGACTTAAAAAAGATTATAAGGACTTGCAAATCGTGTATGCCTTTCGTGCAAGTCCCTCCCCTACAATCTCCAGGGGTGAACCCAAGAGGCTTGAAACCTAACCTAATTTGGCAGACTGATGTAACCCACTACGCTCCTTTTGGAAGGCTAAAATATATATTTATGTCTATTGACACATGCTCTGGCACGTGTTGAGCCTCTCTCCATACCGGGGAAAGAGCACGGCACGCTGAAAGCCACTTCTTACAATGTTTTGCTATCCTAGGGCTGCCTTTACAGGTTAAAACAGATAATGGACCTTGCTTCACCAGTAAGCCTTTACAGGCATTTTTCCAAATGTGGAATATTAAACATACCACTGGAATACCTTACAACCCAAGGGGTCAAGCCATAATTGAGAGGCATAATAAGACCCTGAAGGATCAATTATTAAAACAAAAAGGGGGGGGGAAGCCCCCATGACCAGCTGAGGACAGCGTTGTTTACATTAAATATTTTAAATTTCTCTAAGGACCAACCTCTGTCGGCTTTCCAGAGACACTGGTCAAGCCAAACACCCTACTTAAAGGTGGAGGTCCGGTGGAAGGATCCCCTTACAGTGGCATGGCGTGGTCCAGATCCACTTATCAGTGCCGGAAGGGGCTTCGCTTGTGTTTTCCCCACTGGGGAACCGAATCCAATCTGGATACCTGCTAGAGATGTAAAATATTGTCCATCAGAATGACCACCCAAGGGCACCTGCCCTTGAGGGATGTCTCCCCTTGTTTCCTCTCAGGAAAGCAAAGACTGTGGTGGAATTTTCTATGGAGAAACGGGAAAGCCTGCCTGTACCAGCGATGGACCCAGTGTCGGCCCTGTTTCTTCCCTGGACCCTGCCTGATGCCCTTTGGAGTAACGTTTGCTGTGGCAGCATGGCCCACAGCCTTACACAAGGACCAAAGGGAAATCTTGCACGCTGTTGTTCCTCCCTTCGCTCCCCACTTTGCTGCTTATCTCAGGGGTCCCCATTGGAGGAAAATAGGAGCTAAAGGACTTGGACACTTTAATGTTTTATGATAAATGTTTACAATAAGCAAGGGATTGGCACCTTGCTGCAATGTTTACTATGAAGTGTTTACTAACCTCAGTTGTTAAGTTACCAGCACCCTGGCTGCCACATTGCCAGGACCTGAATCTGCCCCTCTACCTCACCATAGAGGGAAGGAAGAGCCATCTGTGCTACCTTGAGCGACACCAGACTGGACCAGGATTCCTCTGTTTTCTATGGACTGAGCCATATAAGAGACCCTCCATTGCTTTGTGCCTGTGTTGTAATTGCTCATGTGTTACAGTTGCTCATGTTTGCATTTGCCTTGTATTACGATTGCTTATGCTCATGTCTGCTTTATGCTCCCATTTACATTATGTTTACATTGCCCTGTGCTAGACACATGGGTCTCTTATTGTAAGCGATGGGCCAGAGCTGTCTAGGTGCCAAGTGGCCTTTGGCCTTTTAGCCATATAGGAACCCCATGAGGCTCGTAACTCCACCCCTAGGACCTGCTGCTTACTGAGGTCCGCTGGCATGGGAGAAAAATCATCAGGGCTTTCTTTCAAGTGCTGATCCCACACTCCCCGAGGCCTCTCATCTGGCCCGCCAGCCTGGCAGGAAGGTCAGCCTGAAGAGCTAGGGCGTTAGCCCAAGATGGGTATGACTCCCCTTGGGGGGGCAACCTAAGACATGGCACGCTCTCAAGTAGGGCGCCTCCTGCTGTTCAAAGAAAAAATAAATAATTATATATAAAAGAGGCAGATGTTGGGATCTGGCCCTTAGGCTTGATGTCCCTCCCCCAAGCCCTGGGGAGATGCAGAAGCAGGCTGTCTTCTCTGGGTTCGCCCTTGCACCCAGCCCCCAACTCTCCAGCCTGCCCAGGCATCTCCCAGCCTAGCCAGCCTGGCGCCTACCAGCTCCGCCTTGGCTACACGCGCTCGAGTGAAGTTAGCTCAAGGGGAGATCATGTGACAGTTTTCAGCCTATCGGCATCCTGGCCAATCCCCTCCCCTCAGAATCATCTCCCATTACCCTTGTCTCAATAAAGTTAGTTCGCTCTAAGAAGCTGACCCCGAGACATGCGTACTCCTGACTTTGTCTAAAGGGGGCGGGCTCATATTCTCGACCAGGCCATGCGTGAGGCAGGCGGTGCTGACTCCCCCGCTTCACCCTAACTTCATCTGCGGGCCGGATGACTAGGGAAGAGGGCGTGAAAGGGAGTGTGGAAAAAAGAGTACCAGAGCCCAACATACAAAGTCTACTGATAAACATGATAAATGAAAAGTTTGAATCTGTTCAGTCAATTATTCTAGAGCGTGAGGAGGCAAAGCAAAAATTAATGGAGAATTTCATGGAATCCACAAATAGTAAGATAAATGAACTTCAAGAGTCAAATGAAAAGATAGCTAACCAGCTTAAAGATTTGAAAGACAACTATCAAAACCAAAGTAATGAAGTTAATGAGGTAAAGAAATCCATACAAGACCTAAGAAATGACATGGAAATTATCAGGAAAGACCAGTCAGAAGCAATAGAGATTCGAAATCAAGTAACTAGCCTACAGTCCCAACTAACTGAAGCAGAGGATCGAATTTCAGGAGCTGAAGAGTCCTTAGAGTCTATGGAGAAAGATAAAAAAATCAATACAAATCCAGTCCAATCCACAAAACATATCGCTACAGGAGATCCAAGACACGATCAGGAAGCCCAATTTAAGGATAATAGGTATTGAGGAAAACTTGGAGAAAGAGGTTAATGGGATAGGCTACCTATTTAACAGAATATTAGGAGAACTTCCCAAATATTCAGAAGGAAAGGCCTATACAGATAAAAGAAGCATTTAGAACCCCAAATCGACCAGACCAGAATAGGACATTCCACCGACACATTTTGATCAAAACAGGTTCAGTAGAGTGCAAGGAAAAAATACTCAAAGCTGTTAGGGCAAAGAAAACTATCACATATAAAGGAAAAGCAATCAGAATTACCCCAGACTTCTCAGCAGAGACCATGAAAGCAAGGAGAGCCTGGAATGAAGTATACCAAACTCTATATAAAAATAACTATCGGGCTGGGGATATAGCCTAGTGGCAAGAGTGCCTGCCTCGGATACAGGAGGCCCTAGGTTCGATTCCCCAGCACCACATATGCAGAAAACGGCCAGAAGCGGCGCTGTAGCTCAAGTGGCAGAGTGCTAGCCTTGAGCAGGAAGAAGCCAGGGACAGTGCTCAGGCCCTGAGTCCAAGGCCCAGGACTGGCCAAAAAAAAAAAAAAAAAAAAAAAAAAACTATCAACCAAGAATTCTGTACCCAGCCAAACTCTCCTTCATAGCTGAAGGTCAAATAAAAGTCTTCCACAGTAAGAAAAAACTGAAACAATATATCTCCACCAAACCAGCTTTACAGAAAGTCTTCAAAGATGTACTATACAGGGATAATAATCAAGATCCCAATACAGACAGAGAAATGAACCCTAATTAGTAAACATCAGATCAAGAAATAGGAAGACCCAGCCTTAAACATGATAGTGATAATGAAAGGAACAAACGATCATCTCTCAATCCTAACTCTCAACATTAATGGAATTAATTCTCCAATCAAACGACATAGGCTCATAAGTTGGATCAAAAATCAAGATCCTTCTTTCTGCTGCCTCCAAGAGACACATCTATCCAGCAAAAGTAAACATCTTCTAAAAGTGAACGGCTGGAAATACATCTATCAAGCAAATGGCCCGCATAAGCAGGCTGGAGTTGCAATCCTAGTATCAGACAACATTGATTTCAAATTAAAAAAGGTAAGAAGAGACAAAGAAGGTTACTACATACTAGTAAAGGGATCTCCCCTACAGGAAGAAATAACCATTCTAAATATTTACACACCAACTGCAGGAGCACCCAACTTCACCAAAAAAACACTACTGACTCTAAGAACACTCATAGACCCAAATACATTGATAGTTGGGGACTTTAACACTCCACTATCACCTCTGGACAGATCAACACGCCAAAAACTGAATAAAGAAACCACAGAACTAAACAATTGCATAGACCAACTAGACTTAATCGACATCTACAGAATATTCCACCCAGCAAGGACAGAATACACATTCTTTTCGGCAGCACATGGAACATTCTCCAAAATACATCACATCTTAGGGCACAAAGAAAATCTGTACAAATTCAGAAGTATCAAAACCATTCCCTGCATTCTCTCAGACCACAATGGAATAAAATTAGAGCTCAACTCAAAAAACCACCACAGCAAATCCTACAATTCATGGAGAGTAAACAACACACTGCTGAACCATCAGAGGGTCATTGAAGAAATTAAAACAGAAATTCAAATGTTTATGGAATTCAACCAAGTTGAGGACACAAAGTACCAGCTCCTTTGGGACACAGCAAAGGCAGTACTCAGAGGAAAATTTATATCTCTGAGTGCATACATCAACAAACTGGAGAAACATCAACTCAATAATTTAAGGAAGCACCTTAATTTTCTTGAGAGAGAACAACAAGCCAAACCCCAAATCAATATATGAAAGCAAATAATTAAAATCAAATCAGAATTAAATCAATTAGAGACGAAAAAAACCATCGAAAGAATCAACAAAACAGAGTTGGTTCTTTGAAAAAATCAACAAGATAGACAGACCCCTGGCAAACCTGACCAAAAAACAAAGGCAGCACACTCAAATAAACAAGATAAGAGATGAAACAGGTAACATCACCACAAAAATAACCGAAATTCAGAAAATAATAAGGGACTATTTTGCAAACCTTTATGCCAACAAATTCGAGAACTTGGAAGAAATGGATGATTTCCTAGAAAAAATTCATTTCCCCAAACTGAACCATGAAGATTTAAACCTCCTAAACAGACCCATATCCAGTATTGAAATAGAATCAGCAATAAATGATCTCCCATCCAAGAAAAGCCCAGGTCCAGACGGATTCACTGCAGAATTCTACAAGGCCTTCAAAACAGAACTCACACCAATATTTCTCAAACTCTTCAAGGAAATTGAAAGAGAACGTTCACTTCCATACTCATTGTATGAAGCCAATATAACCCTCATCCCAAAACCAGGCAGGGTCTCATCATGGAAAGAGGACTATAGACCGATCTCCCTGATGAACATAGATGCAAAAATTCTCAAGAAAATTCTGGCCAATCGACTTCAACAGGTCATCAAAAATATAATACACCACGATCAAACTGGATTCATCCCAGGCATGCAAATTTGGTTTAATATACGCAAGTCAATTAATGTAATCCACCACATCAACGGGAGCAAGCTAAAGAACCACATGGTTTTATCTCTGGATGCGGAAAAAGCGTTCGATAAATCCAGCACCCATTTATGCTAAAAGCCCTGGAAAAACTGGGATTCCAGGGAACATTCCTAAATATAATCAAGGCAGTTTATGACAAACCAACAGCAAGCATAACTCTAAATGGTGAAAAACTAAAGCCATTCCCTTTAAAATCAGGAACAAGGTAGGGATGTCCACTCTCTCCCCTGCTCTTCAACATAGTACTAGAATTCCTAGCCAGAGCACTCAGGCAAGAAGAAAATATAAAGGGGATCCAAGTAGGTAAAGATGAAATTAAACTCTCTCTCTTCGCAGATGACATGATCCTATACCTAAAGAATCCCATAGACTCTACCCCCAAGCTACTAGAGCTGTTCCAAAACTTTGGCCTTTCTCTATGCTAACGACCCAAAGACCGAGGTTGATATCAGGAAAGCAATGCCCTTTGCAATAGCCCCCAAAAACATAAAATACCTAGGAATAACCTTAACCAAAGAAGTGAAAGACCTCTTTGAGGAGAACTTTAAAACGAAATTAAGTCAGAACTAAGGAAATGGGAAAACCTCCCATGCTCCTGGATTGGGTGGATTAATATAATCAAAATAGCAATATTGCTAAAGGCTATCTACAAATTCAATGCAATACCCATTAATATCCCAACACCATTTTTTGATGTAATAGAAGAAGTAATCCAGAAATTCATATGGAATAATAAAAGACCTAGAATGGCAAAAACAATCCTAAGCAGAAAGAACAGTGCTGGAGGAATTACAATACCCAACTTCAAATTGTATTATAAAGCTATAGTAATAAAAAAAGCTTGGTATTGGCACCGGAACAGGCCTGAAGACCAATGGAACAGAATTGAAGACCCGGGAATGAACCCACATAACTACACCTACTTAATCATTGATAAAGCGGCTAAAACAATAGTTTGGAAGAAAGATAGCCTCTTTAACAAATTGTGCTGGAAAAACTGGCTCAACACATGCAACAAACTAAAACTAGATCCTTATATATCACCCTGCACCAAAATCAATTCCAAATGGATTAAAGACCTCGAAATCAAAACAGACATCCTGAAAACACTAAAGGAAGAAGTAGGAGAAACACTTGGGCTCCTTGTCAGGACAGAACTTCCTTAACAAAGACCCAGAAAAAGTACAAAGCAAAGAAAGGTTGGACAAATGGGACTGCATCAAACTGCAGAGCTTCTGCACGGCAAAGGACATACCTCGCAAGATAAACAGAAGGCCCACAGATTGGGAGAAGATCTTTACTGGCCATTCAGCGGACAAAGGCCTCATATCTAAAATATATGCAGAACTAAAAAAATTACCTTCTTCCAAAACAAATCTGCAAACAACAAATAGCCCTCTCATCAAGTGGGCTAAAAACTTACAAAGAGACTTCTCTGATGAGGAAATGAGAATGGCCAAGAGACATATGAAAACGTGCTCTACATCACTGGCCATAAAAGAAATGCAAATCAAAACAACATTGATATTCCATCTCACCCCAGTAAGAATGTCATATATCAAGAAAACTAATAATAACAGTTGTTGGAGGGGATGTGGCCAAAAGGGAACCCTACGTCATTGCTTGTGGGAATATAAACTGGTTCAGCCACTCTGGCAAGCATTATGGAGACTCCTTAGAATGGTAAATATAGAACTCCCCTATGACCCAGCAACCCCACTTTTGGGTATCTATCTGAAAAACTACAAACAAAATCACACTAAAGCCACCAGCACAACAATGTTCATTGCAGCGCAATTTGTCATAGCGAGAAACTGGAACCAACCCAATGCCCCTCCGTAGACGAATGGATTAGGAAAATATGGTACATATACACAATGGAATTTTATGCGTCTATCAGAAAGAATGACATTGCCCCATTTGTAAGGAAATGGAAGGACTTGGAAAAAATTATACTAAGTGAAGTGAGCCAGACCCAAAGAAACATGGACTCTATGGTCTCCTTTATTGGGAATAATTAACACAGGTTTAGGTAAGTCACAGCAGAGGATCACAAGAGCCCAATAGCTATACCCTTATGATCACATAAGATGATGCTAAGTGAAATGAACTCAATTTTATGGAAATGATTGTTATATCACAGTTGTAACTACTTTCAACATCTCATGTGTATCTGTAGCTTCTACTATTGATGATGTTCTTGTATCACCTTCTTGTGATTGTATCTACACTATCTCTTTAATCTTATCTGAGTATATTGGAAACCGTGTATACTGGTGTGGGGACTGCTTTCTCTGCTCCGGCTCAAATTCTTATTTTCTCTCTTATTATCCTCGCATCGCCTTCTCCCCCAACCCTCGGCCTGCAGGTTTGTCGGGGTGAGACGTGGGGATGTCTCCGTCCTGGCGGGCGCGCGACCCGCGTGGCAATGTGACCGCTATCCTACTCTGGGAGCCACGGACATAGACCACGGGTCAGCTTCTGAGAGCGAACTAACTTTATTGAGAGAGGGACAAGGGTAGATGATCCGGGGAAAGGGGGTTGGCCAGGATTCCCATAGGCCACGAGCTGTCAGGTGACCTCCAAGGGGCTGGTCACTTGACCTCCAAGGGGCTACGTCACTCTGAGCGCGCCAAACCAGGGCGGGGCTGGTAGGCGCCAGGCTGGCTGCCAGCTAAGTCGGGGGTCTCTTATCGGACCGGTTTCTCCAGATTCCAATGTAGAGAGGATGGAAGGGCTGCATTCCCCAGCTGGGGGAGGTGCCTCAGGCCCCTTCCATCTAGGGGGGAAGATGGACCCCAACATCTGCCTCTTTTATATTTTTTTTTTTCGAACAGCAGGAGGCGCCCTACTCGAGAGCGCGCCATGTCTTAGGTTGCCCCCCCCCCCAGGGGGAGTCTTACCCGTCTTGGGCTAACGCCCTAGCTCTTCAGGCTGACCTTCCTGCCGGGCTGGCGGGCCCGATGAGAGGCCTTGGGGAGAGTGGGATTGGCACTCGAAAGAGAGCCTGATAATTTTTTCCGGTGCCGGCGGACCTTACTGAGCAGCAGGGCCTAGGGTTCGAGTGACGAGCCTCTTGGGGTTCTTATATGGCTAAAAGGCTAAAGGCCACTTGGTACCTAGACAGCTCTGGCCCATCGCTTACAACAAGAGACTCAATGTAAACATAAGGTGAATGGGAGCATAAAGCAGACATGAGCATAAGCAATCGTAATACAAGGCAAATGCAAACATGAGCAACTGTAACACATGAGCAATTGTAACACATGAGTAATTACAACAAGGCACAAGGCAATGGAGGGTCTCTTATCGGGGTCAGTCTACGGAAAACAGGAATTCTGGTCCGGTCTGGTGTCGCTCAAGGTAGCGCAGGTGGCTCTTCCTTCCCTCGATGGTGAGGTAGAGGGGCAGGTTCAGGTCCTGGTGATGTGGCAGCCAGGGTGCTGGTAACTTAACAACTGAGGTTAGTAAACACTTCACAGTAAACATTACAGCAAGGTGCCAATACCTTACTTATTATAAACATTTATAATAAAACATTAAAGTGTCCAAGTCCTTTAGCTCCTATTTCCCTCCAATGGGGACCCCTGAGATAAGCAGCAAAGGGGGGAGCAAAAGAGAGGGACAACCGTGCAAAATTTCCCTTTGGTCCTTGTGCAAGGCTGTGGGCCACGCTGCCACAGCAAACGTTACTCCAAAGGGCGTCAGGCAGGGTCCAGGGAAGAAACAGGGCCGACACTGGGTCCAGGTCCATCGCTGGTGCAGGCAGGCTTTCCCGTTTCTCCTTAGAAAATTCCACCTCGGTCTTTGCTTTCCTGAGAGGAAACAAGGGGAGACATCCCTCAAGGGCAGGTGCCCTTGGGTGGTCATTCTGTTGGACAATATTTTACATCTCTAGCTGGTATCCAGATTGGATTCGGTTCCCCAGTAGGGAAGACGCAGGCGAATCCCCTTCCTGCGCTGATAATTGGGTCGGGTCCACGCCACGCCCCTGTCAGAGAGTCCTTCCACCGGGCCTCCACTTTTAAGTAGGGTGTTTGGCTTGACCAGTGTCTCTGGAAAGCCGACAGAGGTTGGTCCTTAGAGAAATTTAAAATATTCAATGTAAACATCGCTGTCCTCAGCTGGTCCTGGGGGCTTCCCCCCCTTTTTGTTTTAATAATTGATCCTTCAGGGTCCTATTATGCCTCTCAATTATGGCTTGACCCTTTGGGTTATAAGGTATTCCAGTGGTATGTTTAATATTCCACATTTGGAAAAATGCCTGTAAAGGCTTACTGGTGAAACAAGGTCCATTATCTGTTTTAACCTGTAAAGGCAGTCCTAGGATAGCAAAACATTGTAAGAAGTGGCTTTCAGCATGCCGTGCTCTTTCACCGGTATGCAGAGAGGCCCAACATGCACCAGAGCATGTGTCAATGGACATAAATATATATTTTAGCCTTCCAAAGGGGGCGTAATGGGTCACATCAGTCTGCCAAATTAAATTGGGTCTTAAACCTCTTGAATTCACACCTGGAGATTGCAAGGGAGGGACTTGCACGAAAGGCATACATGATTTGCAAGTCCTTATAATCTTTTTTAAGTCTTTTATAGGAATTGAAGGAAATCTCTGATGTAACCCTCTCCAATTTAAGTGAGTACGCTCATGAAGCCCTTTGGCCATTTGGAGGTTTTGAGGTTGTACAATGGCTAGCGCTATGATGGTTCCATTAGTGGCCAGCTGGTCGGCCCTACGATTACCTTGTGCCAGGTCCCCAGGCAGTCCTTGGTGTCCACGAAGGTGCTGTAAAAAAATAGGCTCACTCCGCTCTTTTAACAGAGACCTGACTTGGATCATCAGAGGAGTGACTGGGTTTCCATCCAACTTGATATGTGAACATACCAGGTTGGGTAGCAAGTTAACCACATATAGACTATCAGAGAACAAGTTCATTGGCTGTTTAACATGGGTCAGTGCCAAGGCGACTGCATACAGCTCTTTAAACTGTGCAGAGCCAGTGACGGCTTCAAAGTAATGGGTGTTATCTTTCCCACCGGCAGGGGGCGAGGCGGAGCACACCACTACGGCAGAGCCGGCTCGCCCACCATCTGTAAAGACATTGGCAGCCTTGACAAGAGGCTTGGTAGAGAAAAGCACGGGGGGTGTCCATTGTAGCCTGGAAAATGAGGTCACCCATCTTGAAGTGCCATAGTGGCAATCTATCTTACCCATAAAGCCCTCCAGGGCACTAGACACACGTGCATTATTTCTCCTGACCCATTCAAAATCTGACAACCGGTAGGGAATAGTTAGCACGTCAGGATCTCTTCCATAATGTCTCAGTTAAGTATCCCTGCCCTTAATTACCAAGTCAGCTAGCTGGTCCATCTGGGAATAAACTCTGGGAGCTCCTCCCACTGATGTGTGCACCCACTGAAGGGGCTCGCCTGATTGCGTAATTGCAGCTGAAGAAAGTTCGGATCCGGGGAGGATCCAAAGGCAAAGTGGGCACTTAGGCTTGTAGCGTGCCAGCTGTGCCTTATTTAAGGCCAATTGGATTTTCTGGAAGGCTGTTTGGAGTGATGGAGTTATTGTAATAACATTAGTGGGCGCCTTGCCCTTCAAAGAGTCATGGAGCGGTAACAGCTCCTCTGTAGGCAGTTGAAGCCAGGATCTTAGCCAATTAATTTCACCTAACAGTCTTTGCATCTCCACCAGAGTATAAGTTGCCTGGAAGGATAACTGGGGCTTGAGTGGGCATACAGAGTCTAGTTTAAGCTCTGCCCCCAAGATCTTGAAGGGGTATACTTTCTGAAACTTGTCATTGGCTATACGCAGCCCTCCTCTTTGAAGGAGTGTTTGGGCCTTGCTATAGGCCAAATCTAGTACTTGGGCATCTACTGATCCAATAATAATGTTGTCCAATTAAATGCATATGGTCCGATCTGCTCCTGTATTAATTAAGAATCGGAACTTTTTTCCAAATATCATGATTACTGTCTCTGGCAATAGGGACTGCCCAGCAAGGGGCTTTAGGCTGTTTATTGCCTTGGTTGGTGGGGAATCTAAAAGTCAGGCTGTAAAGCAGATGTTTTGTCCAGGACACGTTCGGCCTGCCTCTCTCAAGAACCATCCTCCTGGACTCATGAAAATCTGTAGTTTCAAGGCCTCTGAATTTAAAAGTGGCCAGGCCAGTTTTTTTTTTTTTTTTTTTTTTTTTTTTTTTTTTTTTTTTTTGCTGCGGGGCGCCGCCGCCGCAGAAAAGCGGCTGCTGAAATCTGCATATGTATAGTCAAGCTGAGTCTCACATGGGGGAGGGGTAGCAAGCCTGCGGCTGCTCTGCTCATCTCCTGTCTGCCGCGGCTTGGATTCCTGGGTACCGAACGAGATTTGGTCCCAGGGCTTTTTGGAGTAGGCATCGGGGCCCACTCCAGATCAAAATTACCTCCGGCTTCCTTCTCCTGAATCCAGGGGTTCCCCGCCCGGGTCCCAAGAGAGGCAAGCCTTGAGAGTCTTAATGACTCGCAGTGGGAGTTTTCCCCATTGTGCTGTTTGTAATTCCCGCTCTAGTCGGTCCCAAGTTTCCCACGAGAGTGGGTTGGCTCCAGTTAGCCACGGGACCCTGTGGGTCAATTCCTCCCAAATTTGTATGGCGCAGGGCTCTGAGATATTAATCCCTGCGTTTTGGAGGGTGAACTTTAGGATCTTAGGGGGCGAATTGTTTCGCCGACTCTGGACTTGTCCCATCCTCTTACCTGGGGTGGGAGGATCGCGCGTCTCAGGATTTCCAACCTGTTTCCGTCAGGGCCGGTCGGGAGCCGGGCTTTCTTGCGTGGATTCGTGCAACCCACGCTGGGCGCCACTCTGTGGGGACTGCTTTCTCTGCTCCGGCTCAAATTCTTATTTTCTCTCTTATTATCCTCGCATCGCCTTCTCCCCCAACCCTCGGCCTGCAGGTTTGTCGGGGTGAGACGTGGGGATGTCTCCGTCCTGGCGGGCGCGCGACCCGCGTGGCAATGTGACCGCTATCCTACTCTGGGAGCCACGGACATAGACCACGGGTCAGCTTCTGAGAGCGAACTAACTTTATTGAGAGAGGGACAAGGGTAGATGATCCGGGGAAAGGGGGTTGGCCAGGATTCCCATAGGCCACGAGCTGTCAGGTGACCTCCAAGGGGCTGGTCACTTGACCTCCAAGGGGCTACGTCACTCTGAGCGCGCCAAACCAGGGCGGGGCTGGTAGGCGCCAGGCTGGCTGCCAGCTAAGTCGGGGGTCTCTTATCGGACCGGTTTCTCCAGATTCCAATGTAGAGAGGATGGAAGGGCTGCATTCCCCAGCTGGGGGAGGTGCCTCAGGCCCCTTCCATCTAGTGGGGAAGATGGACCCCAACATACTGGTATTAGAACTAGGAAATTGAAAGGGAATACTAAATTAAGAGACACAGGGTAAGAAAAGAGAAACAACTACAAAAGCAATACTTCCCAAACTGTTTGGTGTCAGTGAACTGAACACCTCAGGGGGGAAAGGGGGAGGGGGAGGAGGGCGGGGGTATGAGGGACAAGGTAACAAACAGTACAAGAAATGTATCCAATGCCTATCGTATGAAACTGTAACCTATCTGTACATCAGTTTTATAATAAAAGCTTTAAAAAATTAAAAAAAAGAATCATTTGAAGGGACTGTAGCTTGAGGCTTCCTGTCCTTGATGTTTCTTCAGAGTAATTTCCCATTCATTTTTCATCTCCTAGTGTATAAAGACCTAACTCTATTCAGAATTCTCATCTCCTTCTTAAAACTTAATCCTTAGGCTGATAGTCTTGAACAGCATCACCCTTACCATTTTACCATGAGTCAGTATTATTCTACTTTACATAATTGCAATACAAACCATTTAAAAGTTGTTTATCCAACTTATGTACTGGATATGTCTCTCCTTATCAGCATATTTCAGAACTGTTTAGAGTTTTCCAAAATTAGTTTGTAATTTGGGAATATAGCAGGTGTTTATCTTTTTTGAGCAATGAAGACACATGCAAAGGCATAAGGAGGTAAGCACACTTCTAAATTGACTTGCTCTGGAGGAAAACATTTTTATAAGAAAAGGGATATTTTTGTTTGGAAAGCATATTTAAGAATAGAAAAATGAAGTTGTATTCATTTATCTTAAGCTATCATAAAGCAATTCATATATAACTTTAGAAATGTTATCAAAGAAGATATATGCTATATTTAGTCATAATGCAATCATAAACACAGTCTGTTCAGAGAGCATTTTGTAAATTCCTAGATATTATTTCCTTCTGAGAAACAGTAATCTACATTCTTCCAGACCTCTTAAGATGATGACCACCAAAAAAATTTCATATAGAGAACTAGAATATCAAATGACAGTAGGATCACGGTTCATGTGTCATTAAATTTCACAATGACTTATTTGTTCTAAAAATATTTCTGCATTATTTGTATGTACATGGATGTTGTAACAATGCTATGCGGAGCACTTTAATAATAGTACTCTATGTGTTTGTTAAACCACGAAGCACTATGAAAAATACAAAGGCTAAGTATGATACTGAGAAGAAACAGTATTTAGAAGAATTGGAAAATATATACAACTTGTCATTTCATAAGAAGATACATACCCAGAGATTGCAGATTAATGCTAGTGTAAATATAAAAGTAGAGGATTCATTTGGATGAGGCAAATTCAAATGAGTGGAAGGCATTTAAATACAAAGTAAACCGTTCCCAATTCTCCTTCCATGTCTCAGGTCTCTAATTTAGAGCTACCACACTTGCTCCATTGAGATAAGCACTTCTAGATAGATGGACAGATGTTTGGACACACAGACTTATCTTTCTAGGAGAGTGATGATAACTTACATAACTTGTACATAACTTCTCACTGTTGCAAAGGAAGTGGTAGAATCTAGAATTAAATTTTGTCAATGAATAACATCACTTTCATTTCATCACACTGTGCCATGTTTTGTGTGTCAAAGGACTTGAAACTCATTATCAGAAGCTATATATTATTTATTGTTTCTCTGTTATTTATAGCATAATAGTCAATGGAAGTGATGTAGGGTAATTTATTTTTATTTTATTTGAATTTAGATTTATTTTTTCCCACTGAAGCTGGAACTCAGGGTCTGGGCATTGTTCTTGAACTATTTTGCTCAAGGCTTATTCCCTGAAACTTGAGTCACAGCTCCATTGGGAATGAGGGGGTGTTTAATTGGAGATAAGAATCTCATAGACTTTCCTGCCCAGGCTGGTTTTGAACCGTGATCCTCAGATCTCAGGCTCCTAAGTAGCTAGGATTTCAGGTGTGAGACATTGGTACCTGACATGTTCTTTTAAGACTGCATGCTGGTGAATCCAACTTTGCAATCCCATCACAACCACTAGCCCTCAGAGGTTTACTTGCGATGATATTAACTGCCTTTAAAAATAAGAGAATTTAACCAAGCACTGATGGCTCATGCCTGGAATCCTAGTTACTCAGAAGTCTGAGATCTGAGGATCAAGTTTCAAAGCCAGCCCCGTCTGAAAAATCTGTGAAACTCTAATCTCTAATTACACAACAAAATGCTCCAAGTAGAGGTATAGTTTGAATCTATAGCATATAAGTTTAATATAAGTCAGAGCATGAGGCCTGGGTTCCAGATCCTGAATGGGAATTTAAAAAATGAAAAGAAAAAGAGAGGGGAAAAAAACAGAAAGAAAGAACATTTTATAAATCTTAATGTTCTCAATAATTCCCTTCCCTAATTTTCTCATTACATATTGATAGAATAATACAGACATGAAGTTTTTTTTTTCTTTTTTTTTGCCAGTCCTGGGGCTTGGACTCAGGGCCTGAGCACTGTCCCTGGCTTCCTTTTACTCAAGGCTAGCACTCTGCCACATGAGCCACAGCACAACTTCTGGCCATTTTCTGTATATGTGGTGCTGGGGAAATCGAACCCAGGGCCTTATGTATATGAGGCAGGCACTCTTGCCACTAGGCCATATCCTCAGCCCAAGACATGAAGTTTAAACTTCCACATTTTCAAGTATTCTTTCAGGAATTAAAGTATGTGTCATTATTCAAGTTATAAAAATCACAGTAATAAGTACAAATGATATGTATATCATTAAAATGTTCGTATTAGACAGGGAAAAACATACAAATAATAAAAATAGTATCTCATGGACTATTTTTATTATTATAGTAAAAAATAACTCTTAGGAAAATGGAAATAGACCAGAGCTTCTTTTACCTAATTATTTTATCTATTAAAAATCTAAAGCTAATATCAGATTTAATGGAATGCCCTTACTAGCTTTACCCTTAAAGCGAAAATGAGTACTCTACATAAGTACCAATTAATTCAAAATATTGGAAAATTTGAAATAAACTTGTTCTCAGATGAGTAAGCTATATATTTAAGAAGTATGTCTACATTAAGAATGTGATATATATGAATATACAAATAATAAAAGTATACTAAATGAGACTGTAAGTCCATTTCATGACTATATATGAACATTCCACTTATCTATTGGTGCCCCAAACTTAAGGATAATGAGCAACCTATAATTTCTTAAAACAAATTTAAAAAATTAAAATTTATGAATAAATTAATGAATTCATAAGTAACATTTATATAAGAGCCAGGTGCTGATGGCTCATGCCTGTACTCCTAGCTATTTAAGAGGTTAAGATCTGAGGATCTCAGTTCAAAGACTGTCTAGGTGGAAAAGTTAATTGTTTACTTAGAGAATCTGTCCCCCATTAACCATAAAAAAGAGATGGAAGTTGAGCTGTGGCTCAAGTGGTTGAGCACTAACCTTGAGCAAAAATCTCAGGGACAGAGGCTAAGCCTTGAGTTCAATCTCCAAGTTAAGCACAAAAGAAAAATGACAAATAAATGAAATCACATATAAAATGTACACATACTGTAAGAGGCAAGTGTGTATATGTGTGTGTGTGTATTGTGTTATTTGTTTGATATAATTAATTGGCAGGTAAAAAATTTGTACAGCTTCCAACCAGGGAAAACTAAACACATGACCATCAGCAGCTGTTTAAAGACAAGTGCAGTATGTGGGAAATTACATGGATGTTTAGCTCTTGCCTTAAAATTAAAATTCAGTTCTGGATGTGCAAAAGCTGCTGAATTTTTGTGAGATCCAATCCTCCAAGGGGATGTTTAATAACAACTTTCTTCTCAAAATGCCTGCGTTGTAATCATATGCCACTTAGGTCCCTGAAAAATTGAGGGTGGGAAAAGTGGAAGCAGAGAAGAACAGAGATTTAATTTATTGGGATTTATAATTCATGCTTAATAAACTGTAACAAATACCTAAGAACTAGTAGCTACAGAAGAAGAGAAGATAGAAGCATCACTTTGTTCCATTGTGAATGTGCATAATTAGCCCACCTGATTCCACAGAGGACAGGAAGTAATGAGAATGTGAAAACTGGGGGCTGGGAATATGGCCTATTGGCAAGAGTGCTTGCCTCGTATACATGAAGCCCTAGGTTTAATTCCTCAGTGTGATATACACAGAAAAAGGCAGAAGAGGGTGCTGTGACTCAGGTTGGCAGTGCTAGCGTTGAGCAAGAAAAAGAAGCCAGAGACAGTGCTCAGGCCCAGAGTTCAAGCCCCAGGACTGGAAAAAAAAAGGAGAACATGACAATTCTTGAATATGAAAACTGTTGCATTTGTTAAAATGAATAAAAACAGCCTAACAAACGTAAAAGTGATATCTTCCATATTATGTGAAAAATAATTTCTATAGTAAATTTCTATATTTAACTATAGTGTAATTATAATAATAAATATATACTTATATAATAATTATATATAGTAGTATAATAGCTATATATACTATTACTATATACTATAGTTAATATATAGTTATATATAGTCATCTATAATTCTATAATAACCTCTATAGTAAGCTATAAACCTAATTATTTCTAATATGCATATCCTTTATTTCTGTCATCTGTTTTAAAACATAAATATTGAAATTGACAATTTAAACACACAATGTTTTCATGAAAGAGTTTTAATGGGGTGGGCATGTATCAAAAGATTCAATGTTTTAGAAGAGGTGAGAAGAGAAGAGGGGAAGGGAGAAAGAAGAAGAGGGGAGAAGAGACAAAAGGAGGAGGGAGAGGAGAAAAGAAAGAAGGCAAGAGTGAGAGATAGAAAGGGGAGGAGAGCAGAGGGGGAAGAATAGGAGCAGGGAGAAGAGGAGGAAAGGAGAAGTGCCATGCAGTGGGTATTCATAGTGAAAAAATAAGCTGTGATCATTCAAAACATTTTAGGACATGACTCACATTTTGTGAATAAGCCTGAGTAATAATCATGTGAGCACGCCCTCTGCCAGCACTTCCATTGTGGTAGGCATATAACAATCATAGCTTCAGTGGCATAGGTGTTTTGTCAATCATTGTCTAGTTGAAACACTGAAATGAACATCTAAGCAAAAAGCAAGGCTCAATGTCATCATAACTTATTTTTCTTTTCTTTTGGTCAGTGGAGCGGCTTGAACTCTGGGCCTGGGTGCTGTCCCTGAGCTTTTTATCTCAAGTCTATTGCTCAGAGCAGCTCCACTTCTGTTTTCCTGGTGGTTAGTTGGAGATAAGAATGTAACTGACTTTTCTGCACCAGGTGGCTTCAAACTGTGATCCTCAGATTTCAGCCTCCTGAATATCTAGGATTGCAAGTGTGAGCCACCAACACTCGGTTCAGATATTATTTTTGATATATCATAGGTCAAACCAGAGATATAAAGACATAGCTTTGAAACATTATTGATCCTTCAATCATAGCTTGAGACATGTTTAAATGGCCCAGAGTCAAGATTAGGGTACCAGGAGGGCAAAAACTCTGGGACCCCAAAAGTTAGATGGTGAAGTTATTAGGGATTTCTTTAAGAATACTTGCTTGGACAACTACTTGAATCCTGAGCCCATGCAGAAATCTTAATAAAAGGTAACACTTCTGGCCTAGAACATGTAGAAGATTTTCTTTCATCATTGAATGTGCTGCCCCATCTGAAGTTTCATGATCGCACTCTGGCTTTCAGCTCCTTAACTCTTGCTAACCTCTTCCTACAAAGAATTTCTGGGTGGGAGAAAGTGAGGGAGGAGGAGGTAACAAGTATGACAAGAAATGTACTCACTACCTTATGTATGTCACTGTAACCCCGCTTTACATCACTTTGACAATAAAATTAAATAATAAAAAAAGAATTTCTGGGTTTGGGATAAGGAAAAAGGGGGCATGGAAAACACAACAGGTGCAGAAAGCAGAAAGGAGCCTGGTACAGATACTTAAAATGAGATTCTTTAGAAGCTTGACCAGGAAGGCTAATGTGTAAAACTGAAAAAGCAAGAACTCATTGACTCAGAAGCACAAAAGTGAGGGCTGGGGATATGGCCTAGTGGCAAGAGTGCTTGCCTCGTATACATGAGGCCCTGGGTTCGATTCCCCAGCACCACATATACAGAAAACGGCCAGAAGTGGTGCTGTGGCTCAAGTGGCAGAGTGCTAGCCTTGAGCAAAAGGAAGCCAGGGACAGTGCTCAGGCCCTGAGTCCAAGGCCCAGGACTGGCCAAAAAAAAAAAAAAAAGAAGTACAAAAGTGAACTCTAGGCTAGCAAGGGTTCTTAGGTAATCATCACTAAGGCTAAGTTAGATGGAAGTGTCCGAGTTACTGTAGCAGACAGTAGAGGAATAATGAGAGTGTGAAAGACACGAAAATCCTAGAGATCACATATTATTTGCGGCCAGAAGAATCATCATTGCATTAAGTTGCACTGGTTCATGAAAGTCACAGAAGTGCCCTGATGTGGGCAGCATAACATTTTTAAGGAAGGATTTGAAGGAGAGTCTTCTGCCCCCATAAGTTAAGGGTAAAGGGGCGTCTGTGTTGCTGGGTACACTGCTACCCTTGAGGCTCTTGGCCTGTACAGAAAATTAGGAAGTTGCATTAAAGAACAACGTGGGAGGAAACTAAAATGAGTGTAAAGATTCCCAGTCTCAGAAGACAGGCCAAGAACTCTTGACACGTCCTTTGGGAAGTCAAATAGACCATGGTGTGTGTCACAGGAATAGAAAAGTCAAGCTGCCATTAGGAGCTCCCTGATCCAGTGGGGCCATTCATTCTTCTGGAAGCTGTCTGGGCAGCAATACATTCGGGTTGTTTTCTCTCACTTGGATACCTGTATCTTCATTTCTTGCAAATTTGGAACTAGGAATTGGGAGAGGGAGAACACCTCTGGAGAGCATGGGAGAAGATAAAATTCTTAAATGATTTCATCCATCATGTTTTCTGGATTAAAGACTTTAAAAGAAGTCCATTAACTGAACAGCACCCCTCAGCTCAGCACATCTGTGTGAACATTATGTCACAAATGAGAGGAAGATTCTGATGGCTCAGGTGAGCAACTTGTGTTGCAAATGTTCAGACCCTGATTGAATGTAAGTCCTAGCTAATGAAAATGGATCAAGGGATGATGAGCACACTTCAAGGGTATTGCATATATGTTCATCTGAATTAGGGATGGGAAGGAGAATACAACAGACAAAAGGTGAAAAAATGCAACAGTGATGCACACAAGACAGTATGTTTGAAATGAACTTTACAACTTGAGCAGGGGGTTTGGGGAGTGCAAAAGTGGGAGAAAATGAGGGAGGGAGTAACAAGTTTGACAAGAAATGTACTCACTACCTTACATATGTAACTGTAACCTTGTAAGTACTCATTACCTTACATATGTAACTGTAAACTGTACATCAGCTTGACAATAAAAATAAAATTATCAAAAAGCATTAAAAAGTGAATAAAGGAAAAAAGAAACAGGACAAATAAAAACTTTCAGGCAGGAGGAAAACAAATATTTATCAGAGCAATAAATAAAAAGTTCTTAAGGCTGCACATACACACAACATATAAAATAAAACTAACTAGGGCCATCCCGATTTCCAAGAATGGGAAGAATTTTGAAAAAAATTCATTCCTTTTTGGAAATTTAATTTTTGAGTGAAGGTAGATAATTGCTCTACAACGAATGAACTAATCCATGACATTTAACACCCAAATCTGTTAACAGCACAAGCAATATTTGTTCTTAATTTATTTGTTCTTAATTTTTTAAATTTGCCTCAAGGAAATATATTTCCCAGAGTGGAGCACCACTTCTTAGCCCCACCTTTGTTAAACAAGCCACAAGTTGTCTGGATTTGATTGGGTGTTGGGGCGAGATTGTGTTCCAGGGGAGATATTAATTCAGGGGCTGGTATGCTTATGTTTCTACAGAAGATGGCCAATCCTTCTAGCACCTGCTCTGGTGGATCCGGCAACAAATGCCCCTGAGCATCAAGACCGGGGTGAAATGTCCTCATCCAAGTGATGAGGCCATTCCAATCCAGGCTATGGCTGCTCTTAACCTCTGTAAGAGGTCTCAAAGAGGAAAGACAGCCTCTCTGCCCACATGGGGAGAGGTATGCTCTGATAACCTGTACCTCTATGGCAGGGTTATATCAGAGAAAATGTATTGGGCCTATATTTCTAACCCTCCTTTATTGCATCCATATTTATGGACAGAAGCCCTGTCTCTGTTTCTACATCTATTCCTGATTTACTCTCTCCCCCTTATGGGTCCTGTATTCCAGTCTTTCCTTTGGAAGAAGAACAATCTTTTAACTTCTCTTACTCTCAGTTATCTGAAGCTATCTGTCTAGGCCATTCTCCATGTTATCCCTTTGGATATCAATATTGGATTCAGCATGGAGGATCATATAATTTTAGTAGGACTCGGTTGATTAGAATGTTTTCTTGGTCTGTGGGATCTCATACCTATAAGATAGACAATTATCCTATTCCTGTTGGTCTGCCTAAATGTGACATTTTTACTTATCGAACTTAAATTTTACTGAAAGGCACTGGGGAAATTGCTGAGGATTTTTCCAACCATATGGAATACATCTCAACATATTTGGTATGATTGAGGACCTTTTGGTGTGTGGTTACAAAACTGCACCGAGTATAACTCATCTTGTGACCCTACTTTCTCTATGAATATCTCCAATGCCATTTCTGCTGAACAGCTTTTAGGATGGTTTGGAGCAGGTTTTAGTGACCCCTGGCCTGCTCTTGTCCATGAAAACATGCTATTTCCTCCCCAGTGCCATTTATGGAAATTAGCCACCTCTCTGGCCTCTGTATTGATAGCCAATGGAATTTATGCTGGAACTGAAAAATCTTTGGCTTCTTACAATTTTACAGTTGTAAAGGCCTATAATCTTTCTGCTTGTGTTCATTTCCCACTAGGGCTAATGGTTGGCTCCATAGGTATAGTTATAATACCATATCCTGTACTAATTGCAAGCTGTACACTTGTTTAAATAACAATGTCACCTTTAATTTTAGTCAAGATAGGATTACGATTTTGACCCAGCGCCATTCACTTTGGGTGCCGGTTCGCATGCATCATTCATGGGCTAGAGGATCTGTACAAGGACTAGTAATATGCTTTTTAAAAGAAGCTATTGAAGAGGAGTCACGTGCTTGGACTGATTGTTGCAGGACTCGTTGGCATGATTGCTATTGCTACTACCACAGTGCTATCCAGATCCACATTGCGACAATCTGTACAAACTCATGACTTTATGGTGCAATGACATCAGGACTCCCATAAATCATGGCAACATAAGTTGGAAGTAAATACACACCTTCAAGATGAGGTAGAACCCATTAAAGGAGGAGTGCTTTGGCTTGGACAGAAATACCTGGTGTTATAGTGACGACTGTTTTTGACCTGTGGTTGGAATTCAAGTCATGTCTGTGTAACACCTTACAAATATAATGCCTCAAAATATGAATGGAACAATATACAAATGCTTATTATATGGCGCCATCATGAATGGTTCTCTAAGTGAGCAAAGTTGGTACAGGGAGGTTTTTGAGGCTTTTCAAAAGGAATTAGCAAATGCCTCTTCTATTGATGAGATAGCCCAGGCACTAGCCAAGACTTTAGAAAGATTAGGCTCAAGGGGATGGTGGCAAAGTATTACACACAATGTAGGAAGTGCTTCTATTGCCTTAATACTTATGTTATGTATTTTTGCCTTAGGATACTGTTCTATCATAGGAGTAATGAAGCGTTTTGCTTAGAATCAATCTTCTGATATTTTACTCACTGCACTTAAGCTTACTTGTGAAGTGGCTGCAGAAAAAAAATAAATAAAGGGGGAATTGTGGTGCAATGATTCTCTGATCTGTGGTGATCTCAGCCTCAGTAAAGTCCTGCTGACACCTCTTGGGACACCGGAGGACCATGAGAAGAAAACTTCCACTAAGGCATTTCTAAGTCTGATGACTGAGTGAACCATCTGGTCTTGATACAGTTCTTCTGATAAGATAGTTCCTTGGAAGATTTATTTACACAGACGCAGGAGAAGAGGGTTTTATTGTGGGTAGGAAGTTTCACTGTTAAGATAGTTAGCTCAGCACAAACAGTAATTAGGAAATAGATGTAGCCATGCCTTAACAAGTCTTATCTTATGATGTATATCCTTTTGTCTCATTTTTACTATTGAAGTTGTGAAGTGATGCCTTAGGACCCTATTTCTAAAACAGTATATAAATGCTGGCCCTCCTAAAATAAAACATTCATTGGTTCCTTTGCCTTTGGATCTCCCCTGTCCTGACTTTCGCCGTTTCAGTTTTCGGGTCCAGGCCTCCCTCTAGAGGGCCTCCTGACATAGAAGTATCACAGGCTTTTCTGCTTGGGCTGGTTTTGAGCCAGGATCCTGTAATCTCAGCCTCCTAAGCAGTTAGGATTACAGAAACCTGGCTATGTTTCTATTTTTAGAATCTAGTAGTTGTGAAAATCAAATCAATAAGTTATTGAGCAACTCTGAATAGATGTGGAATCTGTTTAAAAGTAGGTCATTAGGATTGTTCTCTAGCTTGGTGAAGTAGCAGCATTTCTTTTATGGCCAGTGATGTAGAGCACTGTTTCATATGTCTCTTGGCCATTCTCATTTCCTCCTCAGAGAAGTCTCTTTTTAAATCTTTAGCCCACTTGTTCAGGGGGTTATTGGTTCTTTGTGGTTTTGTTTTGGAGGAAGGTAATTTTTTTAGTTCTGCATATATTTTAGATATGAGGTCTTTGTCCATTGTATGGCCAGTAAAAATCTTTTCCCAATCTGTGGGCTTTCTGTTTATTTTGCGAGCTATGTCCTTTGCCGTATAGAAGCTCTGCAGTTTGATGCAGTCCCATTTGTCCATCCTTTCTCTGATTTGTAGCATTTCTGGGTCTTTGTTAAGGAAGTTCCGTCCTGTGCCAAGAAGCCCAAGTGTTTCTCCTACTTCTTCCTTTAGTGTTTTCAGGGTATCTGTTTTAATTTCAAGGTCTTTGATCCATTTGGAATTGATTTTGGTGCAGGGTAATATATAAGGATCTAGTTTTAGTTTGTTGCATGTGTTGAACCAGTTTTGCCAGCACCATTTGTTAAAGAGGCTATCTTTCTTCCGAATGGATCAGGAAAATGTGGTACATATACACAATGGAATTTTATGCCTCCATCAGAAAGAATGACTGCCCCATTTGTAAGGAAATGGAAGGACTTGGAAAAAAATTATACTAAGTGAAATGAGCCAGACCCAAAGAAACATGGACTCTATGGTCTCCCTTATAGGGAATAATTAGCACAGGTTTAGGCTAGTCACAGCAGAGGATCACAAGAGCCCAATAGCTCTTCTCTTATGAACACATAAGATGATGCCAAGTGAAATGAACTCCATGTTATGGAAATGACTGTTACATCACTGTTGTAACTACTTTCAACATGCGATGTTAAACCGTAGCTTCTATTATTGATAATCTTCTTGTATCCCCTTCCTGTGGTTGTACCTGCACTATCTCTGTATCTTATCTGAGTACATTGAAAACCGTCTATATTGGTATTACCACTAGGAACCTGGAACGGAATACCAAAATTGAGAGATACAGGATAAAATGACAAATGACTACAAAATCAATACTTGCAAAACTGTTTGATGTAAATCAATTGAACAACTCATGGGAAGAAAGGGAAAGGGGGAGGAGGGAGGGGGGTATAGGGTAGGAGGTAACAAACAGTACAAGAAATATATCCAATGCCTAACATATGAAACTGTAACCTCTCTGTACATCAGTTTGACAATAAAAATTGCAAAAGAAAAACACCTCACTTTGGAGATCAGGCCAACAATTCAGAAGCTAATTTTCTCATTCAAGGTCACACAAGCGGTGGCTGCACTGCCCTCAGTGGCTTGCTTATAAGTGGAAATATAAAATCTCAGAGACTGTCATTCTTGTCACCTCCCATTTCAATACAAATGTTTGAATTGTGATCCTTGGAAACTACAAGGGTTTAGATGTGTAGGCTGCATAGATCTTTGCTTTGATCAGCAACAGATTGTGAGGAAGAGCTTAAACAGTGGAGAAGCTGTTTCTCCTTTCCATCATTCCACAACAGTGTGCTATACTTTCATGGGGAGAGGCAGGCTTGATACTTACTGTACATAACAGAAGAGAAGCCAACGGCAACTGAGGGTCATCTGTGGTCCTCATTCTGAATTGTTCCAGGGGCTCCCTTGTCTTTGTCTTGGTCTTGAGAGTTAAGCTAAGGTGGCATTGGCAGTATTGGCAAAAGGAGCTCTCATTAATTAAATCTCAGTCCTTGTGCCAGCAAACTACCTTTGATTTCTTCTCTCACCAATGTTTTAGTCTTGTTGCAAGTTTCACTTTCTGTAGGTTCCAGCAAAGAATACTTACGTGGAATGATGTGCTGTACAAATATCTTGTAATATATTGATTGAGCAGAGTGCCAGTGCCATGGCTCATGCCTGTAATGCTAGCTACTCTGGATGTGGAGATCTGAGGATCTCATTTCGAAGCCAGGCCATTCAGGAAATTCCATTAGACAGTTTTTGTTTTAATTTTCTTTATTGCCAAAGTGATGTACAGAAGGTTTACAGTTTCATACACAGTGAGTACATTTATTATGTTTGGTTTGGTTTTGTGCCAGTCCTGGGGCTTGAACTCAGGTCCTGAGCACTGTCCCTGGCTTCTTTTTGCTCAAGGCTTGCACTCTGCCACTTGAGCCACATTGCCACTCCTGGCTTTTTCTATGTATGTGGTGCTGAGGAATCAAACCCAGGTCTTCATGTATACGGGATGAGCACTTTACAACTAGGGCATATCCCCAGCCCCCATTGAGTACATTTCTTATCCAAGTTGTTACTTCCTCCCTCATTTTTGTCACTCCTTTCCCCCTCCCCATTTCCTTTCCCCCCCATAAGTTGTACAGTTGGTTTACAGCATATAGTTTTGTAAGTCTGGCTGTTGCTTTGGTTCATCTTTTATCATTTGTCTCTCCATTTTGATGTTCCCCTTCCCCACCCTAGTTCCAATAAGCATATATACAAGAGCCAAGGTACCAAAATCAGTTACAGTGACATCAAGGGTAAAACCATGGGGAAAAAGA
Organism: Perognathus longimembris pacificus; assembly: GCF_023159225.1. NCBI lineage: Eukaryota > Metazoa > Chordata > Mammalia > Rodentia > Heteromyidae > Perognathus > Perognathus longimembris. The sequence goes on from NC_063184.1 coordinate 8,439,529, forward strand.
CAAAAGAAAAAGGCATAATTTCACATGGCATGTTGAAAATAACAAGGATGATAAACTACTTGTTTCCGTAACTTGGAGTTCATTTCGCTTGGCATCTTCTTATGTGTTTGTGTATGCATAGCTATTGAGCTATTGTGATCTTCTGCTATGACTATCTTAGACATGTACTAATTATTCCCAATGAGGGAAACCACAGAGTCTATGTTTCTTTGGGTTGGGTTCACTTCACTTCATGTGATTTTTTTCCAAGTCCTTCCATGAGATTCTTATCTCTAATAAACCACTCAGAAATGCCAGAAGTGTCACTCTTACCTTGAGCAAAAAGAAGCTCAGAGAAAGTACCTAGGTCTAGAGTTCAAGCCCCAAGACCAGCAAATAGTAATAATAATAATAGTAACAACAATAATGTTGATTTAGTCAGTGACAAAGGAAAAAGAGAGAAAATATATTTCTGAAAGTGTTCAGTATTGAGTATATCTTACAACTGAAATATAAATTCTTATTTTCTTAAACTAGAAGTATTATTTTTCATGAATGCTACCACCTGAATATTGGGGTAGATTTATGAAGTATAGATAAACTTCTATAGAAATTCTATAGCACAAAATCTTGTTAAATTTGTATAAATCACAGCCAAAGAAAACTGTTATAATAACAAAAACCAAACACAAAAAAAAGTGCTTTCAGTTGAGCTGTCAGCCCAGGAGATCTGTAGGAATATGTGTTGTTACGGAACATGCACAGACTGACTATTATTTGGATATGTTAGTGAATCAGGGAAGCAATTCCTTGTGTGGACACTGATGACCTAGATTTTAAAAAAATAAAGTCAAATCAGGACCAAGGTCACCAATTGTTTTTTTTGCCAGTTGTAGGGCTTGAACTCAGAGCCTGAGCACTGTCCCTGGCTTCTTTTTGCTCAAGGCTAGCACTCTACCACTTGAGCCACAGAACCACTTCTGGCTTTTGCTGTGTATGTGGTGCTGAGGAATAGAACCCAGGGCTTTATGAATGCTAGGCAAGCCCTCTACCACTAAGCCACATTCCCTGCCCCCAAGCTCACTAATTTAAGGAAAGAAAATATACTATATCATACAATTTAAAAACACCTTTCTCATTCAATTATTTCTTACTTTGCTTCCTCTTCTAGTTTTAGGTCTGTTTGTAAAATGGTTTTTCCCCCTATTTATTGGACTTGGTTAAAAAAGGATACAAGTATCAAGTTATTTTCTTTAAAAAGGGCCCATCTACTAGTCAGTTTAATTGGCTAGTACCTACACACCCAGCCACATCCTAAGAAAATTGTAAAAACTAGCTTACAATGAGGCTTAAAAGAACTGTGCATCTCAAAAGTATAGCTTACCTAAAATATTGTAATTGTAATTGATTATCATGAACATACCTTAAACTCAAGTGTCCAATAATTTCTAATCTTTCTATTGATAGACAAACCCAATTGAATATCTCTGCATATGTCTTTCTGTATATCCATATCGGTATCAATTCTATCTGTTGAAATAGATACAGATACCTGCCAATTGCTAAAGATACATATATAAGTATATACCCCATATTGGCTAGTTGGGGATAGCTATAAAGATGTATATTCTCCCATACATTCATCTAGTTACATCTGGTCATACTATAGTCTTCAGATCATTTCCTAATTAAAAGCAAAAAAAATGTTGATATAATAAACTGTCATTTAACTTCATTTTAAAATCCGTGGGGTTTTTTTTATCAGCAAGACTTAGTTTTGACAATTTGATACTTCTTTCAGAATGAAGAGTTTTCTGTCATTATATCTTAGAATATTTTTTCCATTAATGTTCTTGTGTCTTAATTAAATATATCTATATTAACTTTATGCCTTTTTTCCCTGCATTCTGATATGATTTGGTGCACTTCTTTCAGACAATGAACTCAAGCTTATGCTTGAGCAATGAAGATTCAAGGCCAGAATTTAAGGTTACATATTCTTTTCTGTTTTAGGGAATTCTAAATAAATGCAGTATTTACGTTACAGTTTAAGGGGTCATAATTTCTCAAAAAAATCATATAAAAGTGTTTGTGAATATTACCATTGAGATTGTTTTAAAGATTTTATCTTTCTGAACATAAATGTATGTAGGTACTGTATGAATTTCATGTATGCATATAAATGCTTCCTGGATAAAATTTATGTGTTTTACAATTCATGCACTTATAAGAGTGCATTTGCAAAGGTGTTTTACAATCATAATTTAAAAATATTTTCTCTACAGCAATATATGACTTTCATTGTAAAGTGGCAATAGTCAGTTACCTAAAAAAAAATGTTTTTACAAAACTGTCAATCTTCTTTTCCCCTGGGTAGATTGGCTATTTTAATTATTTTATCAAATGACTTGATAACCTGTGGTTTAAAAAAATAACAATCACCAAATTTATTGAACATAATATTATACTTATGTGAACCTACTGTCTTCTCATTTTTGTGTTTTGTTTGTATATATATGTATAAATAGATAATATGTACTTATGCATAACAATGCCAACGATATGCTATTATTTATTTAATGATTGTCTTTAAGTAGTTGTACAAAGTTATTGCCACTTAACAAAAGTTCTTGACCACAATATATCTTGATCTATGTCACCCTTTAAACATTCTCCCATCTTTCTCCCACTCATTCTTTCCCTCAGTCTTCCTAATTTGGTAGGATAGATATACTTAGTGTTTTTGTTACAGTATACAATTTTATGTCTTTTAGTTAGGGTGTGATTACTGTAATTTCAACACTTGGAAGGCTGGGGTAGGAGGATCTAAAATTAATTAACTTTGGTGCCGGCCAGTACTGGGGCTTGAACTCAGAGTTTTACATTCTTTCTTGGCTTTTTCACTCATGATTGATACTCTATCCTTTGTATGACACCTCCAGTTCACTGTGCTATCTCATGTACTTTTATGCTCAGGGCTGGCTGCAAGCTGTAATTCTTACATCTGTTTCCGGAGCAGCTCAGATTACAGGAACAAGCCATGGTTGTCTGGCTGGATCTAAGCTTTTGTGCTAGGCAGGCTGTGTTACATCAGAAGTCCGGTCCCCAAACAAATGAGTTCTGTCTCTTAATGAAGCAGGAAAAAGAAGTAAAAGCACAGCCATTGCCTTCAGTTCTTCTGTCTAGCTAGACAAGCATTCAGGCAAGATAAGTAATGTAGAAGTCAAAAGAAAGCTTACCAGAAAAGAAATATTGCAGAGGAAGGAAATAACATGTTTTGTGGCCTGATGTCATGCAGAGAAGACACTTCAGCTCCTTTTTTGTCTTTTTGGGTGTACAGATGTGAGTGTTTGGTTTAGAAAGAAGAGTTATGTGCAGAGGGAAGAAATTATCTATATTTAAAGAGTCATAGTTTCATGTGTGTTCTAGTTGGTCATGATCACAGTTTTAGACTTCAAGAGAAAATGTTACTGCTGTCATGTTTCAAGGACCAATCTGGTTTATATTGGATGATTCCTCCAGCTTCAGGTACAGACAGGTCATCACAGGTAAATGTCCTTTGGGGATGATCTGTCCTGTAGAAATGCTCTGTCTTGTCATAAAGGTGTTATTGATGAGTCCAGTCTTTCCTGGAATCCCAGGTGATTGTAAGGTGACTGAGAGAGACCAGCTGAGAGAAAAACACAGAAGCAACAAAGCTGAGATTTTTTTGGTTTTCAGTTAATTTGTGGGTTTAGGTAAGGAGCCACTCTCCCTCAGAAACAGTTCAAATATGTATTTCAAATTTCATTTCTCTTTGTTCTTTTTGCCTTTCTTCCTTCCTGTCTTCCCACTTTGGCTTTGAGCTCAGGGCTTCAAGCTTGGTTTCTGGCACTCAAACTTGAGTCATACCTGCAGGCAAGCTTTTTTGCTGACTATTTTGGAGACTGAGTAAACTTTGCTAACATCAAACCAGGATCCTTTAGATCTCACCACAATTATTCCTTCAATAGACTGAATGTGGACTGAGAATTTACTGAGATTTCTTATAAAAATTTCTCCTTCTAGGTGCTGTCTCAGCACCTGGGCTCAGGTGACTTGTGAGTCTAGAAGATTTAATTACAGTGCCATGTTTCCTCTGAGACCTGTGATCTCTCCCTCTATTTGAAGGATTCTTTCTGCACTTCCTGAGCTTTCATGGTTAGCTACTGTCAATCAATATATACTTATACTGAGTTACACTGTTATCTCTACTATTTCTTCATGCAAATTTATATTTCAATTGAGGCACCTGATCTCTATTTTCAGAATTTTTAATAATTCTTACCAACTAACAGTGAATTTCTTGTCTGGTTTAATCTAGAAATATATATATACATATTTTCCTTTAATTTTAAGATAATTGTGCTTCTATAAAATTTCCATGCCCTGACAAAAGTGGCTCATAACTATAATATTAGGTTCTCAGAAGGCTGAGATAAGAGGATGATGGTTTGAAGTCAAATTGGGTAGGAAATTCTCTGAGACTCTTACTCCCCATTAACCACCAAAAGCCAGAAGTGGAGCTATGGCCTAATTGGTAGAGTGCCAGCCTAGAGTAAGAAAGCTAATGTGTAGAATTGAGAGCTTGAGTTCAAGCCTTAGGACTGGTACACATACACACAAAAATATTTGAAATTCTTTCCCTTCCTTTATCATTTTATATATGCCATTCCACTGCTTATGATCATTGCTGCTTCTGATGTTAATCAACTTAATTTGGGGGGGGGTGGTTCTTGTAGTCTGATTTTTGTCTTTTAGTGCTGTCAACATTTCCTGTGCATCTCGTTTTGTATATCCTAGTAGAAATACCTACCTATCTGTCATTATTGTATCTAAAGCTGAGATATGTATGTGTGTATATATGTATATCTGAATCTATATCTGCATATATATATATACATCTCTGTATATATCTATCTATATGCATATACATACACAGAAAGATAGATAAATCATAGAATCTCATTCATCTTTCTCTCTCTGTTATTCAGACTACACACTCTCTATTGATATTGTTTTGAGGGAGATTGTTAATTAGGCAACAGCCTTGTATCTTAGGAAATTTTTGAAAAGCATGTGGCGAGGGAAGATGAGAAGCTATTTTAGAAGTACCGGGCTGTGGGTCTCCTAGAAAAGACATTTAGAGTTATTACTACATTTTTTAGATTATAGAATTTACCTACTTCAAAATATTCCTGAGATTACAGGAATGAGCTACAGGCATATAATTGCTTATTTTTGAACATTTTTAATGCAGTATGTTACTGAAAATATTTGTTTTTTAAAAAATCTTTTATATATGTAGAGTTTGAATGTAATTAAATATTTGGGCAAGATATGCACACATATTTTTTAGCTTTTTCATTAACATCCATTTTAGAAAAAATATAGAATTTCTTCTCCTTGTTGTCTAAAATGTACTTTTAATGGTCAAATACAAATTATCTGCCTTTTATTGTCACTTTCTTTTGTCCTCAAGTATTTATTTTTATATGCAATTTAGAGTAGATACAATTGCTCTTTGTGTGTCTTACATATCAATTTTCAAATCATCAACATCAATGTTAGTGATGACTAACATTACTGTACTTTACATTTTTATTGCATAAATATCTAAAATATTTCATCCCTATTATGTTAGAGGGCATACCCTGAATGCAGAGAGACAATACTTAAAATGGCAAATAATTTTTATAATATTTTTCTTTATGTCTTGCAATAGAAGAGGCAAAGCAATGGTGATTTTCTGTTTAAATCTTTAAATTAAATTGAGACAAATAAGAAAATAACAAATAAAGCCTAAAATGGAGAGTAATTGAAGAGATATAATAATTAAACCTGTTAACCTACTGGAACTCATGAAAATTCACTGGAAATTTGTTTAGAAACATTTTTATTTTGCATTCAGCTCTAATCTCTTCAGTATACACGGGGTTTCAAATGTACTCAGATAAGATTACAGAGATAGTGTAGGTACAACCACAGGAAAGTGATACAAGAACATCATCAATACTAGAAGCTACAGATACACATGGGACGTTGAAAGTAGTTACAACTGTGAGATAACAATTGTTTCCATATCATGGAGTTCATTTCACTTAGCATCATCTTATGTGGTCATAAGGGTATAGCTATTGGGCTCTTGTGATCCACTGTGTGACTGGCCTAAACCTGTACTAATTATTCCCAATAAAGGATACCATAGAGTCCATGTTGCTTTGGGTCTGGCTCACTTCACTTAGTATAATTTTTTCCAAGTCCTTCATTTCCTTACAAATGGGGCAATGTCATTCTTTCTGATAGACGCATAAAATTCCATTGTAATCATTTGTCTTTTTACCCTGTGTCTCTCGATTTTGGTATTCCCTTACAGTTGCGTAGTTCTAATACCTGCATACACGGTTTCCAATGTTTTCAGATAAGACACAGAGATAGTGATGGTATGACCACAGGAAGGGCATAAAAGAGGATCGTTAATAATAGAAGCTACGGTTTCACATCGCATGTGGAAAGTAACTACAAAGTGATATAACAGTCGTTTCCATAACATGGAGTTCCTTCACATAGCATCATCATTTGTGTTCATAAGGGTTTAGCTATTGGGCTCTTGTGATCCTCTGGTCTGAGTAGCCTAAACCTGTGCTTATTATTCCCTATGAGGGAGACCATAAAGTCCATGTTTCTTTGGGTCTGGCTCACTTCACTTAGTATATTTTTTTGCAAGTCCTTCCATTTCCTTGCAAATGGGGCAATGCCATTCTTTCTGATAGAAGCATAAAATTCCATTGTGTATATGTACCACATTTTCCTGATCCATTCGTCTACTGAGGGGCATCTGGGTTGGTTCCAAATTCTAGCTATGACAAATTGTGCTGTGATGAACACTGTTGTACTGGTGGCTTTAGTGTGTTCTTGTTTGTGGTCTTTTGGATAGATGCCCAAAAGTGGGGCTGCTGGGTCACAGGGGAGCTGTATGTTTAGTCTTCCAAGGAATCTCCATACTGCTTTCCATTGTGGCTGAACCAGTTTACATTCCCAAAAACAATGAAGTAGGGTTCCCTTTTGACCACATCCACTCCAACATTTGTCATTGGTAGTTTTGATATAGGACGTTCTTACTGGGGTGAGGTGGAATCTCAACATTGTTTTGATTTGCATTTCTTTTATGCCCAGTGATTTAGAGGCACTTTTTTATATGTCTCTTGGCCATTCTCAGTTCCTACTCAGAGAAGTCTCTTATTAAGCCTTTAGCCCACTTGTTGAGGGGGCTATTGGTTCTTTGCAGTTTTGTTTTGGAGGAATGTAATTTTTTTTAGTTCTGCTTATATTTTAGATATGAGGCCTTTGTCCGTTGTAACAATCTTTTCCCAATCTGTGGGCTTTCTGCTTATTTTGTGAGCTATGTCCTTTGCCCTGCAGAAGCTCTGCAGTTTGATGCAGTCCCATTTATGCATTCATTCTTTGATTTGCAGCATTTCTGGGTGGTTGTTAACGAAGTTTCATCCTGTGCCAAGCAGCCCAAGTGTTTCTCCTACTCCTTCCTTTAGTGTTTTCAGGATATCTGTTTTAATTTCGAGGTCTTTGATCCACTGGAATTTGTTTTGGTCCAGGGTGATATGTAAGGATCTACTTTTAGTTTGTTGCATGTGTTGAACCAGTTTGGCCATCACCATTTATTAAAGAGGCTATCTTTCTTCATCCTAATTTTTAGTTCCTTTATCAAAGATTAAGTAGGCATAGTTCCGTGGGTTCATTTCTGGGTCTTCAATTCTGTTCCATTGGTCTTCAGGCCTGCTCTGGTGCCAATACCAAAATGTTTTTGTTACTACAGCTTTATAATACAGCTTGAAGTTGGGTATTGTAATTCCTCCAGCACTGTTCTTTCTTCTTAGGATCGTTTTTGCTATTCTGTCTCTTTTATTGTTCCATATGAATTTCAGGATTGCTTCCTCTATTTCATTAAAAAATGGTGTTGGATATTAATGGGTATTGCATTGAATTTGTAGATAGCCTCTGGCAATATTGTCATTTTGATTATATTAATCCTTCCAATCCAGGAACATGGGAGGTTTTTCCATTTCCTTAGTACTGCCTTAATTTCTTTTATTCATATTTTTAAAGTTCTCATCATAGAGGTCTTTCCCTTCTTTCATTAAGGTTATTCCAATGTTTTTTTTTTTTTAATCTTTTTTGAGGCTAAGGCAAAAGGAGTTGTTTTCCTGATTTCAGCCTCGGCATTCGAGTCATTAGCATTTAGAAAGGCCATTTACTTTTCAGGGTTTATTTTATATCCTGTAACTTTGCCCAAGCTTTGGATCAGCTCTGGTAGCTCGGGAGTAGAGTCAATGGGATTCTTTAGGTATAGAATCATATCATCTGCGGAGAGAGAATGTTTAACTCCATCGTTTCCTATTTGGATCCCCTTTATATTTTCTTCTTGCCTAATTGCTTTGGCTAGGAATTCTAGTACTATGTTGAAGAGAAGGGGAGAGAGTGAACATCCCTGTCTTGTTCCTGATTTTAAAAGGAATGGCTTTAATTTTTCATCATGTAGAGTTATGCTTGTTGTTGGTTTGTCATAAACTTTCTTGATTATATTCAGGAATGTTTCCTGGAATCCCTGTTTTTCCAGGGCTTTTAGCATAAATGGGTGCTGGATTTTATCAAATGCTATTTCCGCATCCAGTGATATAACCATGTGGTTCTTTACCTTGCTCCCGTTGATGTGGTGGATTACATTAATTGACTCGCGTATATTGAACCAGCTTTGCATCGCTGGGATGAATCCAGTTTGATCATAGTGCATGATTTTTTAGATGACCTGTTGAAGTCGATTGGCCAGAATTTTGTTGAGAATTTTTGCATCAATTTTCATCAGGGAAATCGGTCTATAGGTCTCTTTCTGTAATGAGTCCTTGACTGGTTTTGGCTTCATAGAATGTGTCTGGTAGTGAACTTTCTCTTTCAATTTCATTGAAGAGTTTGAGGAATATTGTTGTGAGTTTTGTTTTGAAGGCCTTGTAGAATTCTGCTGTGAATCCCTCTGGATCTGGGCTTTTCTTCGATGGGAGATCTCTCATTGCTGTTTCTATTTCAATGCTGGATGTGGGTCTGTTCAGAAGGTTTAAATCTTCATGGTTGAGATTGGGATCATCAATTTTTTTCTAGGAAATCATCCATTTCTTCCAGGTTCTCAAATCTGTTGGCATAAAGGTTTGCAAAATAGTCCCTTACTGTGTTTTGAATTTTGGTTGTTTCTGTGGTGATGTTACCTGTTTTATCTCTGATGTTGTTTATCTGGGTTTAGTGCTTTCATTTTTCTGTCAGGTTTGCTAGGGGTCTGTCTACCTTGTTGATTTTTTCAAAGAACCAACTCTTCGTTTGGTGATTCTTTCTATGGTTTTTTGGTCTCTAATTCATTTTATTCTGATTTGATTTTAATTATTTGCTTCAACCTATTGTCTTGGGGTTTGGCTTGTTTGTCTTTTTCAAGGAGATTAAGGTGCTTCTTTAATTTATTGAGTTGCTGTTTCTCCAGTTTTTTGGTGTATGCACTTGGAGATATAAATTTTCCTCTGAGTACTGTCTTTGCTGTGTCCCAAAGAGCTTTTACATTGTGGACTCATCTTGATTGAATTCCATAAATATTTGAATTTCTGTTCTAATTTCTTCAGTGACCCACTGATGGTTCAGCAGTATGTTGTTTATTTTCCAAGAATTGTAGGATTATCTGTGGTGGCTGTTTCAGTTGAGCGCTAATTTTATACCATTGTAGTCTGAGAGAATGCAGGGGATGGTTTTGACACTTCTGAATTTGTACAGATTTTCTTTGTGCCCTAAGCTGTGATCTATTTTGGAGAATATTCCATGTGCTGCTGAAAAGAATGTGTATTCAGTTGTGGCTGGGTGGAATAGTCTGTAGATGTCAGTTAGGTCTAGTTGGTCTATGCATTTGTTTAGTTCTGTGGTTTCTTTATTCAGTTTTTGGCATGTTGATCTGTCCAGAGGTGTAATGGAGTTTTAAAGTCCCCAACTATCAATGTGTTTGGGTCTATTTTGTTTTTAGAATCAGTAGTGTTTTTTTGATGAAGTTGGGTGCTCCTGTAGATATTTGAGTTGTAGATATTTGGGATGGTTATATCCTCCTGAAGGAGAGATCCCTTTATTAGAATGTAGTAACATTCTTTTTCTCTTCTTACTGCTTTAAATTTCAAGCAATTTTATCTGATAGTAGGATTGCAACTCCAGCCTGCTTATGGGGGCCATTTGCTTAATAGATTTTATTCCAGACTTTCACTTTTAGAAGATGTTTACTTTTGCTGGATAGATGTGTCTCTTGGAGTCAGCAGAAAAATGGATCTTGATTTTTGATCCAACTTATAAACCTATGTCATTTGATTGGAGAATTAAGTCCATTAATATTGAGAGTTAGGATTGAGAGATGATCGTTTGTTCCTTTCATTATAGCTATCTTGTTAAAAGCTGTGTCTTCTCATTTCTTAATCAAATATTCTGGTTTTCTATTTAGGGTTCATTCTTCTGTCTGTATTAAGATCTTGATTATTTTCCATGTATAGTACATCTTTGAAGGTTTACTGTAAAGCTGGTTTAGTGGAGATATAATGCTTCAGTTTTTCCTTACTGTGGAAGACTTTTATTTGACCTTCGGCTATGAATGAGAGTTTAGCTGGGTACAGTATTCTTGGTTGGTAGCTATTTTTATTTAGGGTTTGATATACCTCATTCCAGGCTCTCCTTGCTTTCATGGTCTCTGCTGAGAGGTCAGAGGTAATTCTGTTTTTTTTTTTTTTTTTTCCTTTATATGTGATTGTTTTCTTCTCCCTAACAGCTTTAAGGATTCTTTCCTTGTACTCTACTGATCGTGTTTTGATCACAATGTGTCAGTGGGATGTCCTATTCTGGTCTCGTCAGTTTGGGGTTCTAAATGCTTCTTGTATCTGTTTAGGCCTATCTTTCTGGATATTTGGGGAGTTATCAGCTAATATTCTCTTAAATAGTTTTCCCATTCCACTAACTTCTTTCTCCAGGTTTTCCTTAATACGTATTATCCTTAAATTGGGCTTCCTGATTGTGTCTTGAAGCTCCTGGAGTGATCTCTTTTGCCGATTGAGTTGGTTTTGTATTGATTTTTTATCTTTCTCCATAGATTCTAGGGAATCTTCAGCTCCGGAGATTCGATGCTCTGCTTCAGTTAGTCGGAACTGGAGGCTTGCTACTTGATTTCAAATCTCATTTCCTTCTGACTGAATCTTCCTGATGATTTCCATGTCCTTGCTATACTTATCTCTTAGGTCCTGCATGGACTTTTTTACTTTATTAACTTCATTAATTTGGTTTTGAGTGCTGTCTCTCAAATCCTTTAGCTGTGTAACTATCTTTTCATTTGACTCTTGAAGTTCAATTAACTTTCTATTTGTGGCAGCCATGAAATTCTCCATTAATTTTTGCTTTGCCGCCTCACACTCTAGAATAGTTGACTGAAGAGATTCAAACTTTTCATTTATCATTCTTATCAGTAGACTTTGTACAGCATTTTGAGGGTTCTTTTCTATGTCTTTGATTGACTACCCTGCTTCCTGCTTGTTTTGAGTTGGAGATGGGTCTCCATTGTTTGCCATCTTTCTTGTGTTTCTTCTGTCCATTTGGATTGGGAAGGCCAATCTACAAGCACTTGTGAGCACTGTTTAAGATCCAAAGCAGACCTTGCCAAGCACTGTTGTGTAAATCTTAGAAGTTCACAAATATATACAGATACCTTATATACCTGTGTATAAAATTAGATTTGGTGTTCCTAAAGAATACAATGTTGATATGACAACCAATCCTGAGCCCTGTATTCAGTAGTTACTTAATAACAGTTACAACCATATGAGCAATTTTTGTTCTTATATTCTTTTTGTACTGGCTGGATTTGTCTTTGAACCCCTTTGATTCACTCTGATTGAGCAGGGATACCCTCTATCCAATAACCTGGGGTCAATGTAATCTGGAGGTCCTGGAAGTAAGTCAGGAGGGTAAGTTAGAGGTATTAAGGAGAATAGAATAAAATGTATGGGGTGGTGATGATTTGGTTTAATTTCAGTGACGTGGAAATGTGGAGAAGCGTAGAATCAGTTATAAGAACAAGGTTAAAATGATAGACAATGGAGGGTTAGCAGAAAAAAGTGGAGGTGTTATTCATAGGAAAGTAAATTTTTAAAGAAAAAGAATGTGAAGACAGAGATAAAGAAAAAATAGTGGAAGACAAATGCACAAAACAGAGAAAAGTTATTTAAAAAAAGAAAAAATCTAGAAAAATGAATAACCAAAAGAAAACTTGATAAAACAAACAGGTAAAAATGTAAATCCAAAAACTGATGATGTTTCAGAAATGAAAAAAAATGCTTAAAAATGTTTTGAAAAAAATGGAGTCTTCCTTGTTTGGCAGTGCTTTTTACAGTCTCTGGTTTCTTTGCCATGGCCTGCAGTCTATTTTTCTGCTTTTCTGGTTTGACTTGCTTTCAGTTAGCAGGGGGTGGATCTGTTGACCCTCCTCCCCTGTTAATGAAATCCTGGAGCTCCGTGGTTCACACAGCTTGCAGGTAGGCCTTGGGTGTCCACTGTAGATGGGGACATGAACAGTCTTGGGAACCGTGGCTCCTCCTGTCTGCTGTGGGGCCGCTGCCTTTAGTGCCTGGCTTTGAATATGCTGTGGACTCAGTAGGGCGGGGCACCTCTGGCCTGGTTTACCCTGCTGAGAGTTGCTTTCCTGGGGGAGGTTCCTCCCTCCTGGGTGGGGCGGCTTCCTGGGTGGAGCTGGCTATGGAATTCAGCTCTGTTTCGGGCTGGGAATTGGGCTTTCTCTGTGACAGGAACGTTTATCTGTCTTGGGAACTGTTTATTCTCCCGTGTGATTGTTTCATGCCACCAGTAACTGCTCACTGCTTTAGGTTTTAATTTAGAAATTCCGGCAGGCAGGGCAGGGTACCTCTGGCTGAGTTCACACGAGTGTGTGAGCCACAGCCCAGGAAGAGCCTCCTGCCTGGGCAGGGGTCGTTCTCATGAGCGGCACTGGCTCTAACTGGTATGTCCCTCTTGCCCTTTTCAAAGATGACTCCTTTGTCCTTGCTTTCCCCAGGCCCGCTTTAGTTCCATTCTGGTCTGACCCTATGCCAGTGTCAAAGATAGCACTTTGCTCTAGTGGTGGGGGAAGGGTTACCTTCAATGTGCTGCTCTGTGGGCACTAGTGAGAATGTCTTTCTTGGGGTATTCATGCTTTCTCTGCGATTTCGGCCCATCTGTGCTCAGCCTGCGATCCACGTGTGTCTGGCACCATCTGGAGGATTTCTTCCTTGTCACTGTGTGATTTAGGTGCGCAGAGTGTCGGGTGCTGTGCCGGTGTCGGCACTGGCGTGGTGGCGAGTCGCCGCCCGGATCTCAAATCTGTGTTTTCAGGCCAGAAAAATCCATTTTTCCTTTCTGGCCAGAATCCCTGCACTGTTATAACTTACTTGGCTTGTCTTTCTAGGAGTAAAAGTTTCCCTGCAGTGGGAAAACTGCGATGTCGGAGGGAGCTCAGCTAGGGCTCTGCTGCTCCTCTGCCCTAGATAAGTCTTATCTTATGATGATGTATATCTTTCTGTTTGACCTTTACTTCACCCTATTCCTAAAGCAGTATACAAACACTGGCGCTCCTGAAATAAAGTGTACATTGTTCCACTCACCTCTGCATCCCCCATGTCCTGACTATGGTTGCAGTTACCCAGGTCCAACAGAATCTCTTCTCAGCATCAGAAATGAAAGTGCAACAGAAGAGCCTTCTCCAGGGTGCACAAACACCAATATTCAGTGTCTGTAGGAATTGGACTTTGTTCTGGCAATGACAGAAATTTGTACAGATCAGGACCTTGTGGCTTGGCCCTATGTCTCTCAACCACTGTGCCAATCCAGCATGAACCTGGGCAAATCTTTCATGGTTGATGTTCCCTGGGTGTTGGTCGCTCTCCGTAGGGGTGAATAAAGGCCTTATCTCAAATGGCTGAGAATGGCCATATGGCTCAGGAGGTTCTACAGGGCAGCCATGGAGACACAGTTTCCATAGAAACTGAAGAATCTGAGCTGAGAGCACTGGATAAGGGTGGGAAGGATGGCCAAGAGCTGGGCGTCAGTAATGTCACAGTCCTCCACTGCCAGGGTCCACAGGGTGCCGGTCACTTGATCTATCAGGGCTCTCAGGGGTTCAGGACTGAAGCGGTCCATGCACAAACTCCTCAGATACAGATGCTTGAGATGCCTTGTGCAGGGACACTGTGACAAAAACCAAATGTCAGCTTCCTTCAATGGATATAAACTCAAAGACAAGGTATTCAAAGGCTTCAGGCTCCCAAGGATGGTGGGCAGTTGTTCATAAAGGATGAAGACATCAGGAACATGAAGTTCCTGGAGATGCTGCAGCTGCCCTAGATGTGCCCCAAATTTGCAGGAAAAGGAACAATTCCTGGAGCCAGAAGTGTAGCCGGCAGATTGTCCAGAGGAGAGATGCTCAGGTCCTGGCAAGGTGCTGGAGCAAGGGTGGAATCCTGGTGCTCATCTTGCTGGGTGAGATGTGGATCAGGTGTACAAAGGTCTTTGAATTCCAGCAAGGCCAGGCAGTGACTGCAGGCTCCAGAACTCTGCTGCTATTCTCTGACCCCTGTGCTTTTTTAGACCTCAAGAACCACCCTTGCCATTGCACATCAACCAATCAGAAAACAGCTTCTGATTGGATTTGTAAGCCACACCCAGAACACCTAGATATGGTGTCACTCCCTGGGTTAATTCAACTGTGCTGTGTGGGAGAATTAATTTCTCTGACCAAAAGGAAGACTTAGCCTCGGCACAGTCACTTCAATGCCATGTCAGAATACTGACAGGCTCCTGGGAACATATTCCCAGTTTGAAGTTTCTTTATGTCTGTTGGGACAAAGGAAGACTTAGCCTTGGCACAGTCACTTCAATGCCAAGTCAGCATACTGACAGGCTCCTGGGAACATATTCCCAGTTAGAAGTTTCCTTTTGTCTGTGGGCCAAAGGATGCCACCTTTTGTCAGGAGAATCTCCCCTTCCCCCATGCAGAGTCTCCCTGAGGAGACTGGTTTGCACAGTTGCCTTTTAGTGATAGTTACTCATTATTATGTATATATGTATATATATACATATATATATATATATATATATATCTTATAGTCCTACCATAGAGAGTCCTATAGTAGAGTCCTGTCTTAGAGTACTATCCTAAATTCCTTCCCTATACTCCTATCCTGGAGTGATAACTTACGGTCCTATCATACAGTCCTATCCTAGAGTTGTAACCTAAAATCCTAACCTAGAGACTTATCCTAGTCCTATCCTATAGTCCTATACTAGGGTCCTATCCTAGATTCCTATCCAAGAATCCCATCCTAGAGTCCTCTCCCACTCCTGTCCTATAGTCCTGTCCTAGAGTCCTATCTAGAGTCTGATCCTACAGTCCTATCATAGAGTCCTATCCTAGATCTATCCTAGAGTCCTATCTTATAGGCCTATCTTAGTCCTATCCTAGTCCTATCATAGAGTCCTATTCTATAGATCTATCCTATATTCCTATCCTCCTCCTATCCTACAGTCTTATCCTATATTCCTATCCTAGTTCTATCCCAGAATTCTATCTTAGAATCCTATTTTATACTGTAATGCTCAAGTCGCGAGACGACCTCCAAGAAGACCACCTAAAGCCAGACGCTCCGAAATGCAAAAGCAAGGCTTTATTCAGGTCTGCTGCAGCTCAGGCCTTGTCCCACACTCCGATGCAGCAGAGATTAGGAGGAAGGCCCCGAGCTGAAATCTTACAGGGTTTATAAAGGCAAAACCACACGCAGGTGGCTGCAGGTGGCTTGGCAGGGTATGTTTTAGTTCCTAAGCAGTATAGAGAAAAATAATCTAAATTCTAACACTCTTAACCTTAAAGTAAGAATAACATTTCCATAGCAGGATGCAGATAGCAATACTGAGACAGAACTTAGCCTTGAGTAGCAGAGGCAACACAACATTTTCCAGATCAGCCAGTCTCCATACTTTTCATATCAAGACTAGTTAAAAATAAAGCATTGTCCCAGACCTTGAGCAGGCCTGCTTATTTCAGGCTAGTGTAGCCCTTTCCTGTAATTTAGTACAAAGAGGAGCCTGACTCCAAAATGGCTTTGTTCAAGAAATTTACAGTTTAGCAGTCTCAGCAGAAATAAGTCAGTTCCTGGAATTTAGGTGGGCTCTGGGTTACTCATAGTTTAAACAGTCAACAAAATGGCTACTGCCTCAAAATGGGGTTTATTTTAACTCTTCATTAGTCCTACCATAGTCCTATCATAGACTCCAATTCTAGTTTCCTATCCTGGATTCCTATCCTTGGGTAATATCCTTGAGTCCTATCCTAGATTCTAAGCCTAGAATCCTGTCCTAGAGACCACTCCTAGAGTCTTACCATAGAGTCCTATCTGAGAATCCTATCCTAATATTTCCTGGTCCTATCCTATCATCCTAGTCTAGACTCCTATCCTAGAGGCCTAACCAAAGTGTCCTTATTTAGAGTCCTATGCTACAGTCCTATCTTAGTCCTACCTTTTGTCCTATCCTGGTTTAATCCTAGAGTTTGATCCTAGTCCTATCTGAGAGCCCTATCCTTTAGTCCTGTCCTAGGGTCCTATCCTACAGTCCTATTCTATACACCTATCTTAGACTCCTATCCTAGATTCCTATCCTAATGTCCTACCCTACAGCAATATCCTAGAGTCCTATCCAGGCTTCCTACCTATTCTAGTCCTATCCTAGTCCAATTCTAGTCCTATCTTAGTCCTACCCTTGCATCTTATCCTTGTTCTATCCTAGTGTTCTTTCCTGATCCCATCCTAGAGTCTCATCCTAGTTCTATCCTAGGGTCCCATCCTAGTTCTATCCTAGGGTCCTATACTAGTCTTATCCTAGAGTCCTCTCCTAGAGTGCTCTCTTAGTATCTTATCCTAGAGTCCTGCCCCATGGTCCTATTCTAGTCCTATCCTAGAGCCTTATCCTATAATACTATCCTAGTCCTATCATTTAGACTTATCCTACAGACCTATCCTAAACTCCTATCCTACTCCAATCCTAGTCCTATACTAGAGTCCTATCCTAGGGGCCTCTCCTAGGTTCCTACCCTAGTCCTAACCTATAGTCCAATCCTGAAGTCCTATGCTAGATTCCTATCCTAGAGTCATATCCTACAGTGCTTTGCTCTTTTCCTTTAGTCTTATACTAGAGTACTATTCTAGAGTCCTACCCTAGGGTTCTATCCCAGATTCCTATCCCATAGTCCTATCCTACAGTCTATTCTATAGTCCGATCCTAGTTCTACCCTAGTTTTATCCTAGAGTGTTCTCCTATAATCCTCTCCTAGTCCTTTCCTAGAGTCATAACCTAGAGTCCTATTTGAGGGTCCTATTCTAGTCCTATCATAGATTCCTATCCTAGAGTCCTCTCATAGAATTCTATACTAGGGTCCTCTTCTTGAGTCCTGTCCTAGTCCGATCCTAGTCCTATAGTATAGTCCTATCCTAGTTCTATCCTAGTCCTACCATCAAGTCCTAACTTGGAATCCAATCCTAGAATCCTTAGAGTCCTATCATAGATTCCTATTGTAGACCTATCCTACTCTTATCCTAGAATCCTATCCTACAGTCAGGTCCTAGAGTCCTATCCTAGTCCTTTCATAGAGTCCTATCCTAGATTCCTATCCTAAAGTCCTATCCAAGACTAATAGCCTTGAAACCTTTCCTAGATTCCTAGCCTAGAATCCTAGCCTAGATTACTATACTAGAGTCCTATGCTAGAGTCCTATCCTTGTCTTCCTAGTCTTATATTAGAGCCTTACCCTAGAACCTTACCCTAGACCCCTATCCTAGTACTAGTCCTACCCTAGAGTCCTATCCTAGTCCTCTCTTAGTCCTATCCTAGTCTTACCCTTGTGTTCTCTCCTAGTCCTACCCTAGTGTCCTATCCTGGTCCATTCCTAGAGGTCTATCCCAGTCCTATCTTAGAGTCCTATCCTAGTCCTATTCTAGAGTCCGATCTTAGAGTCCTATCCTAGAATCCTAACCTAGAGTCTTAAACTAGAGTCTTATCCTAGTCCTGCCATAGAGTCCTATCCTAGATTCCTATGGCAGAATCCTGTACTAGAGTCCTATTCTAGAGTCCTATCCTACTCCAATCCTAGTACTATCATATTGCCCTATCCTAGTCCTATCCTAGAGTCCTAACTTGAAGTCCAATCCTAGAATCTTCTCATAGAGTCCTATCGTTGATTCCTATCCTGGACCTATCCTAGTCATATCCTAGAGTCTTACCCAAGAGTCTTCTTCTACAGTCCTAGACTCTTATTCTACATTCTTATACTAGTCCTGTCCTAAAGTCCTCTCCTTGAGTCCTATCATAGAGTCCTATTCTTGAGTCCTATCATGTCCTATAATGTAGTCTTATCCTAGATTATCCTAGTCTTATCTTACAATCCTGTCCTAGAGTCGTATCCTAGTCCTATCCTAGAGTCCTATCCTAGTCTAGAGTCCTGTCCTAGAATCCTATATGAAAGACCTAAGCTATTCCTATCCTAGAGTCCAATCATGGTGTCCTATCTCAGTCCTATCCTCTAGTCCGGTCCTAGAGTCCTATCATAGAATCCTTTCCTATAGTCCTACTCTACATTTGTATCCTATATTGCTATCCCAAAGTCCTGGCCTAGAGTCCTATCATAGTGTCCCATTCTAGATTCCTATCATAGAGTTCTATCCCCGTCATATCCTAGTGTCCTATCATAGTCATATCCTACTCATTTCCTAGTGTCCTATCCTAGAGTATTATCCTTGACTTCTATCCATGAGTATTATCCTAGTCCTATCCTATAGACCTATCCTAGAGTCCTATCCTAGTCCTATCCTACAGTCCTATTCTATAGTTCTAGCATACTGTCCTATTCCAGTCCAATCCTAGAGCCCTATCCTATAGTCTTATCCCAAAGATATATCCTAGCCCTGTACCATAGACATATTCTATAGTCCTATGCTAGTGGTAAACTAGTCCTATCCTATAGTTCCTCTATCCTACAGTTCTATCCTGGGTCTACCCGAGATTCCTATCCCAGAATCCTATCCTAGTCCTATCCTAGAGTCATATCCTACAGTCCTATCCTACATTCCTATCCTATAGTCCTATCATTGAGTCATATCCTAGAGTGCTACTCTAGGGTCATATCATATAGTCCTCTCCTAGAGTACTATCCTAGGATCCTATCCAAGAGTCCTATCCTAGAGTTGTGTCCTCGAGTCCTATCTTACAACCCCATCCTACTCCTATCCTATAGTCCTATAGTGCAGGGAATAGCACCTCCAGCAGATTGTCCAGGGCAGAGATGTCCAGGGCCTGGTTACTCAGAAGACTCTGCATGGTGAGATGCTGGAGTGATGGTGGGGTCCTGATGCTCATCTTGATGGGTGAGATGTGAAGCAGGTGTACAGGGCTCTCGGATTCCCAAACATGGATGCAGGCTTTAAGAATCTTCTGCTCTTCTATGACCTCTGGGTGTCTTTATACGCCAACCTCACCCTAATCATTATGTATCAAAATCAGAGAGCAGCTTCTGATGAGATTTGTGAGCCACACCAAGCACTCCTAGACAAGGTGTTACTCTCAGGATTCATTAGAACTGTGCTTTACCTTAATCCCTTCAGAATTTCCACAGATATTCCACTGCCCTGACCCTGTAAAAAAAAACAAAAACAAACAAAAAAGAGAACCTAGTCCAAATTTGTAGTATCCACCAGACTTCAGGAAACTTGAGCTCAGCCTCTCTCTCTCTCTCTCTCTCTCTCTCTCTCTCTCTCTCTCTCTCTCTCTCTCTCTCTCTGTGGGTGTGTCTCTTTCTCTCCTTGCTTATTGGTGTTCATGGGTGAGCAAGAAGTAGATATTCCTTATACAAAAACAAATAAAGCTTGGCCTGAATAATCACTTCACTTTTGACCAAATCTGAACTGTTTTGGATATTAAAATTGGTCACATAAATATGTTGGAGAAACAGAAAGTGTTCTCTTGCTCTCAAGTGATTCCTTTGGCAATTTGTTTTCAAGTTTTTCCCTAGTTTTTCTCCAGAATTTGTTTAATACATGTTTGATGTTGGTTATGAAATTTTCCTCGTTTATTATGTTACCTTCTGTTTTTCCAGCTGTAAAGCTTGAACTCAGGTCCTGGGTGTTGTCCCTCCGCTTTCTTGCTTAAAGCCAACACTCTCCTTCTGAGCCATCGTCCCATTTCTGGTTTTTTAGAGATTCAGCAAAGATGGGAGTGTCAAGGCCTCTCCTGCCCAAGCTGGCTTTTAACTGTGATCCTCAAACCTCAGATTTCCTGAGTAGCTAGGGTTCTAAGAATGAACAATACTCTAATTCTATGGTGCTGAGAAATGATTTCTTTCTGCTTCCTCTTTTCCTTTGTTTCATTTTAAATTAAATTGATGGACTCATTTATACAGTAAATTGTAGATAGTCAGAAACTGCCCAAGGACTTGGGGGTTTGCACAAAAACATGTAGAAAAACTGATCTGTTTTTAAGTCCCGGGACCATACGAACATAAGCACACACAGACAGACACATACACACAGACACACAGTGTCTAAAGTCATATCATATAGTCCTAGCCTAGAGTCCTATCCTAGAGTCCTATCTTACACTCCCATCCTAGTCCATCCTATAGTCCTAGCCTATGTTCCTATCCTAGAGACATGTCCTATATTTCTGTCCTATAGGGCTATCCTCCAGTCCTATCCTAATCCTATCCTAGAGTCCTATTGTATAGTTCTATCCTAGACTACTAACCTACTATCCATCCTAGAGTCTTAACCTAGGGTCCTCTCCTTGATTCCTATTCTATAGTCCTATCCTAGACCTTTACTACAGCCCATTCCTAGAGTCCTGTTCTAGAGTTCTACCCTAGAGTCCTGTCCTGGAAACCTATCCTTGTCCTATTCTAGAGTTCTGTCCTAGAGTCTTATCTAGAGTTCTATCCTAGGGTTCTAACCTAGATTCCTGTCCCATAGTCATATCCTAGAGTCCTATCGTCGAATCCTATCCTAAAGACCTATCATAGACCTATCCTATAATCCTATCTTACAGTACTATCCTACAGTCCTATCCTATAGTCCTACCCTAGTCCTATCCTAGATTTCTTTCCTAAAGTTCTATCCTAATCCTATCCTAGAGTCATATCCTAGAGACATATCCTATATTGCTATCCTATAGTGCTATCCTAGAGTCCTACTGTATAGGCCTATCCTAGAGTACTAACCTAGGGTTCCACGCTATTGTCTTAACCTGGAGTCCTCTCCTCAAGTCCTAAACTATAGTCCTATCCTAGACATTTACTAGAGTCAATTCCTAGAGTCCTATCCTAGAGTTCTGTCCTAGAGTCTTATCTAGAGTCCTATCCTAGAGTCCTAAACTAGATTCCTATCCTAGTCCCATCCTAGTCCTATCAAAGTGTCCTATCCTACAGTCCTATCCTAGACCTTTCCTAGAGTCCATTCCTAGAGTCCTATCCTAGAGTTCTATCCTAGATTCTTGTCCTAGAATACTATCCTAGTCTTATCCTAGAGTTCTGTCTTCAAGTCTTATCTAGATTCCTATCCTAGAATCCTATCCTATAGTGCTAACCTATAGCCCTATCCTAGTCCCTAGTCCTATCCCACACTCCTATCCTATAGACATAGCGTAATCCTATCTTAGTCCTACCTAGTCCTATCATAGAGTGCTATCCTATAGTCCTATCCTAGTCCTATCCTATAGTCCTATCCTAGTCCAATGCCAGAGTGCTATCATAGAGTCCTAACCTATAGTCCTATTCTAATTTTATCAGAGAGTCCTTTCCTAGCATAATATTCTAGAGTCCTATCCTAGGATCCTAGCCTAGAATCCTATCCTAGATTCCTACCTTTGTTCTATGCTAGACATATCCTAGAGTCCTATCCTATTCTTATCCTAGTGTCATATCCTAGTCCTACTCTAGTGCCCTCAACTAGATTCCTATCCTAATCCTCTCCTAGAGTCCTCTCCTAGTCCTATCTGGTCATCGTTTAGTCCTCTCCTTGTCCTATCCTAATACTATCCTGATCCTATTCTAGAGTCCTATTCTAGAGTCCTATTCTAGAGTCCTATCCAGTCTGATTCTTGTCCTATAAGATAGTCATATCCTAGTTCTATCCTAGTCCTATTCTAGATCTACCCTAGTCCTATCCTAGAGTCCTAGCCTAGAGTCAAATCCCAGAATCCTATCCTTGAGTCCTACCCTAGAGTCCTTTCCTAGATGCCTATCCTAGTACTATCCTAGTCCTATCCTAGAGTAATATCCTAGGTTCCTAGCCTACAATCCTAGCCTAGAGTCCTAGTCTAGAGTCCTATTCTTGTCCTGTCATATAGTCCTATTCTAGAGTCCTACCGTCCAATCCTATACTGGAGCCTATTCTTAATTCCTACCCTATTCTTATCCTTGTACTACAGTATATTCCTATCCTACAAAGTCCTACAAAGGACTATTCTAGTCCCATCATAATGTTCTATCTAAGACCTATCCTAGTCCTATCATAGGGTTCTAACTTGGAGTCCAACCCTAGAAACCTATCTTAGAGTACTAGCATAAATTTCTACCATAGACTTATGCTACTCCTACCCTAGAGTCCTATCCTAGAGTCTTTTTTGTTGCCAGTCCTGGGGCTTGAACTCAGGGCCTGAGTACTATCCCTGGTTTCCTTTTGCTCCAGGCTAGAACTCTGCCACTTGAGCCAGAGCACCACTTCTGGCCATTTTCTATATATGTCGTACTGGGGAATCAAACCCAGGGCTTCATGTGTACAAGGCAAGCTTTCTTGCCACTAGGCCATATTCCCAGCCCTATCCTAGAGACTTATCCTAGAGTCCTATCCTAGTCCTACCCTAGATTCCTTTCCTATTCCTTCCCTAGTGTCCTATCCTGGTCCATTCCTAGAGCCCTATCCCAGTCCTATCTTAGAGTCCTATCCTACTCCTATCTTAGAGACATGTCCAAGAGTCCTCTCCTAGAGTCATCTCCTACAGTGCTCTAGTTTAGTCCTAGGCTAGAGTCCTATCCTAGTCCTATCCAATAGGCATATACTAGAGTCCTAACCTAGAGTCCAACCCTAGTGTCCTATCATACTCCTATCCAAGTCTTACCCTAGTGTCCTATCTGAGAATCCTATCCTAGTCCTGCCATAGAGTCTTATACTAGAGTCCTACCATAGAATCTGATACTAGAGTCCTACTCTAGAATCCTATTCTAGTCCAATCCTAGTCTTATAATATTGTCCTATCCTATTCCTATCCTACTCCTATCCTAGAATCCTAACTTGGAGTCCAATCTTAGAATCCTATTCTAGATTTCTGTTGTTGATTTCTATCCTAGACCTATTCTAGTCCTACCCTAGATTCTAGTTCTTGAGTCTTATTCCATAGTCCCACCTTAGTCCTTTCATAGAGTCCTATCCTAGAGTCCTATTTTAGAGGCCTATAATCCTATATGCAGAACATAGGGACACACACCCACATACATCAACACAGACAGACAGATAGACACACACACACACACACACACACACACACACACAATAACAGTGTAACCATGCACAGGGAAAGAGTAGCCTTCTCCCCATTCATCTGTGTTCAGGGATCAACAGGGAAAATCATGAGGAAGCCAGAGCCATGAGACACAGAGGTAGTCATTCCCTGATGTAGGCAGTTTTGCTCTTATGTCATCTCTGCTTTGGGCCCCAAAGCTTTGCAAATGAAGACTCATCTGTCCTAACATCTCTGAACAAATGAACACTGAAAACCTAAATGTAACCTCCTCCACTCCCAATACTCTCGTTCTTGGTACTGAGAAATGGTATCTTTCTACTGATGCTTTTCCATTCTTTTTGGTTTTGGTTGATTGATACAGTAAATTATAGACAATAAGCGATTGTCCCACAACTTGGAGGTTTGCTTACAACCATGAAGAAAAAGAAGGTTACATTTCGTTTTTTTTCCCCCAGGCTGAATTCAATCCAGATTCCTGATGGTGTATGCATAAGACAAATATACCCTAAAATCAGTCAGAAAGTCCTGGAGCTCCACAGCTATAATTGAACTAAAAAGCCAAGGACCTGGCAACATGTCTCCTCCACCCACATTGAACTTTGGAGTTTAGGCCCTGGAGAATGCACTTCTGTCCTGAATTTATTTCTGATGCTGGAAAAGGATTCCAGGAGAGTGGTTCCTGACTACGTAGACAGAGCAGAAAGGCTAGGAAAATCCTCCTCTGTGACCACCCAGGAACTATCAGCCACCAGGCTATAGAATTGGCACTTTTTGTGGCAATGACAGTAATCAGTACAGGTATGAAAATGAGGAAAACTATCTGGTTTTACACATGACATGTTCATGTATTTAAAGAAACTCAAGAGTTTCTTCACTGAAGTTACCTGAGCTGATCAGAAATGGGCAAAGTAGCAGCAGGGTATAAAATTAACCCACAAAAATTAGTAACTTTTCAGTATACCAACAATGACAAGAGTGAGGCTGAAATCAGGAAAGTAACTCCATTTGTGATTGTGTCAAAAATACCTAGGAATTTTTTTAAAACCTTAAAAAGGGAATTAACGCAGATAGAATTAGAAGAATCAGCATCATTAAAATGACAATACTGCACAAAGCTATCTACAAATTCAAGGTAATACCTGTCAAAATGTCAACTATATTCTCCAATGATATAGAAGAAGCATTCTAGAAATTCATATGAAACAAAAGGAGACCCTGAATTGCAAAACAATCATTAACAGAAAGAACAGTGCTGAAGGAATTACCAATACTGAACTTGGAACTCCATTACAAAAGTGTCATAATAAAAACAGTGTGATACTGGCAACAGAAAGGGCCTTGGGACAAAGGAAAAGAAGACTCATAAATGAACCCACAGACATATAGACACCTAGTATTGGATAAAGAAGATGAAACAGGAGCGAAGAATGGTAGTCTCTGCAACAAATGGTGTTGACAGAATTGGCTATACACATGTAGAAAACTATAATTATTGCATTCTCTCTCACCCTGTAACTGAATCAAATCCAGTTAGATCAAAGATCTCAATGGAAAATCAGACACCCTGGAAATGTTACAGGAAGGGATAGAGGAAACATTAGGGCTCCTGGCACAGGTCACAATTCCCTATCTAATGATCTGAAATTACAACAAATCAAAGGAAATCTAGATCAATGGGATTGCATAAAACTGAAACATTTCTCAGTGGCAAAGGACAGGACAAGTAAGATCAATAGAATGCCCCCCAAATGGGATAAGATCTTAACTAGTTATGCTTCAGACAAGGGCTTCATATCTAAAATGTACTTAGAGGTCAAAAAATTAAACCCACCAAAAAGAAATCCTCATAGAAACTACAAGCCAATTATTAAATGTGCTAGAAACGTCAAGTGAGTCTTCTCCAAAGAAGAAATAAGAATGGCTAATAGACAAATGAAATGTTCACCATCTCTGCCCATAAAGGAAATGCAAATCAAAAATACACTGAGATCCACTTCACCCCAGTTAGAATCTCCATTAGAAAAACAAAAATCTAAACTAACAACAGATAACCACAGATGCTGTTGGGGATGTGGCCCAAAGGGATTTCTACTGCATTGTTGCTGGGAATATAAACTTGTTCAACTACTCAGAAAAGTGGTATATGGGTTCCCCAAATAATTAACCATAAAACTTACCTCTGAGCCAGCAACTCATTCCTGGGAACATTACTAGGAATTCCTGAGGCTATAAGGGATAAGGATGGAACTGTTATTTTTGTTTGTTTGTTTGTTTGTTTCAGTGTGATTTATGTTTCAAAAAAGCAGGATTGGAACATGCCTGTAACCCTATCACTTTTGTATAAGAAGCCAAGTTTGAATTAACCCAGGAAGTGACACCCTGTGTAGGTATGCTGGGTGTGGCTCAAAAACCCAATCAGAAGCTACTCACTGACTCCTTGATATGGGAGAGTAGGGTGGGGCTTGGGAGTATAAAGATGCCCAAGGATCAGAGAATAGCAGCAGACTTCTGGACCCTTCAGTCAGTACTGGCCCTGTTGGGATTCAGAGATCCCAGCACACCTGATCCACATTTCTTCCAGCCCGATGAGCATCAGGACCCCATCAGGACTCCATCTTCACTCCAGCATTTCGCCATGCAGAGTCTTCTGAGCAGCCAGTCCTGGCCATCTCTGCCCTGGAGGACCTACCGGTGGTGCTGTTCCCTTTGGTCTTCATGGAGGTCTATAGCCAGAGCCACATAAAAGTGCTGAAGGCCATGGTGCAGGCCTGGCCCTTCCCCTGCCTCCCCCTGCACCACCTGGCAGAATCACCTGAGCCACAAACCTTCAAGGCTGTCCTGGATGGGCTTGAGCCGCTACTTGCCAAGAAGGAGCACCCCAGTCGGTGGAAACTGCATGTGATGGGTCTGCGGAAGGGTCACCCAGACATCTGGACACAGGGCTACCCCTCCAAGCCCCAAATCTCCTATCCAGACATTCTGACTGACAAGTCAACAGTGAGCTACTGTTCTGGGATGTGCGAAGAGCCACCCTTGGTGGTAGTCATGGACCTGACCCTCAAAAAAGGCATCCATGATGCTCTCCAATCCTACCTGCTCCAGTGGGCCTGAGAGAGGAAAGAAGGAGTTGAGTCCAGTTGTGCTCCAGGAAGCTTCTGTCTGATTCATTCTCTGAAATCCAGAAGGTTCTGCAGATGGTGAGGCTGGACTCCATCCAGAAACTTATGGTGTGTGAACTCTGGAATGCAGAAACCATGAAACCATGTGCTCCTTATCTGAGCGTGATGAAAAACCATCACATTCTAAATATTTGTAATCTGCTTGAGTACAACTGCGCTTTCAAAGGCAGAATTGGCTCCTATTCCGGGAAATCAAAGGCATATTTTTGGCATCTGCCACAGGTCCAGGAACTAAATATGGAAGCCATCATTTTCGTTCCTAGAAACCTACCTGCCATCATCAGAATCCTGCCACCATTGAGGACTTTGTCTCTGAATGGTTGTTTACTGGGGGAAGCAGACATTTGGTTTGTGCCTCAGTAACTACACACCTGGCAGCTCAAGTACCTGCTTCTGAGGCGTTTGTTTGCCCATGAATGTCCTCAGTCCTGAGCCTCTGAGAGTCCTGCTGGAGCTCGTGGCTGGTACCCTGGAGACTCTGGTCCTGGACCTCTGTGTGACCATGACTGATGCCAAGCTTTATGCCATCTGCCTGCCCAGAGCTCCTGCTCCCAGCTCCACGTCTTCAGTTTCTATGGAAACAACATCTCCTTGCCTGCCCTGCAGGACATACTAAGGCAAATGGCTAGGATGGGCCATTTGAGACGAGGGCTATATCCTGCTCCTCTGGACAGCTATGATTACTGTCCTGAATGGAAGTACCAATCCTATAATCTGGAGCCTGATGGTTCTTGGGTGGTCACAAAGGAGGAACGTCTTGGCCTTTCTGTATAGTCTAGCACCTCTCCTCAGCATTAGAAATGAAAGCCAGGACAGCCCTCTTGGCCCTGTTGGCCCTCTTTGCTCTCCTATGTAGCTACAGCCATAATGATTGCTCATGGACTTACATCATCTGCACTATTCTGTTTGGCCAATACAAATTATGAATGAATTCACAGTTGAACTATACTTTCAGCTTGAGGACTAAAGACTGTTCTTCCTCTAATAGCAACATCATGATTCATAACTTCCCTAACCAATCTTGCATTCCCCCCCTCAATTAACCTTTTTTGGTGAACTATTTATTACTATCTCATCATTCTCATGATCTAACCTAACAATTATCTTCACTGGATTTAATATTTTTATTACTGCATTATATTCACTTTATATGCTCATTACTACACAACGTGGAAAACTGACTAGTCACACACCTAACATTAAGCCATCATTCACACAAGAACATACCCTAATCTTTCTTCACTTAATGCCAATCATACTTCTAACCCTTCGCCCCAGCCCTATTCTTGGTCCTACACACTGTAATTATAGTTTAAACAAAACATTAGACTGTGAATCTAGAAACAAAGAATTATGATTCTTTTAATTACCCAAAAGAGTAAAGAGGAGCTGCAAACTCCCCTGCCCATACATAAAAATATGGCTTTTTTATTAACTTTTTTAGGATAATAGTAATCCAGTGGCGTTAGGAGCCAAAAATTTGGTGCAAATCCAAGATAATGCTTACTCTATCATTTATATCTATATTAATTATTCTTCTCAAACCCCTAGCAAAATTTTTAATGGGTCAACCAACACTATCTTACCCTGATCAAATTACTAAATCTATAAAATAAACCTTCATTGTTAGTCTAATTCCACTATTCTTATTCATCAGTATAAATAAAGTTATCTCTAATTATCACTGAATGACCATTCACTCCATAGAAGTCTATATAAGCTTTAAATTAGATCTCTATGCTGTTCTTTTTTTATCTACAGTCCTATTTGTCACCTGATCAATCGTAGAATTCTCCACATGATATATGCACTCAGACCAAACCTAAATCAATTTATGACGTATCTCCTTATATTTCTCATCACTATGATCATCCTAGTTAAAGCCAACAACATATTTAAACTTTTTATCGGGTGGGAAGGTGTAGGAATTTTATCTTTTCCACTAATTGGATGATGATATAGTGGAACAGACGCTAACACTTCAGCTCTCCAAGCTATTATTTATAACCGTATTGGAGACATTGGGTTTATTTTATCTATAGCATGATTTTATAATAACTGTAATTCATGAGAACTTCAACAAATCTTTTCAATAAATAATGAATCTGCCTTTCCCCTATTAGGTCTAATTCTAGCAGCTACTGGTAAATCAGCTCAATTATGCTTATACCCATAACTTCTATCTGCTCTACTCCATTCCAGCACTGTAGCAGGAATCTTTCTTCTAATTTGTTTTTATCATTTATTAACTAATCACCCAAACATACCATCTTTACTTCTATTTATTGGAGCCATTACAATCTTATTTACAGCAATCTGTGCTCTTACCCAAAACAATACTAAAAAAATTATTGCATTCTCTACTTCAAGTCAATTAGGTCTAATAATAGTAACTCTAGGCAATAATCAACCTTATCTATCATTTCTCCACATCTACATGCATGCATTCTTCAAAGCCATATTATTCATATGCTCTTGGTCAATCATCCACAACTTAAACTATGAGCAAGATATTAGAAAAATAGGAGGAATCACTTCATGTCTGCCATTTACAACATCTGCTCTAATTGTAGGTAGTCTAGCTCTAACTGGCACACTTTTCCTCACGGGATTTTACTCAAAAGACCTAATTATTGAAGCAATACATTTATCATATAGTAATGCTTGAGCTTTAACCCTCACCCTCATTGCAACATCTTTCAAAGCTATTTACAGTTCACGACTCATCTTCTTTGTTTTAATAGGACACCCCCGATTCTTACCAATTAATTCCATCAATGAGAATAACCCAAGTCTAATTAACCCTATCAAACGTCTTCTAATAAGAATCATTTTTGCTGTTTTTTTTATTCTCCAACCTTATTAATCCCACTCACACCCAAACTATAAATATGCCTATCACAATTAAATTAATGGCTCTGACAGTAATCATCCTAGGATTTATTACTGCCATAGAACTAAACATTATATCATCATATTTCAAACGATACCCCAAATCATATTCATTTAAGTTCTCTAATTCACTATGATTCTTTTTTTTCTTCTTTTTTTTCAAATTTTTATTATCAAACTTATGTACAGAGAGGTTACAGTTTCATACGTTAGGCATTGGATACATTTCTTGTACTGTTTGTTACCTTGTACCTCATACCCCCCTCCCTCCTTCCCTTTTCCCTTTCCCCCATGAGGAATTCAGTTCACTTATACCAAACAGTTTTACAAGTATTGCTTTTGTAGTTGTTTGTCTTTTTTTACCCTGTGTCTCTTGATTTTGGCATTCCCTTTCAATTTCCTAGTTCTAATACCAGTATACACGGTTTCCAATGTACTCAGATAAGATTACAGAGATAGTGTAAGTACAACCACAGGAAGGTGATACAAGAACATCATCAATAATAGAAGCTACAGATACACATGGGACATTGAAAGTAGTTACAACTGTGATATAACAATCGTTTCCATAACATGGAGTTCATTTCACTTAGCATCATCTTATGTGGTCATAAGGGTATAGCTATTGGGCTCTTGTGATCCACTGCTATGACTTGCCTAAACCTGTACTAATTATTCCCAATAAGAGAGACCATAGAGTCCATGTTTCTTTGGGTCTGGCTCACTTCACTTAGTATAATTTTTTCCAAGTCCTCCCAAATGGGGCAATGTCATTCTTTCTTCCAGACTATTTTTTAGCTCCTTCATCAAAGATTAAGGGGGCATAGTTCTGTGGGTTCATTTCTGGGTCTTCAATTCTGTTCCATTGGTCCTCAGGCCTGTTCCGGTGCC